>NW_026943819.1:26241202-26607035 GCF_035594765.1 Anolis carolinensis
TGTTGGATAATAAGGAGGGATTAAGGAAAAGCCTATTAAACATCAAATTAGGTTATGATTTTACAAATTAAGCACCAAAACATCATGTTATACAACAAATTTGACAGAAAAAGTAGTTCAATTCGCAGTAATGCTATGTAGTAATTACTGCATTTACGAATTTAGCACCAAAATATCACGATGTTTTGAAAACATTGACTACAAAAATGTGTCGGATAATCCAGAAAGTTGGATAAGTGAGTGTTGGATAAGTCAGACTCTACTGTACCAGTACTGCCATCTGTTGAGCAGTTGTGAAGGCGGAGGCATTACTTTTCATTCAACCCTTGTAGAATGGAGTTCTTACATTAAAGCTTAGTTTTTTCTCCAAACTATTGATGTGTTTGCTTCTTAAATTAAGATTTCTAGCCTCCGAAACACTGAACACACTCTAACAACAATGTTCAACAAGGTCAAGAAGATACAGATTTGCCTTCTAATCCTGCCCAGACCTTTGTAGGCTAATTCTTAAATGATTTTATCTTATATTCCTGCTATAGTCCCGCCACCTTTGAAGTTGACTGAATTGCATTGGTGGTTGTTTGATATTATTACTATTGATATTATTACTGTTGTTTAAATCTTTGTTTTAACTGGTTTTATCATCTTCTTGTGTTTTAAACTGTGTGTATTGTTAATGTATTTGCGCTGTTACTTTTGTAACATTGTGAGCCGCCCGAGTCCCCACGGGGAGATGGTGGCGGGGTATAAATAAAGTTTTATTATTATTATTTTTGTATGACACAGAAAACAAACAAGATAGATATGCTGGATTTCGTATCACAAAATCACAAGTCGAACACTTCCCAAGCGTTTAGGACTGTGTGATGTATTTTCAGATGATGCGTGCAGATCCCAGCAGGGTGGCCTTTTGCAGCTGGCAGATCGTGATTTTGTCAATGTCTATTGTTTCCAAATGCTGGCTGAGATCTTTTGGCACGGCACCCAGTGTGCCCATCACCACCGGGACCACCTGCACTGGTTTCTGCCAGAGTCTTTGAAGTTCAATCTTGAGGTCCTGATAGCGGCTGAGTTTTTCCTGTTGTTTTTCGTCAATGCAACTGTCACCTGGGATGGCAACATCAATGATCCAAACCTTTTTCTTTTCCACAACTGTGATGTCTGGTGTGTTGTGTTCCAGAACTTTGTCAGTCCTGATTTGGAAGTCCCACAGTATCTTTGCGTGCTCATTTTCCAATACTTTTGCAGGTTTGTGATCCCACCAGTTCTTTACTGCTGGGAGGTGGTACTTGAGGCATAAGTTCCAATGAATCATTTAGGCCACATAGTTGTGCCTCTGTTTGTAGTCTGTCTGTGCGATTTTCTTACAGCAGCTGAGGATATGATCAATGGTTTCGTCGGTTTCCTTGCACAGTCTGCATTTTGGGTCATCAGCTGATTTTTCGATCTTGGCCTGAATTGCCTTTGTTCTGATGTCTTGCTCCTGGGCTGCAAGGATCAGGCCTTCTGTCTCCTTCTTCAGGGTCCCATTCGTGAGCCAGAGCCAGGTCTTCTCCTTGTCAGCTTTTCCTTCAATTTTGTCAAGGAACTTTCCATGCAATGTTTTGTTGTGCCAACTGTCAGCTCTAGTTTGTAGTGTGGCTTTCTTGTACTGGTTTTTTGTCTGTTGTGCTTTGAGGAGTTTCTGATTTTTGACTTCAATCAAAGCAGGTTCTTCACTTTGCTTGACATATTCTGCCAGGGCATGTTCTTCTTCTTTGACTGCTTGTTTGACTTGTAAGAGTCCTCTGTCCCCTGATCTTCTAGGCAGATAGAGCCGGTCAACATTATTATTATTATTATTATTATTATTATTATTATTATTATTATTATTATTATTGTTATCTCATCACAAAGTGGACACAGTTCTATATCAAGGTTCCTTCTATGACAACAAAGATGAATTTGGAGAGGAGATATGGATGGTTTCCCTTATAGGATTTCCAGGTGGCAGGTCATATTATGGCCACTGTATGTCCATAAGATACACTGAATTGCTTTGCACACATGTTCACATTTCAAGGAGCAACACCTGGAGCAAACCTCTCTGCCAAGTCCACTGCACTGACTACAAGACCAGACTGGAATGTGAACCTATGGCCTCCAAGGTGCAAATTCAAAGCCCTAGCTTGACGGGAGACGCATTTCCTCCTCCTTTGTGTTCCCCTGATCTGACAGCCATCTGGGGTGTGATTGTGTCTGATATCTCTTGCCACTTTAAGAAATGCCTAATAGCTAATCCATTACAATCCCTTTTCTCTCTCCCTTTCACTCTTCTGTGCTGTTTCTTTTTTTAAAAATCTGAAAGAGGATCAAGGGGGCAGAGAAGGATGGTGGAGAAGGCGGTCGGCAGCTTAATATTTGCGTTGAAACACCATCCCGCCAAGTTCAAACCCAGTTCCCACCCTCAGAAGTTAAGAGCCGATGTTATGATCATTTCAAATGATCTAATCCTTTGCTAAAGAGACCTTTGTTTCCATCACCCCCGACATACCCTCCACCTCAAACAAGACAGGAGAGGATGAGGTGAGCACCATTTGTTAGCTTGCTGGAGCATGTGCTGAGCATTAAATCTCTTTTCAAAGTTTAGTTGGATTTTTTTTAAAAAAAATTACCACTTCAAGTCTGCCAAAAGAAAAAGAAAAGATAACTGAGTCTTGGGCTATGTATTTTGCCATTAACAAGGGAGATGCAGAGAGAAACTTTGTTTGGTGTTATTGGATGGCAATTCCAATGAGCACCGTCAAGGACGAGGCAACATGCGAACTGCAGCCCAAAAACATCCAAAAGAACACAATAATAATAATAATAATAATAATAATAATAATAATAATAATAATAATAAATACAGTCCTAGACACTTGGGAAGTGTTCGACTTGTGATTTTGTGATATGAAATCCAGCATATCTATCTTGTTTGCTGTGTCATAATAAAATAATAATAATAATAATAATAATAATAATAATAATAATAATAATAATAATACATCACACAGTCCTAGACACTTGGGAAGTGTTCGACTTGTGATTTTGTGATATGAAATCCAGCATATCTATCTTGTTTGCTGTGTCATAATAAAATAATAATAATAATAATAATAATAATAATAATAATAATAATAATAATAATACATCACACAGTCCTAGACACTTGGGAAGTGTTCGACTTGTGATTTTGTGAAACGAAATCCAGCATATCTATCTTGTTTGCTGTGTCATAATAAAATAATAATAAAAATAATAATAATACATCACACAGTCCTAGACACTTGGGAAGTGTTCGACTTGTGATTTTGTGATATGAAATCCAGCATATCTATCTTGTTTGCTGTGTCATAAAATAATAATAATAATAATAATAATAATAATAATAATAATAATAATAATAATAATAAATCACACAGTCCTAGACACTTGGGAAGTGTTCGACTTGTGATTTTGTGAAACGAAATCCAGCATATCTATCTTGTTTGCTGTGTCATAAAATAATAATAATAATAATAATAATAATAATAATAATAATAATAATAATAATAATAAATCACACAGTCCTAGACACTTGGGAAGTGTTCGACTTGTGATTTTGTGAAACGAAATCCAGCATGTCTATCTTGTTTGCTGTGACGTACAATAATAATAATAATAATAATAATAATAATAATAATAATAATAATAATAAAACTTGATTTATACCCCGCCACCATCTCCCTGTGGGGACTCGGGACAGCTTACATGGGGCAGAGGCCCAAACGACATAGAACAAAACATAGGCAACATAATACAAATCACACTATAAAAAGATAAAACAGTAATACAATATATAAATTAAAACAAAAATACAGGATAAAAAAATTGCATTTAGAACACATAAATGGTAAAATTGTAATAAAAATGAGATAGATTATTAAAAACCCTCTGGGGCTGATTAATTAATGACAAACACCAACACCATAGTAAAGAAAATCCATAATGTCCCATATGGTATGCACACAGAAGAACCTAGATTCAGGCTCTGGTATTTCCAAAACTAAGGCTCTCTTGCCAGTGATAATGGATAAGTCCCATGTCCATGAGTTGGTGAATACACTCCAGGCATTGGATAGCATTGAAGGTGCCATCCAAAGTAGTTCAGCACCTTGGACAACTGCTTTAAATCTGAAGCAAAACCTATAATAGATTTACTGCCCCAACGTCATAGGAACTATTGGCTTGTTAGAGAAGAAGAATAGTGAAAAATGTTGTTCTGCAAATCCACCCAGGGTTCCATTTAAATCCTTCTAAATATATACAGTGTTCCCTCACTACTTCGCGGTTCATTTTTTGCAAATTCGCTGTTTTGCGGTTTTTCAATAAACTCCAAAAGACTATTATAAATCATAAAATAATTACAATTTACATCCTAAGGGAGGAAGGAGAAGCCAAAGGGAGAGAAAAGGAGCCCAAGTGGCAACGGGAGGAGAAGGAGGCGATTTTTCAACACACAAATGGTTGATAAAAACTTAAAATAGTGTATAACTATTGTATAAATATTAAAATAAATATTGTGTCCCTACTTTGTGGATTTTCACTTTTTGCAGGTGGTCCTGGAACCTAACCCCCGCGATAAGTGAGGGAACACTGTACTGATTTTTTTTTAATTTGGATTTTTTATTATAATGAGTATATTATTGTCATTTTATACTTTTAATGTTAAGTGCAGTAGTTGTGGCATTGAATGTTTGCTGTTTATACGTATATTAACCACCCTGAGTCGCTCTGGGGAGAGAGGGTGGTCTAGAAATAAAGTATTATTATTATTATTATTGACACAACGACATAGTCTAACACAGCAAACAAGATAGACATGCTGGATTTCGTATCACAAAATCACAAGTCGAACACTTCCCAAGTGTCTAGGACTGTGTGATGTATTTTCGGATGATACGTGCAGATCCCAGTCGGGTGGCCTTTTGCAGTTGGCAGATCGTAATTTTGTCAATGTCTATTGTTTCCAAATGCCGGCTGAGATCTTTTGACATGGCACCCAGTGTACCGATCACCACCGGGACCACCTGCACTGGTTTCTGCCAGAGTCTTTGAAGTTCAAACTTGAGGTCCTGATAGCGGCTGAGATTTTCCTGTTGTTTTTCGTCAATGCGACTGTCACCTGGGATGGCGACATCAATGATCCAAACCTTTTTCTTTTCCACAACTGTGATGTCTGGTGTGTTCTGTTCCAGAACTTTGTCAGTCTGGATTCGGAAGTCCCACAGTATCTTTGCGTGCTCATTTTCCAATACTTTTGCAGATTTGTGATCCCACCAGTTCTTTACTGCTGGGAGGTGGTACTTGAGGCATAAATTCCAATGAATCATTTGGGCCACATAGTTATTATTATTATTATTATTATTATTATTATTATTATTATTATGAAATCAACATGGAGCGCCCTCCAGAAGAGAAGAAAGGTCTCTGAAAGTTCCATGGTTATTTTCCCTGCTATTGATTTATTGACCTATGGATCTACTCACATTTTCATGTTTTCAAACTGCTAGGTTGGCAGAAGCTGGGGCTAACAACAGGAGCTCACCCCACTCACTGGATTCAAACCGCCGACCTTTCGGTCAGCAAGTTCAGCAGCTCAGTGATTTAACCCACTGTGCCACCGGGGCTCCTATTTTCCCTGCACAAACATTTTTGTTATCCATGGGATGCTTTCTTCATTCTGGGAATTCTTGGAAGTAGGAAAGACTCTTCATTCCTACTTCCAAGGTTGTATATATATTAACCCAGTATTTTTTGAAATCTGTTGTATCTCTATGTAGCAATCTATTATAATCCTATACTAGAAGCAGCTAAAATAGAACCCCAGATACCATAGGTTGGGCTTTGACAGTTAAAGTGGTTTGAAGTGAGATTAATTTCACCACGTGAATACAACCAAAAATCAGCCAGCTCTAGGCAGTTCTCCAACACAATCGTTCTTTGGTGACCACTGTATCCAGTTTCCTTTTTCTTTTCATGCCACTACAAATGCCAGCCAAATTATTCCAATGTAATATACCAACAGGTATTTCAGTCTAAATGTGCATGGGGAAAATATGTCATTTCCAGGTCTTGCCTTTTTATATATATATAAAAAATCATTGGTACACGGAAACCCTTGAGCAATGATACATTTGTCTTGGGAGGAAAGATCATTTATCTCCATGCCAGCTGTTTAGCCTGGTTTGCCATGCTTGAAAATTTAGATTTATTGGATTCCACAAATAGAAATGGGTGCCATTTAATTGTCTGGTGTTCCATGAAGGGGAGTTGGTAGATCAGCTGGAGAAAAACCGGGGCAGCTCAGAAACAACGCAAATGATAACTGTGTAGGGGAGGAGGCCCTTGTTGTAGTGTTTCTACTAGGCATGTCCGATCGATGAAAAAAAGTTTCAATTCTCGTTTCTAAAGTAGGGGGCGCTGGCGCTTCGATATAGAAGGTATTTCCGATTTTTTCACCCAAAAATTTCGGATATTTCCGAAAATTCGTAATGATTCTAAATGTTTCTAAAATGGCGGACGCGCATGCGCAATCGCTACACACTGTTAGCCCCCACCTTTGCATCCATTGTGGAAGCTTCTGATTGGCCGGGGAGTGGCAACCATGTTAGGCTGCGCTAAGCTCCCATTCAAGGTAGGTTGCAGAAACAAAAAAAAAATTAAAAATATTTTTAAAAATATATTTTTAAAATTTGGGGGGGGGGGGTTGATTTACGAAACATTAAGAGGCAATTAGAGAACGGGCCAACAATGGTTCGAATTACATTGCTGGTTGCGCTGTGAGACAATGTCTCGGAATGCGTATCAAAAAGCGAGAACAATCCGAAATAATTCCGATATACGATTCAAAACAATTTTTTTGGACATGTCTAGTTTCTACATGTACAAGCACAGTTTTGAGTTATTTCAGTGCCAGAAATTTGGAGAGGAAAGTGGGGCAGAAGTCTTATTTAGTATATCAAGGGGCTCTTTGATTGTAGGTGAACGATAAATCCTAGCAACAACTCCCAAATGTCAAGGTCTATTTTCCCCAAACTCCACCAGTGTTCACATTTGGGTAAATTGAGTACTCATGCCAAGTTTGGTCCAGATACATCATTGTTTAAGTCCACAGTGCTCTCTGGATGTAGGTGAACTACAACTCCAAAACTCAAAGTCAATGGCCACCAAACCCTTCCAGTATTTTCTGTTGGTCATGGGAGTTCTGTGAGCCAAGTTTTGTTCAATTCCATCGCTGGTGGAGTTCCAAATGCTCTTTGATTGTAAGTGAACTATAAATCCCAGCAACTGCAACTCCCAAATGACAAAATCAACCCCCCACAACCCTACCAGTATTCAAATTTGAACGTATTAGGTATTTGTGCCAAATTTGGTCCAGAGCCATAGTTGTTTGGGTTCACAGTGCTCTCCAGAGGCAGGTGAACTACATCTCTCCTAAATCACTATCAATTCCTTCCAAATTTATTTATTTATTTATTTATATCTCGCTCTTCTCACCCCAGAGGGGACTCAGAACGGCTTACAAATCAAATGTACATACAGTATATTATTAGCATGTCACAATATAAGCATTAGATTACTATATTGTACCATATCATTATATGGTAATATTATTAGTAATATTACATTTAATATATAAAATATAATTAATGGGGTCCCTGGTGGCACAGTGTGTTAAAGCGCTGAGCTGCTGAACTTGCGGACCAAAAAGTCCCAGGTTCAAATCCCGGGAGCGGAATGAGCGCCCGCTGTTAGCCCCAGCTCCTGCCAACCTAGCAGTTCGAAAACATGCAAATGTGAGTAGATCAATAGGTACTGCTCCGGCGGGAAGGTAACGGCACTCCATGCATTCATACCAGCCACATGACCTGGAGATATCTATGGACAATGCTGGCTCTTCGGCCTAGAAATGGAGATGAACACCAGCGCCCAGAGTCAGCCATGACTGGACTTAACGTCAGGGGAAACCTTTACCTTACCTACTATATTATTATATGGTAATATTATTAGTAATATTACCTTTAATATATAATATATAATTAACATTATTATATTATATTATTATTAGTATAATAATTAGGAGCCTCCGGTGGCCTAGGGGATAAAAGCCTTGTGACTTGAAGGTTGGGTTGCTGACCTGAAAGCTGCCAGGTTCGAATTCAACCCGGGGAGAGTGTGGATGAGCTCCCTCTATCAGCTCCAGCTCCATGCGGAGACATGAGAGAAGCCTCCCAAAAGGATGGTAAAACATCAAAACATCCAGGTGTCCCCTGGGCAACGTCCTTGCAGACAGCCAATTCTCTCACTCCAGAAAGAAAAGGATAATATTTTATTACATTATAATATTATTATCAATATTATAAGTATATACAATGTATATTACATATTTGTTTGCTCTGGCCATGGCCCCATGTAAGCCGCCCCGAGTCCCCGTTGGGGAGATGGTGGTGGGGTATAAATAAAGTTTTATTATTATTATTATTATTATTATTATTATTATTATTATTATTATTTATAAAATCCCTCCAGTATTTTCTGTTGGTCATGGGGGTCTGGGTGGGAAGCTTGGCACAATTCCCTTGGTGGGGTTCAAAGGGCTTTTTGATTGTAGGAGAACTATAAATCCCTGTAGCTATAACTCCCAAATGACAAAATCTATCCCTCTCCCAAGCCCACCAGTATTCAACTTTGGAAGTGTATCAGGTATTTGGGCCAGGCTGTGGCGCAGCTGGCTAGTAACCAGCTGCTATAAATAACTACTGACAGAGAGGTCATGAGTTCGAAGCCCGGGTCAGGTTAAGCCTCCCACCATTAATAGCCCCGGCTTGCTGTTGACCTATGCAGCCCCGAAAGACAGCTGCATCTGTCAATTAGGGAAATTTAGGGACACTTTATGCGGGAGGCTAATTTACAACACCATAAAACTGCCAGCAAAACACAAGGAAAGGAATGAGGAAGTTCAGCCACTACTGGACGGTGAAGCAACAGCTCCCCCTGTGGCCGGAATCGTGAAGCTGGAAAAATGTTAAAAATGCCTCTGAGTCTGTCTAATGTATGTTGTTTGTCTGTTGGCATTGAATGTTTGCCATATATGTGTTCATTGTAATCCGCCCTGAGTCCCCTTCGGGGTGAGACGGGCGGAATATATATACTGTAAATAAATAAATAAATAAATAAATAAAATGTTTGTGCCAAATTTGGTCCAGCAAATGAAAATACATCCGGCATATCAGGTATTTATATTACAATTCACAACAGTAGCAAAATTACAATTATGAAGTAGCAACAGAAATTATTTTATGGTTGGGCATCACCGCAACATGAAGAACTGTATTAAAAGGTTGTGGAATTAGGAAGGTTGAGAACCACTGCTCTGGTGTGATGAGGTCCGTTGCCTAACCTACTTCTCAAGGTTGCCACTGATGATAAAACAATAAGGGAAGAACATATATGCCCCTGTGAACTCCGTAGGGAAAAGACAGCATATGGACGCGATCAACAAAGACATTATACGCTTAGCCTCAACACTCCATCTGCATCGGGGTGACCAGGCTGACTTTCCTTGGCAAGGTCTCTATACTGTGAGATGTGCTGACACAACATATGTGGAAATAACGTATGGCGAAAAGTCCCGAGTAGGTCTGCCATGCTGGGAGCTTTCCAGCAACAAAGATCTCGAGGCCAAAAGCAGAGATCTAGGCACAGCCTCAGTCATTGCCATTAGGCACGGTCCATTTGCTCAGAGTATTTAATCCCAATGATAAACAGGACATCACAAAAATATTTCTCTTATTGGACATTCAGCTTTCTAAACTCTGCGATGAATTAAAAGAGGAGATGGCCACACTTTTCACTCTGGACTTCTTCTTGCTGGGTTTTCTCAAACTCAGAATGTCTATTTTCCATCAATGTCTTTAAATACAGTACAGTCTCACTTATCCAACACTCGCTTATCCAATGTTCTGGATTATCCAACGCATTTTTGTAGTCAATGTTTTCAATATATCATGATATTTTGGTGTTAAATTCGTAAATACAGTAATTACTACATAGCATTACTGCATATTGAACTACTTTTTCTGACAAATTTGTTGTCTTACATGATGTTTTGGTGCTTAATTTGTAAAATCATAACCTAATTCAATGTTTAATAGGCTTTTCCTTAATCTCTCCTTATTATCCAACATATTCACTTATCCAACGTTCTGCCGGCCCGTTTACGTTGGATAAGTGAGACTCTACTGTATTGTCAAATATTACTTCCATCCCAAAAAATAGAAGACAACTTCCCTGCGGAATGGACCAAAGGAGTTTGATTTCCAAACCCCATCACATTGGTGTTCTTTACCTTTTTTACCCTTTTTTTCTTCTTTCTTTTCTTTCTCTCTTTCCTTCTCTTCCCCCATCACATCCCCACTTTTTTCTTTTTTTTCTTTGTCTCTCTTCTCTTTTTCTCTCATATTATCTTCTTTTTATCTATTTATTTTCTCTTTTTTCTCTATCTTTCTTAGATTGTTCACCCATTATAGGGTGCTCTCGATCCCGATATCCAGAATTCACAGAAAATTCATGTACATCTATTTTTTTTTAACAAAAAGTTTATTTATGAAATTTTCAAAGAATTACATTAAAAGTAGGAGAACATTAGGGTCTCATGGGAAAGTAGGAAATGAATACATATAGAGAAGAGAGAAAAAAACAGAAATAAAAAAGTTTTTGTGACTTCCATCCTTGTCTATGTCATTTTGTTGCAGGAGATATCCCTTATCCTGTATTAGTTGCACTTTATTCTTAATTCAGCTCCTCTGTTTGACAGATTTTTATCTAGACTTATGTCTTTATAATACTACTATTTTCTCTTCTTTTATGATATAATCTAGTAAAGGTTTCCAGTCTGTATTTTTCTTCAGTACCCCTTGATGCTTAGTTATTATGTATGTTAATCGATCCATATTTTTGATTTCCATTACCTTGATTAACCACTCATCTATATTCGGTATCGTCTCCTGCCTCCAATATTTCACATATATAATCCTTGCAGCCATTATCATATAATTGAATAATAATTCTTCATTCTCCTTCATCTTCATTTCAGTAATTCCTAGCAAAAAGCACTCTGGTTTAAATTGGTATTTAATATTTAAAATCTTTTGGATGACCTCATAGATAGCTTTCCAGCATTTTTTCGTCTTATCACAAGTCCACCACATGTGGAAAAAGGATCCTTCATGTTTCTTACATTTCCAACATGTGGTATCCATATTTTTATAAAAATGGCCTAATTTTTGTGGTGTCGTGTACCATCTATCGAACATTTTAATCCAATTTTCCCGCAAATCATACGAATACATCTGTCTAATTTTTTGATTCCAGATCTTCTCCCATTGTTCCATTCTGATTGTTCTTCCTATATTTTATGCCCATTTCACCATGCAGTCCTTCATATATTTTTTCTTCATGGCCTATTCAAGAATATTTTTATATAATTTTGTTATCCATTTTTTTTCTGACGTCATAATTCTGTCCCAGAATGTTTCTTTATTCATAAAACCTTCATGTACATCTTAAATACAAAATAAAGATTATTTAAAAAAGCATTACTTCCATTCCTACCTGAGAAGCAACCAGGTAAAGTCTGTTTACATTTTTCCATGAAAGGAAAACATCACTCTATTTTCTACTTCTGAAAAGCTTTAAGCGTCAAGAAGTTCCCCAAAGTGTTTATGGAATTGCTCTTTCTTTTACAGTACTTTCTTTAGTCTTTGATTTAGATTAGTGTGGCCACGGATTATATCAGTCGAAGAGTGAAGCTTCGATATGGCCGTTATATGGCCATTTCTTAAAAACTTAAATCAGTAAGAAAAGTAAATGACTTTTTTCCAAATTAAAATATTTTTCCAGTGAAAAGGGCAAGGGCCAACAAAAATGAATTGGCGGGCCACATGTGGCCCGTGGGACGTGGGTTGTATCACACTGATTTAGATCATCTTCTTTATTTTAATGCTCTTATTCATTTCCTGTGTTCATTGTATTTGTATTACAAGTTGAGTGTGCCTTCTCCAAAAACCAAAATGCTCCAAAATTCAAAACCGTACACTTGGATGACTGAGATAGGAGCATCTTAACTTTCAGTGATTCAATGTACACACAAGATTGGTTTCATGCACAGGTTACAATGCAGATGAAACGTAACTTTATTTCATGATCATACTTGGGTCCCATCTCCAAGATATCTCATTTGGTACCTACATATAGGTACTACTTATCTACATATAGATTTTCTAAAATTTTAAAAAGGTAACATATCGAAAACACTTCTGGTCCCAAGAATTTTGGATAAAGTATACTTGATCTACAGTAGAGTCTCACTTATCCAACATAAACGGGCCGGCAGAATGTTGGATAAGCGAATATGTTGGATAATAAGGAGGCATTAAGGAAAAGCCTATTAAACATCAAATTAGGTTATGATTTTATAAATTAAGTACCAAAACATCATGCTAGACAACAAATTTGGCAGAAAAAGTAGTTCAATACGCAGTAATGCTATGTAGTAATTACTGTATTTATGAATTTAGCACCAAAATATCATGATATATTGAAAACATTGACTACAAAAATGCATTGGATAATCCAGAACGTTGGATAAGCGAGTGTTGGATAAGTGAGACTCTACTGTATATTCAATTATAAACTGCCTTGAGTGCCATTTGTGGGAAGAAAGAGTATACAATTCTAATAAACCAAATATTCTTTTTAATGCCTTTTATAGTTTGTGAAATCTTGTTTCCAAAAGTGAAGGAAAGGTGAAATTGCTTTCTACGCTCCAGATTGTGGGTAAGACACATTCTTTGGCGGCTGAACATTTTCCATCCTTCTCCCGTTATCTCTGGGCCCATTGTTTTCATTCCTGGGATTTTGTCCGTCAGCACTTTCTCGTCTTCCTACCGGCATGCTTTTATCTGGCGGTTTGCAAATAAATTTGTCACACTCCATCCCTTTGCTCTAGACAATCTCCTCCCCACACTCATGGGGTGAGAGAAGGCTGTTGAGATTATCCATCCTTTTGCAAAAAGAATCTTTTCATTTATTCCCTGACAGTTTTATCTATTCACTGTGACGCCATGAGTCGAGACAGCAAAAACGACAAGAAAGTCATCTCAAGCATTTTGGTTGTTGGGATGGATTGGGCAGATGTGCCCATTTTGGTGCAACCCACCACCATGATGTAAATGTCCTGCTCACAGACCCCAATTATTGCGTTCAAAATTTATCATTGATTCTATATACAATTCAAAACAGTATAAGTTTAGTGCAGATTCCATGACTAGAGGTATTAACTTTGTTGATGCTGGTGGTTGTTGTTGTTGTTGTGTGCCTTCAAGTCATTTCTGGCTTATGATGAACCTATTATGGGATTCCTTTAGCAAGTTTAGTTCAGAGCAGCATTGCTATTGCCTCCTTCTGCACTGGAGAGAGTGTAATGTGCTCAAAGTTACGCAATGGGTTTCCATGTCCAAAGGGGATTCGAACCCAGAGTCAAAGTCCAACATCCAGACCACTACAGCTCATACACAGAGTGACTCTGCTTGTGGTGATTTCAACTTGACTCGCAGCAGGAACACTTTGCACCTGAATCCCATAATTCCCATCAGAGTCATCTTGAAACTCATCCTGAACCTGAATCCCATCATCTTGAAACTGCATCCCAGAATCCTCATCAGAGTCACACCAAGGCTGAGTCACAACAGCAAGTACAATGCAAAAATATGCTAAAAATCGGCCGGGCTGTGGATTTCACAACTGACCGAGAGGTCATGAATTCGAAGCCTGAGTCAGGTTAAGCCCAACCATTAAATAGCCCAGCTTGCTGTTTACCTAAGCAGCCTGAAAGACAGTTGTATCTGTCAACTAGGAAATTTAGGTACGCTTTATGCGGGAGGCTAATTTCACTAAAACTGCCAGCACCATGTGGAAAGGAATGAGGAAGTACAGTACTCGGTGTCATTAGTGGATGGTGAAGCAACAGCTCCCCCTGTGGCGTTTCTCTGATAAAATCCTACCCTGATCTGCTTGATCGAGAACATGTGTGGCGCCAGAGTTGAGAAGGAAATCGCCTACTGTATGAAGAAAGAGAATTTGTTTTTAATAGCTTCTCACCAGGGATTTATTCCTCAATAAAGCCTGGGTCAGGTTAAGCCCAACCATTAAATAGCCCAGCTTGCTGTTTACCTAAGCAGCCTGAAAGACAGTTGTATCTGTCAAGTAGGAAATTTAGGTACGCTTTATGCGGGAGGCTAATTTAACTAAAACTGCCAGCACCATGTGGAAAGAAATGAGGAAGTACAGTACTCAGTGTCATTAGTGGATGGTGAAGCAACAGCTCCCCCTGTGACCGGAATCGAGCATACCCTCATAAAGCTGGAAATGTTAAATTGCCTCTGTGTGTGTCTATACTGTATGTTGTTTGTCTGATGGCATTGAATGTATATATATGTTCGCTAGCTGTGCCCAGCCACGCGTTGCTGTGGCGTTGTCCTGGTGGTGTTGGTGAGAAATTGTTGAGGTAGTGGTGGTATTGAATGTCTGTTGTATGGTAGTCTTTATGTTTAGTATGCACACTGAAGTGGATTATATGGCAGTGTGGAGTCAAGATAATCCGGTTCAAAGCAGATAATATACGATTCTAAATGGGTTATATAGCTGTGTGAAAGGGCCTTGAGTCTACATTGCCATATAATCCAGTTAAAATCTGATAATCTGTGGAAGAGGCCTAAGTGAGGCCTAACTGTGCCTGTCCCCTGGGCTGAGTAGGTTGCTAGGAGACTAAGTGGGCGAAGCTTAGCCTTCTAACTGGCAGCAATTGGATAAAAACTATTATTCCTCTCCCTGTAATTAGGACTTTATTTTTCTTTTCTTTTTGTTGTATCAACCTAGAGCCATGAATGATCGGTTGTGTTGTCAAATTTCGAGGTTGGGGGGCGTGTAGTTTTGTTGTTTTGTCCGCTGCCCTGATGCCATCACTCTTTTATATATAGAGACTAGCTGTGCCCGGCCACGCGTTGCTGTGGCAAAGTGGTGGTGGTATTGGTTAAAAATTGTTGTGTAATTTTTATTTGACGTTATTTGCATTTTTTAAATTAATTTTATTGTAAGTTATATTTTTATTTATTATATTTTATTATTTTCTTGTATTATTTTTAGTTATTTTCTGTTATTATAGTATCTTATTGTATCAATTTTTAGTGTTTTTTATTATTTTTTATTGGGTTGCTAGGAGACCAAGTTGGAGGAGCTTAGCCTTCTAACTGGCAGCAATTGGATAAAAGCAATTATTCCTCTCTCTCTAATTAGGACTTTATTTTTCTTTTCTTTTTGTTGTATCAACCTAGAGGCGTGGATGATGGGTTGTGTTGTCAAATTTCGAGGTTGGGGGGCCTGTAGTTTTGTTGTTTTGTCCGCTGCCCTGATGCCATTACTCTTTTATATATATAGATTGTAATCCTCCCTGAGTCCCCTTCGGGGTGAGAAGGGCGGAATATAAATACTGTAAATAAATCAATTTCTGTAAACCTTTGGGAAAATGCCTCTTCTTTAGTACCAAGTCTTTACCAAAATGAATTTTCACCAAATTCAGATACTAGGGTGCTTAATATTCACCCTCCAGGGGTAGTAAAATGTCCATGAAAGCTGTGAGATCACTTTCCTTTGAGGCTTTTTAGTCTCAGTTCTCTTATTGGACATTCAGCTTTCTGAACTCTGTGATGAATTAAAAGAGTAGATGGCCACACTTTTCACTCTGGACTTCTTGTTGGGTTTTCTCAAACTCAGAATGTCTATTTTCCTTCAATGTCTTTAAATACAGTACAGTCTGACTTATCCAACACTCGCTTATCCAACGTTCTGGATTATCCAACGCATTTTTGTAGTCAATGCTTTCAATATATCATGATATTTTGGTGTTAAATTCGTAAATACAGTAAATACTACATAGCATTACTGCATATTGAACTACTTTTTCTGTCAAATTTATTGTATAACATGATGTTTTGGTGCTTAATTTGTAAAATCATAACCTAATTTAATGTTTAATAGGCTTTTCCTTAATCCCTCCTTATTATCCAACATATTTGCTTATCCAACATTCTGCCGGCCCGTTTACGTTAGATAAGCGAGACTCTGCTGTATTTATTTTCTCTTTTTTTCTCTATCTTTCTTAGATTGTTCACCCATTATAGGGTGCTCTCGATCCAGGTATCCTACTCTGTTAGCTTTTATATATTCATGTACATCTTAAATACAAAATAAAGATTATTTTAAAAAATTACTTCCTTACCTACCTGAGAAACGACCAGGTAAACTCTGTTTACATTTTTCCATGAAAGGAAAACATCTCTCTATTTTCTACTTCAGAAAAGCTTTAACCGTTAAGAAATTCTTCAATTTAATTCTTTTTAGTCTCAGTTCCCAGGATATGGACACTGATCCCCAATATCCCACGATTAGGATTTCGCTTGGAATGTTTGTGGACATTCCAGGGCACCACAGCAAACTCAGACTGGACAAATCCAGATCAGAGCATTATTCCCCACTGGCGGGGGAGATTTGCCTCTTTCAGAAGGGATAGTGTATACTAGACATATAGAGATAGATGGTTTAGATATAGGTATAATTTTTCCATCCTTTCAATAAGCCACCAATGCCGGCATTTCTCTGATAAAATCCTACCCTGATCCGCTTGATCGAGAACATGTGTGGCGCCAGAGTTGAGAAGGAAATCGCCTACTGTATGAAGAAAGAGAATTTGTTTTTAATAGCTTCTCACCAGGGATTTATTCCTCAAATTCCTGAAGTGGGAGGAGATGTCAAACCCTCCCAAACGGTATCCCTCCCAAGGTCAACAACACATGGCTGGAGATTTTGAGCCTGATAACAAAGGCTGCACAAGAATAGAGAAACACATAAATCCATCACTCCAAATGACTGAATGTTTCAGATTATCAATTGGGACCTAAACTGGCTAAGAGACTACTGTTACCAGGTGAGAGTATAGCGCAGGGGTCCTCAAACTTTTTAAGTGGAGGGCCGATTCACAGTCCCTCAGACTGTTGGGGGGCCGGACTATGATGAAATATTCCAAAATTAAGATTGTTGTTATTGTGTGCCTTCAAGTCATTTCAGACTTAGGTCAACCCTAAGTCTAAAGTTTAGGACAGAGGCCAGGTCAATGACCTTGGGGGTCCTATGGGCCTTAGTTTGGGGACCTCTGATCAAGACAATCTCATAAGACCGTAGGTAAGCAAAGAGACCTTGAAAGACCATATAGATGATCCCATAAGACCATAGGTAAGCAAAAAGACCTCCAAAGACCAGGTAGACTTAGGTCAACCCTAAGTCTAAAAATTAGGACAGGGGCCAGGTAAAAGACCTTGGAGGGCCGCATCCGGCCCCCGGGCCTTAGTTTGGGGACCCCTGGTATAGCGGAATCAGTAGAGTCCAGTTAACACCATGTGCAAAAGACTCAGACCAGGCAGAGGAATTGAAATGAACAAAGGAAACTTTACTCTTGCTTGTTGAGTTGAAATACAAAACAGTTCTGCATACAATGTCCATATAGTTGCATAAGATCAATAACTAATCAATCAGCATCAATATATACACAGCATAGCATATTAATCAGCTACTAGACCTAATCAGCTATTAGAGAGCCTTCTTTTTCCTGTGCTCTCTCCCAGCAAGCTCAAATCCCAACTGACAATCTGAGCCACCTGCTCTCAAACCGATACATTGTTTTAGGCGTGGCCTTGCCTCTGCAAAAAGAGCTCCTCTGCAGAGTTCCCTTGCAAACTAACTTTTGCAAGGATTTCTTTACACACACACATACACATTAGCAAATTGGCGTAATAACTACCTACTTCATTCTGTTGCATTGGCCTTTGTATCGTTGACCAAAATGGAAACAGCAGTGCAATAGAACAGGATGGACGAAGTAGTCTTCAAAACTAGACTGGATGAAAAGAAATGGTCAATTGCATCTCTTGGAAACCTCTAGAAGTAGTCATCAACATTTAAAATAGGATTTAGGTCAATGATGGGCAACCTTTTGCGCTTGGTGTGTCAAAATTCACCAAAAAACCTAGCATGACTTGGGTGGTGTGCCACTTCGAGAAAAAAACCCCCCATAATTTCACAATATATATAGTTTAAATAACAAAAATATATACAGTAGAGTCTCACTTATCCAACATAAACGGGCCGGCAGAACATTGGATAAGTGAATATGTTGGATAATAAGGAGGGATTAAGGAAAAGCCTATTACACATCAAATTAGGTTATGATTTTACAAATTAAGCACCAAAACATCATGTTTAACAACACATTTGACAGAAAAAGTAGTTCAATACGCAGTAATGCTATTTAGTAATTACTGTATTTACGAATTTAGCACCAAAATATCATGATATATTGAAAATATCGACTACAAAAATGCGTTGGATAATCCAGAACGTTGGATAAGTGAGTGTTGGATAAGTGAGACTCTACTGTAATTGTAATATATAACTGTATTTAATAAATCAAAAACTATTTACTACAATTATTTCCATGTACAACAATCTATGGTAGCTCTTGCAATTTCCACACTGATTTCTCTCTATTGTAGTTTCAATGTAGTCATGAATAATGAATAATAGAATAATAATATAATAGTAATAATATAATAATATACTACAATAATAATAGAATAATAATAGAATGATTTTATATATATATATATATATATATATATATATATATATATACACACACACACACACACACACACACACACACACACACACACACACAGTAGAGTCTCACTTATCCAAGACTCGCTTATCCAACGTACTGGATTATCCAACGCATTTTTGTAGTCAATGTTTTCAATATATTGTGATATTTTGGTGCTAAATTCATAAATACAGTAATTACTACATAGCATTACTGCACATTGAACTACTTTTTCTGTCAAATTTGTTGTCTAACATGATGTTTTGTTGCTTAATTTGTAAAATCATAACCTAATTTGATGTTTAATAGGCTTTTCCTTAATCCCTCCTTATTATCCAAGATATTCGCTTATCCAAGCTTCTGCTGGCCCGTTTAGCTTGGATAAGTGAGACTCTACTGTAATTGTAATATATAACTGTATTTAATAAATCAAAAACTATTTACTACAATTATTTCCATGTACAACAATCTATGGTACCTCTTGCAGTCTCCATGCTGATTTCTCTCTATTGTAGTTTCAATGTAGTCATGAATAATGAATAATATAATAATAATATAATAGTAATAATATAATAATATACTACAATAATAATAGAATAATAATAGAATGATTTTATATATATATATACAGTAGAGTCTCACTTATCCAACGTAAACGGGCCGGCAGAATGTTGGCTAAGCGAATATGTTGGATAATAAGGAGAGATTAAGAAAAAGCCTATTAAACATCAAAATAAGCTATGATTTTACAAATTAAGCACCAAAACATCATGTTATACAACGAATTTCACAGAAAAAGTAGTTCATTACACATTAATGCTATGTAGTAATTACTGTATTTACGAATTTAGCACCAAAATATCATGATGTATTGAAAACATTGACTACAAAAATGCGTTGGATAATCCAGAACGTTGGATAAGTGAGTGTTGGATAAGTCAGACTCTACTGTGTGTGTGTGTGTGTGTGTGTGTGTGTAATGTGCATAATTCCCATGGAGTAAACAACAAAACCACTGGACCAAATCACACCAAATTTGGCCACAAAAGACATTAGTCATCCAATCAATCTGCATGCATCAGAGTGTCAGCAAAAATGGCTAGGCGTGTCAGTGCTGACATGCGTGTCATAGGTTGGCCATCACTGATTTAGGTGGTCCCTTGTTCTGTTCAACATCAAATATTACATGTTATTTTGAAACTGAAAGTGACCCACAAATGGTGCCAAAAGGAGATAGGTCCACAAAACCTCTGGAGTTATTCATCCTTGCTATAGACCAGTGATGGCCAACCTATGACACACGTGTCAGCACTGACACGCCTAGCCATTTTTGCTGACACGCTGCTGCATGCAGATTGATTGGATGACTAATGCCTTTTGTGGCCAAATTTGGTGTGATTTGGCCCAGTGGTTTTGTTGTTTACTCCATGGGAATTATGCCCATTACATTTTTATATAAATATACTAGCAGTGCCCGGCCACGCGTTGCTGTGGCAAAGTATGGTGGTATGGGAAATAAAGTATGGAGGAATTGGTGGTAGTTAGGTAAAGGGTAAAGGTTTTTCCCTGACATTAAGTTCAGTCGTTTCTGACTTTGGGGGTTGGTGATCATCTCCATTTCTAAGCTGAAGAGCTGGCGTTGTCCGTAGACTCCTCCAAGGTCATGTGGTATGACTGCATGGAGCGCCGTTACCTTTCTGCCAGAGCAGTACCTATTCATGTACTCTCATTTGCATGTTTTTGATCTTTAGGGTTGGCAGAAACTGCCTAAGTGAGGCCTAACTCTGCCTGTCCCCTGGGCTGAGTGGGTTGCTAGGAGACCTTCTAACTGGCAGCAATTGGATAAAAACAATTATTCCTTTCCCTCTAATTAGGACTTTATTTTTCTTTTATTTTTGTTGTATCAACCTGGAGGTGTGGATGATGGGTTATGTTGTCAAATTTCTAGGTTGGGGGGCCTTTAGTTTTGTTGTTTTGTCGGTCGCCGGGATTCAATCACTCTTTATACATACATATATATATATATATATATATATATATATATATATAATATCATTCTATTATTATTGTAGTATATTATTATTATATTATTACTATTATATTATATTATTCATGACTACATTGAAACTACAATAGAGAGAAATCAGCGTGGAAACTGCAAGAGGTACCATAGATTGTTGTACATAGAAATAATAAATAGTTTTTGATTTATTAAATACAGTTATATATTACAATTCTATATTTTTGTTATTTAAACTATATATACTGTGAAATTATGGGGGGGGGGGTTTCTCGAAGTGACACACCACCCAAGTCATGCTAGGTTTTTTAGTGAATTTTGACACACCAAGTGCAAAAGGTTGCCCATCATTGCTATAGACAATAGGATCCGCTCAAAAAAAAAAAACCCAAAGAAAGTCCTTAACCATTTAAAAACCTAGCATATGTCTACTCATATCATACAAGCCACACCAATAGGTCTTTTTTCTAGATAACTACGCATGAAGTGTGCAATCTAAGATATCCAGGAGCCTCTCCTCTACTCAACAACAAGTAAAACTTTCAACAGCTTTGTTGAAACTCTTTGACATCACTTGATAATTCTTCCTCATATTGCAGGTGAAAGAACTCCAAAATTATCTTCCCACATTTTCAAGACAAACCTTAGAACGTAAGATGTAAGCTTTGATGAAGGCATACAATGGTGCCAATCTAGTGATACCTCTTGGAAATCGATTCTGTAGAATTGCTTTTGCATCACACATTCATGATTTGCACACATAAGAAAGATCCACGATTAGTAGCTGAGATGTTGGGAGTTGCTCTACAAATAGGATCTTCCTCCAGTATTGGCCAGCGCTGACCTAGTAACTGCCTTGCCTTGTCATACCCAGGCTTGTCATACATCATGCACTACAACATGACATATCAGCCAGAAAAATTCAATCAAAAGCAGTTTTCTGTCTGCCCTCATTTGCCAATAGAAAGAAAGCAACACTTTTGTGAAGCTGGAAAAAAGGCAGGATACCCATAGCTTTAAGTCTTTCGACTGTGCTATGTTATTAAATTTCCCTTGTCGGGAACTAATTTGGGTGGATTCTTCCATTAAACACTGTGTATGATGTAATTTAAGAGACAATGGATGGGATGAATCCAGACTTAGAGTGGATCTATCTATATATATAAATGCGTGATGGCATCACGGCGACCAACAAAACAACAAAACTACAGGCCCCCCAACCTCGAAATTTGACAACACAACCCATCATCCACGCCTCTAGGTTGATACAACAAAAAGAAAAGAAAAGTAAAGTCCTAATTAGAGGGAGAGGAATAATTGTTTTTATCCAATTGCTGCCAGTTAGAAGGCTAAGCTCCGCCCACTTGGTCTCCTAGCAACCCACTCAGCCCAGGGGACAGGCAGAGTTAGGCCTCACTTAGGCCTCTTCCACACTGCCTATAAAATACAGATTATCTGATTTTAACTGGATTATATGGCAGTGTAGACTCAAGGCCCTTTCACACAGCTATATAACCCATTTATAATCTTATTTTATCTGCTTTGAACTAGATTATCTTGACTATTTCCCATACCACCATACTTCGCCACAGCAACGCGTGGCCGGGCACAGCTAGTACTATATAAGGTTTGACTCCACCTTATCTGTCATGACTTAATGCTATGGAAATCATAGGAAATGTAGTATTAAAAGGTCTTTACCCTTCTTTGACAAATAGTGCTGGTACCTCACCAAACGACAACTCCATGATTCCATAGCATTGACTCATGGCAGTTAAAGTTGCATCAAACTGCATTAATTCTACAGTGTGAGTAAACACTAACTCAACTGAACTTCAGTCCCACTGAAGTCAGCCAATAAATTAGTATTCCATCTGATAGGTAGGTAAAGGTTTTCCCCTGATGTGACCAACTCTGGGGGTTGGTGCTCATCTCCATTTCTAAGTTGAAGAGCCGGCGTTGTCCATAGGCACCTCCAAGGTGATGTGGCCGGCATGACTGCATAGAGCGCCGTTACCTTCCCGCCAGAGCGGTACCTATTGATCTACTCACATTTGCATGTTTTCGAACTGGCAGGAGCTGGGGCTAATAGCAGGCGCTCACTCCGCTCCCGGGATTTGAACCTGCGACCTTTTGGTCCGCAAATTCAGCAGCTCAGCGCTTTAACACACTGCACCACCAGAGGCCCCCAGAGTGAAATAGTAAATGTAATAATAATGATAAATGCAGTAAAATAATAAATGTAATAATAAATAGAGTAAAATAATAACTGTATTAATAATAATAAAAAATAGAGTAAAATAAATGTAAAAGTAACAACAATAATAGAGTAAAATAATAAATGTAATAATAATAATTAAAAGAGTAAAATAATAAATGTAACAATACCAATAATAATAGAGACAAATAATAAATATGCCATATATACTTGAGTATAAGCTGACCTGAATATAAGCCCACCAGGACCCTCACCTGAGTATAAGCTGAGGAGGGTTTTTTTCAGTCCTAAAAAAGGGCTAAAAACTAGGTTATACTCGAGTATATACAGTATGTTCTCATTGTGAAAAAAAGTACGTGGATCCAGAATATGTCTCTATAGTCACTTATGGATTCCTTAGAAGACGATCATACTCAGCCACAAATGATAGCTTATGATGACGGTGAGTTTGTATATGTATCCCAAATGACGTAAATTCTGCATTTGCCACTCTAAGATACCTCAGGATGCTTCCTTGGATTAAGGATCTATTTCCTAGGAGAGCACATAAAGAAGCTCTGTGGTTTTGTCTCATTGTGTGCTCCTCTACGCTGAGCTTTCTCTCAATTACATTGGGTTTGGGGGTGAAAAACACCCCCTTCCTCCATTTCTCAAACCAGACCAAGAGCTCTGAATTTTTATTGGGAAAGTATGAAAGGGCTCTGCATTCTTACCTTTATTTCAAGACCTCCTACGTGAAACAGGAAGGTAAACATAAAAGGTTTGCTTCTTTTAAATTAGTTGGAAGCGGGGTTGGGGGGGGAGTTGGGAGTGTTATTTTTTTTCCTTTTCCCCAGCTGCCCTTTACAGTAATGAAGAAAAAAAAGGCTTTTCAATTTTTTTAAAAAAAAGAAGCCACAAAGACTTTTGAATTTCAAGACGCTGGGATAACAGACACATGGCTTTAATTTACAGTCACCGAAGCCCCCTCCCCAATATCTCCACCCCCTCCCTTTCCCCGGCATGCGGATCCTATAAGCAAGACGTGTTGCTACAACGAATCCCACTGGGAACGTCTGGACCAAAGTCGAGGAACAGCTGGAGAGCTCCACCGTCCACGAAAGCCGGCTCCTGACACTGATATGAATTATTAGTTTAGTCGGAGAAATGCCGCTTTGCTTTCTCTCCCTATAGGCAACCCCATACGGCACTTGAAAGGCATGAAAAACCGTCCCTTCATCCCGGGCGAGGAGTGGTTAAAAGAACGTTACGGCACACATGCATAAGTTCCCATATGTACATGACTTTGGGGGGATGCAACATCCATATTGAGCTGAAGGTTACAAAGGTGAAGTTATACATATATCATCATTTCATACCATAATAGTAATACTTTATTTGTTTGACCAGTCATATGACCATTTCAAAGTGCAACACAAATAAAAACAAGGCAAAAAGGATGGGAGGACAGGCAGCTGACCTTCTGTTTGCCATCAAAATTTTATTTTCCTGATTCTTCTTTCAGGAAATGTGCTCTTTTCTTGATAGCTTTCAGGATAAAAAGGCTTGCTCTGATTATGGTGCATTTTTCTCGTCCTCATAAAAGAAATGTGAAAAGATCATTTCTATTAGAGGACCTAAAATTAGATAGTAATGGATATAAATATCTGCGTTGAAGTTCAGTATATGGTGGGCAGTCAATCAAAAAATGTTTGATATCTTCCACTATTTGTTCTCCCCAGACACAAGATTTCTCATTTCTTGGGATGTTACAGTAGCAACCTGTTTGCATCATAATACCGATTTGTTCAAACCTGGCCCTGGTACAGTAGAGTCTCACTTATCCAAGCCTCACTTATCCAACGTTCTGGATTATCCAACGCATTTTTGTAGTCAATGTTTTCA
The DNA here is from genome assembly GCF_035594765.1 of Anolis carolinensis. Classification (NCBI taxonomy): domain Eukaryota; kingdom Metazoa; phylum Chordata; class Lepidosauria; order Squamata; family Anolidae; genus Anolis; species Anolis carolinensis. The sequence continues at coordinate 26,266,157 of NW_026943819.1, forward strand.
ATACATCATGATATTTTGGTGCTAAATTCATAAATACAGTAATTACTACATAGCATTACTGTATATTGAACTACTTTTTCTGTCAAATTTGTTGTATAACATCATGTTTTGCTGCTTAATTTGTAAAATCATAACCTAATTTGATGTTTAATAGGCCTCTCCTTAATCCCTCCTTATTATCCAACATATTCACTTATCCAACGTTCTGCCGGCCCGTTTATGTTGGATAAAGTGAGACTCTACTGTATTTGTTCTCCCCAGACACAAGATTTCTCATTTCTTGGGATGTTACAGTAGCAACTACTTTGCATCATAATACCGAGTTTTTCAAACCTAGCCCTGGTATATATTATTCTTAATGGTAATGTAACTGGAATAGTCAGATAGTGTTCTAAATGAATATTCATTTTGTGGGAGGCTAAAGACTTTGTGGCAGAAGACCTACCTATACTTGCTAGGTCCAATTGAGCTCCAGTTGCTCCTGACATGAAAAAAAAATTGAGCGTAGATATCATGAGTGCGTTGCATGAGCACTTGTTTTGCCCTAGGTCCTAAAACATTCAGAAATTGTAAAGTAAGGCCAATTTTAGCCGTCTTATTGTTTAAGGCCACTACCCATGATGACTTGTGGGCACACTGGTCTTGATCCTCTAAACATAGGTAAGGAAGTCTACTGGAATTCATCTGATTTACCATCATTACATACCATTGCGATTTGTACATTGTGCATCATGGTTGCACCAGACACATCAGTGCCTGGTGAGCATATGGTTGTGCCATGTCGCTATGGACTAGCAAAACCCCATTACTTTTTTAAGGCAGGATATCAGAATATATGTGTGTGTGTGTGATTTACAAATAAAACTAAAATATATACAATGAACCAAACTTTTTTTATCTTCTCCAGTTTATTTATTTATCGTGCCAGAAGCGAACCAAGGGTATTGTTGTAATGTATTTAAAAACACAAAGTTAAAAACTTGGCATTATCCTAAATGTCCTTTGACCAGTAGCTGGCCACTTGGTGTGCCTCTGGTGTTTCTATAAGAAGATTCCTCCATTGTGCATGTGGCAGAGCTCAGGCTACATTGTAATAGGTAGTCTGTGGTTTGCATGTTGTGGACTCCACTTTGTGGCCCCATTTCCTAAGGTTGGCTCTGCATCTCGTGGTGCCAGAGCACAGTCTGTTCAGTGCCTTCCAGATCGCCCAGACTTCTGTGTGCCCAGGAGGGAGTCTATCATTTGGAATCAACCATGGCCTTATGTTCCGGGTTTTAGCCTGCCACTTTTGGACTCTCGCTTGCTGAAGTGTCCCTGCGAGTATCTCTGTGGATCTTAGAAAGCTATTTCTTGATTTAAGGCATTGGTGTGCTGGCTGATATCTGGACAGGGGATGGGCCAGAGATGTCAATGCCTTGGTCCTTTACAGTCTGTTACTTCCCAATGGATGTCAGGTGGTGCAATATTGGCTAAACAATATAATTTCTCCATCAGTGTGGAGTGTAGACATCCTGTGATAATGCCGCATGTCTCATTAAGCGCCACATCCACTGTTTTAATGTGGTGAGACGCACTCCACACTGGGCATGCGTATCCAGCAGCAGAATAGCCAAGCGAAAGGGCAGATGTCTTCACTGTGTCTGGTTGTGATCCCCAGGTTGTACCAGGTAGTGACTTGCAGCAAGAAACCATGAAAATGAACAAATGAAAGTCAAGAAACTGATGACCGTCACCCCGGCTTTCAAATTGATTTGAAAACGCAGCGGAGAGTTCCGCGGATCGCTCACCAAAGGAACGGAACGGGACCGCAGCAGACTATTATTAAGAGATCTTTTTTATTTCACTTTCCCCTTCCCTGAACTATGTAACAAAATCCCCCAATAAAAGTAGCATTTATTTTAACAATAACACTCTCTATCTGGTTATTTTGTATCTTTCTCTGACTCCTTCCTTTGCATGCAATTTCTCTCTCTCTCCCGTCCCTTTAACTCCGGCTGAGGTTTCTCCGCCATAGATTAATATGGCGGACGATACAAATCGGCTCATATCTCTATCAAAATTACCCCTAGAACGCTCCTCTTTTAGTCCTAACCCTTTCTAAGGCTCCTGACTCGAAGACAACCAGCGGAACCGGAATCGGTCCAGTTTTCGGCACCTCAACAGCTGATTGTCAAACGGGACCGACTGCCCTCCTCCAGCCTTATCCCGGACTTTCCTCTCCCCGCAGCCCGCGGAATGGTTTTAAGAGAACCCTACCCCCTTTCTGTGAACTGGGGATGGGGGGATCGCTCTCTCGCTGGGGAAACATAGTTCTCCAAGAACCCTTACCCTCTCTACAGCTGCCAGGGGGTGCCCGGACGGATGCCCTCCACGTTTCATTCATACCTTCATAATTTTATGAAGGAGAAGAACACTCTTCCCCAGACCTATCCCTGGACTTATGAAATCTTATACTTCCAAGGACTACAACCCACATGTGCCCCTTCCCCATGCCATCTATATGAATTCCTTATGAACTCTTTTTCCTCATGTATCTGTGAATTTTCATATTCTATGTACTTGGACACTCTCATGACTCACTGTTGTATGAACTTCTAATCGTTGGGCTAACTTCATGAATTGTGAAATCATGCTGCTAGAACTCCACTCCTATGACTTTCCATATTGGGTTCCCCAGATGTTGTAAACCTCGTTCTTATCAAATGTTTTCAATTGTTTATATCATCCATGATTCCCCTTTATGCAATGTAACCCCCCTCTATGGATTTCCCCCTTACTTCCTTGAAATCCGTCTATCTGCCTATATGTATTTGTACTCTTTGGGATCCCCGGAAAATATGTGTTTTTCCCAGCTGGGTTTATGTTCCAACTTTATTTTAATTTTCATTTTATCCCATATAATTGTCAAATCATGGAATCAAATGGGAAATATTATGACCCCAACGTGAACCCTAGCCCCCATGACCCAGACCTCCCTTCCCAAAAACAAAAGGATAATCTGCCACAGTTTAATCCAATCTCATTCTGATCGCATGGACAATATAGGGCTTGAGTCACCAAATTCCTAAAGGTGATTCGACCCCAAGGCAAACATTGTCATATCCCAGGCCAGGACGCCTCAGGAAGGCACCCTGGGGGGGCCCGTCAATGACGGCTCATCACCACCCTTCTTTACTTCCCGTCTGACACCCCAAGACATATCTAAAATCTGTGAACGTGACAGGACCCCGGACATCCTTGATGGGTGCCATTAATTCCTTTAGAAATCGGCCGGGCCAGGATTAATCTGATATTTCCTGTCCGGTCACTTCATTGTTTCAATAGCTCCCGCCTCCTCCTCTCTGATTGGCCCGAGTGGGGACAAAAAGCGGCTCCCCATTGGGCCAGCAGAGCAAGGCGGGAAACGAAAGCCCGCCTCGTTCAACCTCCCAGCCTATCCGCGATCAGATGGGCGGGGGAGCGGGGCGGGAAATTCAAAGGGCTGTCAGACCGAAACATTGTATAAATATGGCTTTATTTGAAATGTATGTTACGCTAGTAGATTGAATGATCGCTATTAGCGTCCTTTTCAGCTGAATTGCTCAATAAAGACTCCTTGGCGGATTTTCCTTCACCCTTGGCGGACCTTCTTCATTTCAGGCTTCAGGTTGTATTGCGGCTTATATTCTCCTTTTGGCTTCGCCAAGGTCCGTTCCCTCAGGACCGGATCGGGTCTCTCCTTAAGGGCCCGATCCCCTAAAACGCGGTCGACAACAAAACCATGAAAATGAACAAAATCTGGCTACCAGTATTAAAAAACTCTAAAATCAAAACAGTAGATGGGAAGCAACACTCTGAGGGCAGAGGAGCCTCAAGGACGGCTAATGACTCAACAAAGGATGCCCCTCAGGCAAGAGACAAACCTTTCCAATGCTAATTAGGGTGATTAACTGTAACCTTAATGCTAGCTTCCAACTGACAAAAGACTCGTCACACCCTGGACTCTCCACAGATATATATTTTTCCTTTCTTTGCCTAGTTTATCCATGCTTCACAACCTCTGAGGATGCCTGCCATAGATGTGAGCAAAACGTCAGGAGAGAATACTTCTAGAACATGGCCAAACAGCCCGAAAGACGTACAACAATCCTGTGATCCCAGCCATGAAAGCCTTTGACAACACAATCTTCTTCAGTTGCAAACTGAGTTGCATTCAAGGGGTCAGTGTGAAACGCCTTGTTTTCAATATTCTGGATTATGGTATGAAAGTGGCTCCCAAACTTTTTCTGACCTCCTTCCCAAAGGTAGTCTGGTGCTGTTTTGGTTGATTTCAAGCTTGGATGTGTCGCCCTTGGAAGTATAAATTAATAGGAAGTTGAAAATGTTGCATTAGATGAATCCCATGGCATGTTGACGGATAGCAAGAGATATTGCTTCCCTTCCTTCTTCCAAAAATAGGAAACCGACTTGAGATACCCAAGCACTTCATGGGGTCCATTTAGTCCTCCCATTTCCAGCTACTTTGAAGAAGGTGGGAGCGGGGAGCTGGGACCTGTAACTTGCTGGTTTATCTCATTATCTTCTGTTTTGCATTTTAATGCGCCTTCCTCTAAAAAAAACACCTCATTTATATTCCGTTTGAGCATGTGTTTGTTTGTATCTCTTGGGGAAATTTGCTACAGTTATTACTAAGTCAAAAGCACACATGGCTTTCTTGGGCTTCTTTGTAATTTCACTCTCTTCTGGAAAACAATCCAATATTTCACACTTTGTAGGGTTGTGAGGGAGGGGGGTCCGCTGGGCATAGACTTGCCTCAGGATATGTTCTTTCATGGCAGTGGATTCCTATACACAGAAACCCTCAAACTGAAGGTGAGCAGAAAGTGGGTGGCATTGCTCAGAGATGGGGCACAGATGAGGAATGCTGTTTAACAGGTCCTCATCACTTTTTGGAGATATTCTTTCCAATAGGTTTTGTTGTTGGGTGCCTTCAAGCCATTTCCAACTCATGGAGACCATAAGGCGAGCCTACCATGGGGTTTTCTTGACAAGATTTGTTCAGAATTATACTTAGAGTTGAGCCCTCATTGGGATCCATAGTTTCCAGATCTTCTACCATCCACAATTATACCTAGATTGGAGCCCTCATTGGGATCCATGCTTTCCAGATCTTCTACCATGCACAATTGTATCTAGAGTTGAGACGTCATAGGGATCCATAGTTTCCAGATCTTCTACTATGCACAATTGTACCTAGAGTTGTCATAGGGATCCATGGTTTCCAGATCTTCTACCATGTGTAATTATACCTAGAGTTGAGCCTTCATAGTGATCCATGGTTTCCAGATCTTCTACCATGCACAATTATACCTAGAGTTGAGCTCTCATAGGGATCCATGGTTTCCAGATCTTCTACCATGTACAATTACATCTAGAGTTGAGCCCTTATAGGGATCCATGGTTTCCAGATGTTCTACCATGCGCAATTATACCTAGAGTTGAGCCCTCATGGAAATCCATGGTTTCCAGATTTTCTACCATGCACAATTGTACCTAGAGTTGAGACGTCATAGGGATCCATGGTTTCCAGATATTCTACCATGCACAATTGTACCTAGAGTTGAGCCCTCATAGGGATCCATGGTTTCCAGATCTTCTACCATTCTCAATTATACCTAGACTTGAGTCCTCAAAGGGATCCATGGTTTCCAGATCTTCTACCATGCGCAATTATACCTAGACCTGAGTCCTCATAGGGATCCATGGTTTCCAGATCTTCTACCATGCGCAATTATACCTAGACCTGAGTCCTCAAAGGGATCCATGGTTTCCAGATCTTCTACCATGTGCAATTATACCTAGACTTGAGTCCTCATGGGGATCCATGGTTTCCAGATCTTCTACCATGTGCAATTATACCTAGACTTGAGCCCTCATTGGGGTCCATGGTTTCCAGATCTTCTACCATGCACAATTATAGCTAGAGTTGAGCCCTCATTGGGATCCATGGTTTCCAGATCTTCTATCATTCACAAGAGTTGAGCCCTCAAAGGGATTCATGGTTTCCAGATCTTCTACCATGTGTAATTATACCTAGAGTTGAGCCCTCATAGGGATCCATAGTTTTTAGATCTTCTACCATGCGCAATTATACCTAGACTTGAGTCCTCATGGGGATCCATGGTTTCCAGATCTTCTACCATGTGCAATTATACCTAGACTTGAGCCCTCATTGGGGTCCATGGTTTCCAGATCTTCTACCATGCACAATTATAGCTAGAGTTGAGCCCTCATTGGGATCCATGGTTTCCAGATCTTCTATCATTCACAAGAGTTGAGCCCTCAAAGGGATTCATGGTTTCCAGATCTTCTACCATGTGTAATTATACCTAGAGTTGAGCCCTCATAGGGATCCATAGTTTTTAGATCTTCTACCATGCGCAATTATACCTAGACTTGAGTCCTCATGGGGATCCATGGTTTCCAGATCTTCTACCATGTGCAATTATACCTAGACTTGAGCCCTCATGGGGATCCATGGTTTCCAGATCTTCTACCATGCACAATTATAGCTAGAGTTGAGCCCTCATTGGGATCCATGGTTTCCAGATCTTCTATCATTCACAAGAGTTGAGCCCTCAAAGGGATTCATGGTTTCCAGATCTTCTACCATGTGTAATTATACCTAGAGTTGAGCCCTCATAGGGATCCATAGTTTTTAGATCTTCTACCATGCGCAATTATACCTAGACTTGAGTCCTCATGGGGATCCATGGTTTCCAGATCTTCTACCATGTGCAATTATACCTAGACTTGAGCCCTCATTGGGGTCCATGGTTTCCAGATCTTCTACCATGCACAATTATAGCTAGAGTTGAGCCCTCATTGGGATCCATGGTTTCCAGATCTTCTATCATTCACAAGAGTTGAGCCCTCAAAGGGATTCATGGTTTCCAGATCTTCTACCATGTGTAATTATACCTAGAGTTGAGCCCTCATAGGGATCCATAGTTTTTAGATCTTCTACCATGCGCAATTATACCTAGAGTTGAGCCCTCATAGGGATCCATGGTTTCCAGATCTTCTACCATGTGTAATTATACCTAGAGTTGAGCCCTCATAGGGTTCCATGGTTTCCAGATCTTCTACCATTCTCAATTATACCTAGACTTGAGCCCTCATTGGGGTCCATGGTTTCCAGATCTTCTACCATGTGCAATTATACCTAGACTTGAGCCCTCATGGGGATCCATAGTTTCCAGATCTTCTACCATGCACAATTATAGCTAGAGTTGAGCCCTCATTGGGATCCATGGTTTCCAGATCTTCTATCATTCACAAGAGTTGAGCCCTCAAAGGGATTCATGGTTTCCAGATCTTCTACCATGTGTAATTATACCTAGAGTTGAGCCCTCATAGGGATCCATAGTTTTTAGATCTTCTACCATGCGCAATTATACCTAGACTTGAGCCCTCAAAGGGTTCCATGGTTTCCAGATCTTCTACCATGCACTAGAGTTGAGTAACCTGTGTGTTGAATGGCAATATCACACAACTGCAAACACACAGTCCAATTAACACACACACATACAGAGGCACATTGGGACGTGGGTTTGTGTGTGCCTTCAAGTTGACTCCTGACTTGAAGATTTTATAGGGTTTTATTAAGCAAGGAAGACTCAGTGGTACATACACAATTCTTATTTGGGAGACGAGGCCTCCATTTGGCCTCTCAGAAGCTTACTCTTGGCATCGCTTTTCTAGACAAGTGTTCTTCATAAACTCTATTATTATAGGATGGAATATTCAATGGGAGGGTGACTGTAGTATGATAGAAAAATTGGAGTAAAAGGAACATAAGAGGCAAGCAGCCTCCGAAGAAAGTTTTGGCTTTGTTTGTTGTTGTTTTTTTATTTTGTGGGTACCTTGATTATCTTAAGCAAACTTCAAATCCCACTGATTACCTGGCTTAAGATAATGTAAATATATGCCATGCACGTTTAGACTTGTTTAGAGATTTAAATTAGAAGCACATTGTAGCTTTCTCGCTTATTATTGATCAACATTCATCTCAATCCTGAAAACTGCAGGCGTTTTGATGCTTGTATGGTATTTTTCTATATTTTTCCCACCCATGAGCCCCTTGATATTGGGGACTGCAACACCCATTCCATGGCAGTTGAAGTGGTGTCAAACTGCATTAATTCTGCAGTCTAGATGCATCCTTGGCCATAATTCCTTATTTCCCTTCTATCCCTCACCAGTATTACCATTTCACATCATTGAAATGTAAGGACATGAAGCTAGGTTATTCTAAGCAAGACATGAAAATATATATATATATATATATATATTATAAATATATTATATATATTATATATAAAAAACATATATATATATGTTATGTTCATTTTATTTGGGAGTAAACAACAAAGCCACTGAACCAAATCACACCAAATTTGGCCACAAAAGACATAGTCATCCAAAATACGTCTTTCAATTAAAAAAACAAGAAAAATAAAGTCCTAATTAGAGGAAAAGAAAGAACTGTTTATTTCCCATTGGTCTCCTAGCAACCCACTCAACCCAGGGGACAGGCAGAGTTAGGCCTCACTTAGGCCTCTTCCCCACTGCCTATAAAATACAGATTATCAGATTTGAACTGGATTACTAGGCAGTGTAGACTCAAGGCCCTTCCACACAGCTATATAACCCATTTATAATCTTATATTATCTGCTTTGAACTGGATTATCTTGACTCCACACTGCCATATAATCCACTTCAGTGTGCAGTCGGATACAACTGGACTTTGTCAACTTGATATAGACGCAGGGTCTATTCCCATCTCAATTTGCACTTCCAAGAATTTGCAGCACTTTATCAGTCACCTCATGTTTACAATATTTATAGGGTGCACCCTACCCAGTCTACTTTTACAACCTCTCAGTTTTAATCCATGTTTTTATTAGTTCTTGTCATTTGTTTTTATTGGCTAATGTTTAAATTTTTATAATTGTGCATGTTTCTTGTCGATTGTTGTTTTATATTGCCATTGTTTTTATTCGGGCTTGGCCCCATGTAAGCCGCCCTGAGTCCCCTTTGGGGAGATAGAGGCGGGGTATAAAAATAAAGTTGTTATTATTATTATTATCATTGACACAACGACGTTGTATGACACAGCAAACAAGATAGATATGCTGGATTTCGTTTCACAAAACCACAAGTCGAACACTTCCCAAGTGTCTAGGACTGTGTGATGTATTTTCGGATGATGCGTGCAGATCCCAGCAGGGTGGCCTTTTGCAGTTGGCAGATCGTAATTTTGGCAATGTCTATTGTTTCCAAATGCCGGCTGAGATCTTTTGGCACGGCACCCAGTGTGCCCCTCACCACTGGGACCACCTGCACTGGTTTCTGCCAGAGTCTTTGAAGTTCAGTCTTGAGGTCCTGAGAGCGGCTGAGTTTTTCCTGTTGTTTTTCGTCAATGCGACTGTCACCTGGGATGGCAACATCAATGATCCAAACCATGTTCTTTTCCACAACTGTGATGTCTGGTGTGTTGTGTTCCAGAACTTTGTCAGTCTGGATTCGGAAGTCCCACAGTATCTTTGCGTGTTCATTTTCCACGACCTTTGCTGGTTTGTGATCCCACCAGTTCTTTGCTGCTGGCAGGTGGTACTTGAGGCATAAGTTCCAATGGATCATTTGGGACACACAGTTGTGCCTCTGTTTGTAGTCTGTCTGTGCAATTTTCTTACAGCAGCTGGGGATATGATCAATGGTTTCATCAGCTTCCTTGCACAGTCTGCATTTTGCGTCATCAGCTGATTTTTCGATCTTGGCCTTATTATTATTATTATTATTATTATTATTATTATTATTATTATTATTATTAATGTTAGGAGAAAACCTTTACCCTTTGTCTTAACTACCGCCAATTCCTCAATACCTTATTTCCCATACCATCATACTTCGCCACAGCAACGCGTGGCCGAGCACAGCTAGTCCTATATAAAAGTTGACACTTCCAACATTAAGATATCATAATTTCCCTGAAATATCTCTATAAATCTCTTTTCTTTCTTATTTCAGCCTCTTTGTCTTGCATGACATGGAGCACCACCCTGTTTCTGTATATTTGCATTGATTTTCCTTGATGGTTGGCGAACAGTGGTAGCATTTTCAAGGTCAGAATAGGAGAAGGTCAGCCTTGAGTCTCCCTTTTTTTGCATTCTGCCAAGTTGGCACATATTTGCTCTCAATGCCAGGCTAGCCAAGCGCTGCCGGAGAGGAACATGCCACAATTCAGTCTCTTGCGCAGCAGAAAAGTTCCAGCCAGCCATTGTATTCCCTCCCGAGCAACTTTAGAAAAAGAAGCAAGATGGACGGATCCTCCTTCCTTTCTTTAGGTCCTTCAAGAATAAAGCACATATGCCGCAGTGCCAAAGTAACATTGCAGCCAGGGTCTGTTTGCAGAGGCTGGTGTGTATGTGTGTGTGTTTTTTTAATCTGGAGATACAATGACGGTTACCCTGTAGCCTCCATTTCCCAGGATGGTGCTGCCAGGTCCTTATGAATGCATGCTTTATGAGCCCGGCTTGCAGGTGTCTGCAGGAGAATGCATGTGTGTGTGTGTGTGTGTGTATCTTTGACACACAGAGAGAATGTAATCACCCATGAAGAGTAGACGAATGTGAAGAACTCAAGACAGGTTCTGGCAAAATGAACTAGGTCAGGCTTTCTCTTTCAGTGTAAAAAAAAGGATCTATTTTCCTTTCTCTGCATACGTTCTTATCCAAAGCTCCATCTGTTCATGCTCTTGTTTTGATCCATTCACCTGCTTTGTTGCAACCCTGGGTTCAAGATAAAAGAGCACACTATATCCTCCGAGGATGATGGATTTTTAAGGGCTCCAGTTACTCTTCTTTCTCCAAAGACATCATAGTTTGTGGCCAGAATCGAACATCCCCTCAAGAGAAGGTTAAATTGCCTCTGCGTCTGTCTCTGTCTTGGTTCTATGTGTATATGGGCATTGAATGTTTGCCCTATATGTATATAACTAGCTGTGCCCAGCCACGCGTTACTGTGGCGAAATATACTGGTATGGGAAATAAAGTATTGAGGAATTGGTGGTAGTTAAGGTAAAGGGTAAAGCTTTTCCCCTGACATTAAGTCCATTATAAATGGGTTATATAGCTGTGTGGAAGGGCCTTGAGTCTACAATGCCATATAATGCAGTTAAAATCAGATAATCTGTATTTTATAGGCAGTGTGGAAGAGGCCTAAGTGAGGCCTAACTCTGCCTGTCCCCTGGGCTGAGTGGGTTGCTAGGAGACCAAGTGGGTGGAGCTTAGCCTTCTAACTGGCAGCAATTGGATAAAAACAATTATTCCTCTCCCTCTAATTAGGACTTTATTTTTCTTTTCTTTTTGTTGTATGAACGTAGAGGCATGGATGAGGGGTTGTGCTGCCAAGTTTAGTGTTTCTGGAATGTGTAGTTTTGTTGTTTTGTCCTTGGCTGATATTTCATTACCCTTATATATATATAGATGTGATCCTCCCTGAGTCCCCTTCAGGGTGAGAAGGGCAGAATATAAATACTGTAAATAAATAAATAAATAAAATAGTTTTCCAATCATTGTTGTCATCGAGACATCTTGGAGCAAGGCATGGCAGATGTCATTGCCTGTAGTGTGTGTGTTGTGGTCAATCTAGGAGGAAGTTAATAGGCTGGTTTCAGCAATTTATTTATTTGTTTGTTTGTTTACAGTATTTCTATTCCACCCTTCTCACCCCGAAGGGGACTCAGGCCGGATCACAATGTACACTACATATACATGGTAAACATTCATTCCTTTCTTCTTTACTCTATACACTTTTTTTCTCATTTTTATGTATCGGTAAAATTATAAATATATATATTTTTTAAAAAAACATTCAACGCCATTAGACATACCACATACAGACACAGACACAGAGGCAATTTAACATTTTTAAGCTTCCAGCTTCTTCAGGATATGCTCGATTCCGGCCACAGGGGGAGTTACTGCTTCATCATCCACTGTGACACCGAGTCCTTGATGGAGTACTTCCTCATTCTTCCACACGCTGCTGGATGCTTTTATGGTGTAAATTAGTTAAATTAGCCTCCCCTCATAAAGCGGTACTTAAATTTCCTACTCGACAGATGCAACTATCTTTCGGGTTGCTTAGGTCAACAACAATGCTAAGGCTTCCCATCAAATGGAACTGTAGAGGGGAGGGAGTCTACTGAACAAGCCAGTACCTGCTGCATATGAGTACAGTAGAGTCTCACTTATCCAACGTTCTGGATTATCCAACGCATTTTTGTAGTCAATGTTTTCAACATATCGTGATATTTTGGTGCTAAATTCATAAATACAGTAATTACTACATAGCATTACTGCGTATTGAACTACTTTTTCTGCCAAATTTGTTGTCTAACATGATGTTTTGGTGCTTCATTTGTAAAATCATAACCTAATTTGATGTTTAATAGGCTTTTCCTTAATGCCTCCTTATTATCCAACATATTCGCTTATCCAACATTCTGCCGGCCCGTTTATGTTGGATAAGTGAGACTCTACTGTACTCCCATCTGTTGAGGAGTTACGAAGGTGGAGGCATTACTTTTCATTCAACCCTCATACGTCATAATATTCCTTGACTATGAAAACCTTTATGAAATGTATGAAGAGGCAGCCTGCAATACACCTAGCAGTATAGAATCCATATCCTGTATTTTCCTCTCCCTGGATGTTGCCAAAGCTGTGGATTTTGCCTCCATGCAGACTAAACATATTTGCCACTTGGCAATTTTTAAAGGCTACAGCTGTGCATTCCAAAACGTGGCTTACTGTAGAAACAGGATGGATCCTACAGAGCCAAAAGAGCTGGAAGTTGAGGCAAGAGTGTAGATTTTTGGATCGGGAGGCCAGGAGGAGTTACGTTAACACAGACCCAATTCTGTGAAAGTTTATCTTGTAATATACCGAGACGGTTGTCCTCCGACCATCTGGCTTCAATAAAGTCCTTTATTAAATAAAAGGATGTGATGCTCCGTTTATTTGTTTGACAGAAGAGCGGCACTGAAAAAGGAGAGATTGCCAACTAGATTGCAAACAGGAAATTATTGCCTGTGCCCTTGGTCCAGAGCCTTGCCTGACTGTTGCAGCAGGCGCTGCGGGAGAGGTGTAATTTTTAAGGGGCAAAATAATAGTGAAGCCATGTACAATCGAAGAGGAATACTGAATTATTGCGGGCTATGGGGTGCAGGGGCCCCCGGTGGTGCAGCAGTTTAAACTGTTGAGCTGCTGAACTTGCAGACTGAAAGGCCGGCAGTTCAAATCCAGGGGGTGAGCTCCCACTGTTAGCCCCAGCTTCTGCCAACATAGCAGTTCAAAAACATGCAAACGCGAGTAGATTAATAGATACCGCTCCGGTGGGAAGGTAATGGCACTCCATGCTGTCATGCCAGTGGCCACATGACCTTGGAGGTGTCTATGGACAACGCTGGCTATGGACAACGCTGCCAATGCTATATTGCACTTTGTCCATTTCAACTGTGAAATTACCTTCCCCATTTCGGCCCATTTCAGCACATGTTGCACGTTGCCTGGGTTCTATGAATTAGTCTCCAGTGTTAATATTGTATGTTTTATGTTGATTTTAACAATTGTTTTTACTGTAATTGATGTTTTTATTGGATAACTGTTTTATTGCTGTGCTTTGATATTTGATTGTTTTATCGGGCAAGGCCCCATGTAAGCCGCCCCGAGTCCCTTCGGGGAGATGGGGCGGGGTATAAAAATAAAGTTATTATTATTGTTGTTGTTGTTGTTGTTGTTGTTGTTGTTGTTGTTATTCGGCTTAGAAATGGAGATGAACACCAACCTTCATAGTTGGACATGTCTATACTTAATGTCATGGGAAAACTTTTACCTTTTACAACTTATAGTAACCCCATGAATTTTCTAGGCATGGAATCCACAGATGTGTTTTTTCCAATTCCTTCTTTTGGTAATTGTTAGTGATGTTAGCCATCAACAAAATCCAAACTTAAAATTTACTATGGACAAGACACTTGTTTTATTTACCCCTGTCCTCGTTCAAACCTTACCTTAGGAAATTACTAATTTTAACCTTTTTACTCTGTATTTGTCTAGCAGTGGGTTATTGGGACGCAGGTCGGGATGTTTTGTATCTTTACATGGTTTTATTGTATGTATGTGTAAGTGTGTACGTACCGTGTTTTCCCGAAAATAAGAGTATCTTATATTAATTTTTGCTCCCAAAGATACTCTAGGTCTTATTTTCAGGGGATGTCTTATTTTTCCATGAAGAAAAATTCACATTTATTGTTGAACAAAAACATGAACATTTATTATATACTGTACAGTAGTTGTCATCACAAACTAGCATAACCAGACAAACTGTGAATCCTATCCAGAATTTTTTGTTACTACCAATATTTCCATGTACAACACTCTTGGTATGTACATTTACCAATCCTGGATGCTCTGGTGTTGTTTGGTGGGCACGCTTCCAAACAAAAACTTTGCTAGGTCTTACTTTCAGGGGAGGCCTTATATTTAGCAATTCAGCAAAACCTCTACTAGGTCTTATTTTCTGGGGATGTCTTATTTTAGGGGAAACAGGGTATTGTATGTTTTACATGTTTTGATATGGTCAAAAGTGACTAATCAATAAAGAATCGTATTATTGTAATTGTTAGTGGACTTTTTTTTCCAAGTATTATCCAGGGCAAGCCCTGCTTAACACGATTCTAAATTCCTTTTGAAGGGAGGGGGTTGGCCGAACCATATTGCGCCAAATTGCTATGTGTGTGTGTGTAAAGAAATCCTTGCAAAGTTGCTTGCTTTCTCTGCAAAAAGTGAGCTGAGATCTTTTTGCAGAGGCAAGCCACGCCTCAAACAATGTATCAGTTTGCTGGCAGATGGCTTGGTTTGTCAGTTGGGAATCTGAGCTTGTAGAGAGAGCACAGAAAAGACAGGCTCTCTAGCTACAGTCAAGTAGCAGTTTTAAATATGCTATGCTGTATATATTGAATGCTGATTGATTAGTTATTGATCCTATGCAACTACAAGGACATTGTACAATTGCTGAACTGTTTATTTGACTTCAACTCAACAAGTAAAGTTTCTTTGTTCTTTTAATTCCTCTGCCTGGTCTGAGTCTTTTGCACATGGTGTTAACCGGACGCTGCTGGTTCCGCTGTACACACACTTGCTAACAAAGCACTTTGCTAAGCTTGATCTCTGCAAAGCCTTCTCCTGTGTAAGATCCTATTCACAACACAAACGTCTTCCTTCTTTTCTCCTTCCTCAGTTGGCCTTATATAGTAATGGATGGTTATCGTTATTATGATTTTCAAGTGGCAAGACGGCTGGCCAGAATCCCCAGCATTCCCCTGGTTTATCAGCACCAGCAATTGTGCTGAAGAGCTGTAAATGAAATCAGACCTCCAGCAGCAAGGCATCGCTTCTGCTGCATCATGAGATGATGTTAATGGGAAGTCTCGGAGGAATAAATGAATGGATGGATGCGGTGGTGGAGACCTGGGGGAGAAGATGGATCCGGTAGTTCTGAATCGTAACTCTGTCCCCTGCATTGCACAATACCTGCTCGAGATCCATAACTTCGTAGCTCAAGGCGTGTTGCCATTTGTGATTGTATATTTATGAGTGCATCCTTTCTCTTTCCATACTTCCAAAGACCAGAATGGTGTTAGAGACCCTCCAGAGGTCAAAGTGGGTATTGGCAGCTTTTCCCAATATACAGATTACCGATGGTCCTTTGTATCATGCATTCTGCAGAGGGTTTCCTCCCCTTTGCTGGGTTTCAGTCCCTTCCTTTCCCTGGTTCAGAAAACCTGCAAAGACGAGTAAAATTCACAGTATGGATGGATGTTCTTCAATTATTTTGATTATTCCTTCTCTCCAAATCAAAGCAAAATAGATTTTGTATCTCTCTCTCCTCTCACTAACATAATAGCATTGCTTTATAAAGGACCATGTGCAAAGCTCAGCACATTTCACAGCATGTTCATGGTCCCCAGAAAAAAATTAGAGGGAGGGGAGGGTTGAAACAATTTTTATTTTTTAGTGAATCATGAAGAGTAGGTCCATAACAAAAAATAATTTAAATTATACGACTCATTCTATTTTATATAGACTTAATTGGAGCCTCCGGTGGCCTCATGACTTGAAGGTTGGGTTGCTGACCTGAAAGCTGCCAGGTTCGAATCCCACCCGGGGAGAGTGCGGATGAGCTCCCTCTATCAGCTCCAGCTCCATGCGGAGACATGAGAGAAGCCTCCCACAAGGATGGTAAAAACATCAAAAACATCCGGGCAATGTCCCCTGGGCAACGTCCTTGAAGACAGCCAATTCTCTCACTCCAGAAGCAACTTCGGTTGCTCCTGACACGGAAAAAAAAATGGACTTAATTAAGTCAAATATCTACTTTAGCTACAAAGTTGCAAGTCTTAAAAACTCCTGAATATGATGCTTAATTGGTAATTTAGTGGTTATAAAAGAATACACCTGTTGGAAACACTTGAAAACTGTGTCAATACACTTCGACAGAAATCAGACTCAATCAATAGACTTCGGTGGGCACTCAAGAGTGCAAGTCCAGTCAGTTTTTCTTGCCTCGTTGTGAGGCAATAATGTCTGTGAGTCCTCCACTTGTTATATCACTTATCTTCAAAAAGTCTTCTCTTATTCCTGCAGCTTCAACATCAACGTACCTTACCAAGTACCTAGCAGAAAATTGCACAGCAAGACAGCTGTGGTTGGAATGACCCACAACTGCTTTCATGCCTTCCTTTTATACCCCAGTGGGAGGACCAAGAAGACAGACATAAGAAAGAGCTCTGAAAGAGGGAAGAGAGCAGTGACGTGACTATTTTCAGGTAGCTTTTTAAAAATAATATTTCAAAACTATTACATATAATAGCATGGGATAAAAACAAATGAAACTACATAATAAAATCTATAATTGTGTTCAAATATCATGAAAGATCTCTTTCAAGGTTTTCTTATAGAGTTTACTTCTGATGCCAGTTTTGGCGGATTACGTCGTCTTCCCATCAAAAATGCTGATTAAACATCCATGAGGTCAAAATTTGGTTGCTTCCACTATGTCGGCTATTGCAATGTAAATTGGTGGAAAGATAGGCAATGATAGTGTGCATAAATTATCAAAATTTGGTTGAGATAGTGCTTGCAGTTCTGTAGGAACTCGTAATTTTTGCTTCTCATAGTCTTCGCATGTGGATTTGGTTAACCAGTTACAATTCATGAGTAAATCAGGGTTTTTTTTACCTGAACATTTTCGGGGTAGGGGCTTGAACCCGTAACCCAACAACCCGCCCCCCAGCTATTTATTTGTTTATTTATTTATTTACAGTATTTATATTCTGCCCTTCTCACCCCGAAGGGGACTCAGGGCGGATTACAATGAACACATATATGGCAAACATTCAATGCCAACAGACAAACAACATATATAGACAGACACAGAGGCATTTAACATTTTTTTTCCAGCTTCACGATTCCGGCCACAGGGGGAGCTGTTGCTTCACTGTCCAGTAGTGGCTGTACTTCCTCATTACATTCCTCGTGTTTTGCTGGCAGTTTTATAATGTTGTAAATTAGTTAAATTAGCCTCCCGCATAAAGCGTACCTAAATTTCCCTAATTGACAGATGCAACTGTCTTTCGGGGCTGCATAGGTCAACAGCAAGCCGGGCTATTTAATGGTCGGTGGCTTAACCTGACCCGGGCTTCGAACTCATGACCTCAGTAGTGATTTATTGCAGCTGGTTACTAGCCACCTGCGCCACAGCCCACCACAGCTATGGGCTTGATAGTCCCCATATTCTTTATCTGTTCTTTGTGGTGTGCGCTTTCAAGGTATTTCCAACTTGTGGGAATCTTAAGGCAAACATCATGAAGCTTTGGGGTGCTTGGAATGCCTAGTTTCATCCCGTGGGATTTGAACCCTGGCCATAGTCTCCAGAGTCATAATACACAACACAAGCCACTGCACCATGCTGTGGCAATGGCTTTAGCCTGCGAATATATCCATTTATTATTGCCTGTGAAGAGATTTACTGTAATTCAGGCCTCACTCCCTTAAGCTGTCTTTCTTTATCTCTTCAAACAAGGACAGCCCAGTCAATCCCCAAAAGGAATCTCTATGCAATATTTCCTGTTGCTCTTAACTTTGCTGATCACAGTTTTTTCTCTGGCTTCTCCTTGGAAATACAATGGGAGCAGAAGGAAAACGTGTGGATGGGAGACAGTTCTCCACTGTGCTTTGTCCTCTGGCAATTCTGTCTTCATTAATACAATATGATGCCCGGGAAAGGAAAGGGAAATAGTTTGATCTTGGCATTGAGCGAAGCAGTTTGTAGTCTGCACCGAAACCTCTCTGTGACTAATATGAGATGACCGTACGGAAGCTTTGTGGATCAATTCCTTCTGCAAATGATAGATTGGTCAGGACAGGAGGAAAAGAGAAGGGAAGAAGAGCTACACAGTTAGTTAGCTTTTATCCTTCCTGCTCAATACATCTTCGGTTGTCAGCTAAACCGTGGTTGATGCATAGTCCATCCTCATTCTCAGACTTGCTTAACCAGCCTCCCGGAAACTGCCATATCGGAATATATTTGCAAATGGTACATGAGCTGGATTTTACCGCAGGTAAAGATCGGAAGGCTGCAGAGAGCGGCAACTGGTTTTCGAGCCATGTCGCTTTAAGAATCTAGACTTAAACACCTTAAATGAACTCTGCAGCAGACAGATTTTTTTTTCCCCCCAAAAAAAATGTCTTGGCCCTTGTTGCTTTGCCATTATTCATGATGTAATTTTTCAGGTGTCAGTTTGCTGGATAAGGATTGGAACAGAGCTTGTTGCTAGGACATGAATGGCAAAGCCAGTCTCTATTGGTCGGAGGGGATGTGCTCTTAACCAACCGCCAGGCAGAAGCCGGAATAGAAATGAGAAGGGAGAAAAGTGCCCCGCTTCTTGCAATTAATGCATTTGCACTGTCAAAGCAAACGGTAGAGCAAAGTGATGTATATTAATGCTGTTTTTTTTTCTAAAGTCTTACCCAATGTCAATGGATGCTGAAGCCTTACTGGAAAAAAAAAGTAATTAAAAGGCATGCAGTTATATGTTGAGCTACATGATCTGAGCCAGAGACAAGTGTCCGTAACGTCTATTCACCGGAGAACATTATATAACATCTTTATTACTTCTTTTTGCTCAATGGTGCAAATTACTTCTGTTGTTCGTTGTCCTGGAATTTTATTCCTATTTTCCCTTTACGATTTCTTTGTTAGAGTCTCGTCGATCGATAGGGCGAACAATGAAAAGGTACCCACATGCCAACCCAAAATGTATCCCTTGTATTTTGAAAGCAGCATCTACGAAACCATTTATTCGAGGCGGTTTGATTCTCTGCTGTTTTGTGACTACGAAATTAGAAAGAAAGAAAGAAAGAAAGAAAGAAAGAAAGAAAGAAAGAAAGAAAGAAAGAAAGAAAGAAAGAAAGAAAGAAAGAAAGAAAGAAGGGGAAAGCGTGGGTGGGAAGCAGCAACAATGGGGCAGAGAGACATGGCGACGAAGAGAGCCATGCCAGCAAAGGCAACACACTTTATGTTTTATAAAGTAACCCTGGGTAGGCGGGTGTTATTTCTGATCCCAGCTGAGCTATAAAAAGCATTCTTGCTCCAACTGTGTGGAGGGGAGAAAGAAAAGAAAAGGAGGCTTGTTAGAAAAAGGAATAGCCGAGTAAGCGGTATTGTCTGCTCAGCCTCTTTAGCAGCTGGATACGGAGGCGTTTCCTCAGTAAGCAGAAGAAAATGGAGGATTTCATCACCGACAAGGAGCAGACGGCGGGCCAATATGGGCGGCCATTTTTACCGCGTTATCACCTATCACAGTGAATTGGCCCCAGCATGGTGCGAGAAGACTAATTCCACAAGAGAACAATCAAATAAGGATCAAATAAAACAATGGCCCCAATCCTAATTGTACTAGCAGGGTGTGATGCTCTACTACAGGGGTCCTCAAACTTTTTAAGTGGAGGGCCGATTCACAGTCCCTCAGACAATGATGAAATAGTAAAACATTAGGATTGTTGTTGTTGTGTTCTTCAAATCATTTCAGACTTAGGTCAACCCTAACATATGATCGTAGGTAAACAAAGAGACCCCCAAAGTCCATCTAGATGGTTTAGTAAGACCATTGGTAAGGAAAGGGACCCTCAAAGGATATCTAGATGATCTCGTCAGGCCACCAGAAGACCATAGATAAGGAAAAGAACCCTCAAAGGCCATCTAGATATTACATTACAGTATTACAGTATTTATATTCCGCCCTTCTCACCCCGAAGGGGACTTAGGGCGGATCACATTATACACACATAGGGCAAACATTCAATGCCCATAAACACAGCAAACAGAGACCGAGACAGACAGACGCAGAGGCAAGTTAACCTTCTCCTGGGGGAATGTTCAATTCTGGCCACAGGGGGGAGCAGCTGCTTCATCTTCCACTCTGACGGCACTTCCTCATTCCGGGTTGTAAATTAGTTAACCTTGATCTCATCAGGCCATCAGAAGACCATAGATAAGCAAAGGGATCCTCAAAGACCATCTCGATGGTTTCGTAAGACCATCAGTAAGGAAAGGAACCCTCAAAGGCCATCTAGATGATCTCATCAGGCCATCAGAAGACCATAGATAAGGAAAGGGATCCTCAAAGACCATCTAAATGGTTTCATAAGACCATAGGTAAGGAAAGGGACCCTCAAAGGCCATCTAAACAGTCTCATGGTCTCATAAGGCCGTAGCTAAGGAAGGAGAGCTTCAAGGACCATCTAGATCAGGGGTCCCCAAACTACGGCCCGCGGGCCACATGTGGCCCCTGGAAGGCATCTATCTGGCCCCCACGGCAGTGGCTTCCTCCTCCTCCCCCCCCCCCGAGGAAGGCGCATGCCGCCGCTCCGTCCTTTCCCTGCAAAAGCCTTTGCAGCCATTCCTGGCTCCACCCTCTCCCTGCACAAGCCTTTCCCGTCTCCTTCCTCGCCCTGTGCATGCCTGGAGTTGGAGCTTTGCTTGTGTTTACAAAGATATTTTAATGATTATTTAATTTGTGGTGCACAAAGGCAGAAGAGGGCTGGACTAAGTGGCCCAAGGGGTCTCTTCCAACCATTATTATTATTATTATTATTATTATTATTATTATTATTATTATTATTAACATTGAGGTTGGGTGGCCATATGCCAGGGGTGCTTTGCTTGTGGTGGACAAAGGCAGAAGAGGGCTGGACTAAGTGGCCCAAGGGGTCTCTTCCAAACCTTAAAATTATTTGTATAGTTATTATTACTAACATTGAGGCTGGGTGGCCATCTGCCAGAGGTGTTAGCCCCAGCTTCTGCCAACCTATCAGTTCAAATACATGCACATGTGAGCAGATCAATAAGTATCGCTTTTGTGGGAAGGTAACAGCATTCCATGAAGTCATGCCAGCCACATGTCTTTGGAGGCATCTATGGACAACATCGGTTCTTCGGCTTAGAAATAGAGATGAGTGCCACTCTCCAGAGTTGGACTCGACTCGACTTAATGTCGAGGGGAAACTTTCATCTTTACTGGAAGGGGTCTTCGTAAGAGGATTTTTTTGTGACAATACTCTTTCTCTTTGCTTTCCAGAGCCATTTATATAATCAGAGCTTGGAAAAGTTACTTTTTTGGACTACAAAAAACTTGCTACCACTTGCTATCACATAAAGTGATTGGGAGAGTTTTGGTCCCCAAACAGTAACTTTTCCAAGGTCTGAGTGGAATATGTGCGATGTCCTTTAAAAAAAAAACCCTCCAGTTTACAAATGTCAGCTTTGATTTTTGTTAGGTTTAACAAAAATCATCAATAGCATCATTTAGCCTACTTATAAAACCAGCCTTTATAGTTACCCTCAGCAGGCACTGTGGGGCCCTTGCCGCTGCTTATGCGAATCCAAGATTCAAATTACTTGGTTGGGTGGCTTTTAGCCAAAGGAATTCATTCCTTCATGTAACTGGAGCACATCCTCAAACCACAGGCAGTCAAAACGTTTTACGACAGCCCTCCCCGCCCCCCCCCCCTCACCCGCTCTCACTCACAGAAGATGCATTGCTCCGTCGGGGCATTTACGTAAGGGATGGATCCACAATCAGACCAAACCACCAGGAAAGCAACTTCTTCATTTCTTAGGAGATCCAACAAGAGTTTTTTTTTAATGAAACCCGGACAACAGGGTTAAGTTTAATTTCAAGTTTCAACAGAGTTATTATAGAAAGCGGTGGTTTCACCTGCTCCTTCAAGAGAGGAGAGGATGACTAATAAAGGCACAAAATGCACTTGGGGGTTGTATGATCATCTCCAATGCACTCAGATGCACTTTTGCACGAAACGTGACCACTCCCAACGAGGGGATGATGGACCTTTTGTTCATATTTCTGCATGGGAAAAACATGAGCCGGGGCCGGGCTGTGGCGCAGCTGGCTAGTAACCAGCTGCTATAAATCACTACTGATCGAGAGGTCATGAGTTCGAAGCCCAGGTCGGGTTAAGCCTCCGACCATAAAAAAAAAAAAAATAGCCCCGGCTTGCTGTTGACCTAGCAGCCCCGAAAGACAGTTGCATCTGTCAAGTAGGGAAAATTTAGGGACGCTTTATGCGGGAGGCTAATTTAACTAATCTACAACACCATAAAACTGCTCACGAGGAAAAGAAGAGGAAGAACAGCCACCAATGGACGGTGAAGCAACAGCTCCCCCTGTGGCCGGAATCGTGAAGCTGGAAAGATGTTAAAAAATGCCTCTGTGTCTGTCTAAAACTGAATGTTGTTTGTCTGTTGGCATTGAATGTTTGCCATATATGTGTTCATTGTAATCCGCCCTGAGTCCCCTTCGGGGTGAGAAGGGCAGAATATAAATACTGTAAATAAATAAATAAATAAATGGGTTTTCCAAGGAAGGTCCGTCATTGGAACTACTCCATTCCCTTTTAGAAGAATTGCCATATGAAAATGAACTACCCAACAATATAGGAAGCTGATCCATCATCTTGTTGATGCTGAATAGCATCAGCTGGCCAGAGGGTCACATAACAATAAATCTTTATACTGGCCAACATACTTTGGTGTCTCAAATGTTAGTCTCATTTCTGGGTATATTTGACTTGCTTATTCCAAAAAATGGCACCAGTTTTCCCCTATCAGCTCTAGTTTTTTAGATACAAAACATAAGATTTTATTAGATTAGTTAGTAATAATAATAATATAATAATGAAACTTTATTTATATACCGCCCTATCTCCCGGATGGGACTCAGGGCGGTTTACAGTCATAAAAGCAAACACAAACATTACATAACAACATAATACACATTATTAAACAAAGTAAAACAATACAATTACAGTAGTCTCTCACTTATCCAAGCCTCGCTTATCCAAGCCATTTTTGTCGTCAATGTTTTCAATATATCATGATATTTTGGTGCTAAATTCGTAAATACAGTAATTACAACATAATATTATTGCCAATTGAACTACTTTTTATGTCAAATTTGTTGTGTAACATGATGTTTTGGTGCTTAATTTGTAAAATCATAACCTAATTTGATGTTTAATAGGCTTTTCCTTAATCCCTCCTTATTATCCAAGATATTCGCTTATCCAAGCTTCTGCCGGCCCGTTTAGCTTGGATAAGTGAGACTCTACTGTATAACAATAAATCACACTTACATGACCAGATCAAGGGGATGGTAGATGTTGACCGAAAGGTTGCAGACTGAAAGGTCGTAGGTTAAAATCTGAGGAGCAGAGTGAGCGCCCACTGTTAGCCCTAGCTTCTGCCAACCTAGCAGTTCAAAAACATGCAAATGTGAGTAGATCAATAGGTACCGCTCCGGCGGGAAGGTAACGGCGCTCCATGCAGTCATGCCAGCGGCCACATGACCTTGGAGGTGTCTATGGACAATGCCGACTCTTCGGCTTAGAAATGGAGATGAGCACCAACCCCCAGAGTCAGACACGACTGGACTTAATGTCAGGGGAAACCTTTACCTTTACCTTTTTAAAGATGTTGACATTGTGGTGTTATGCTCCAAAACCAGTTGAATACCAGTTCCAATTCCATTGGACTATGGTGCTGAAGGGCATCTGCATGGATACCATAGCCTAACCTTTCATCTTAGAGCAAATCAAGCCCAAATTCCCCTTAGAAACCAAGATAACTAAGCTGAGGCTGTCATACTTTGGGCATATCATGAGATGACATGAATCACTGGACACGCCAAACAACTTGACTACAGATCATAACAACAGCAACCTTTTGACATTGTTTCAGTTGCTAAGAAAAGGAAGACGTGTCAGAGTATTTGCAGCGCAGCAGTAGTTGGATGGAAGCAGTGGAGCACAGAACGAAGAGACACTCAGAGACGTTGGTAAAACTATATACAAAGTTTTACTGTATGCAGCAATGATCAACACAAACAGACTTGCAGACGACAGACGAACACAGAACTGTTCTGTTCTCCAACAGAACTTGACTCGCACTCTAGGCAGACAGAACTCAACTGAACTGATGCAATCATAATGCACAAACACTTGTGTCTGGATACTCCCTAGTTCCAGCCACACATCAAGGTCATCACAGCTTCTTAGCAATCAACTCTTTCCACACTATGGTACATTCTGGATGATGCAATCAGTTGCAATACAAGCATGGCACAAATTGCATTTAAACACTGTCAATACACAAATCCCACATTAACAAGACGAACCCAAGATATCATGCGCAATCTTGGTATGATTCAAAATCTCTTTCCATTTTGATAAGTGGTGTGTGTTGTAGGTGACAAAATTTGAGTCATATAAGAAGCATGCAGAATTATGAGTTCTGGTGACACCCATTGGTTTTGGGAGGACATCAGAACCAGTATATTCCTTTGAGGCTAGGAAACGTTGCATGGCAGAAATAGTGACGGTTATGCATAACATGTGGAAGTGCAGAAGAGATACCTGGCAGCATTTGCTGCGGCACATTTCCCCGGAGAAAATGGGGGAAAGAAGGACCAATGGGCTGCCTTTCGCTTGCATGCACACGCTGGCAACCCGAAAGTGATGATCTTCCTGGATAGAAAATCGATGCCGCTGTAAACAATGGAACAAAGGAGACGGGAGGGAAGGGACTGGGAAGATGGAAACGCGATAAGCGGGAAAGGCTAAAACAATGTTGAGGAAGAGAGAAGAAAAAGCACAGAAATGAGCACTGTGCGTTGTGCTCCATTGAAGCTGCCCGTGAGCAGATTCTCAGCATGAATGAAAACAGAGCAGACACAAAGGGAAAGGGATGGAGCGGTCAGCTGGATCATCCTGGAAGGCCAGCGAATCAAAGAAAGAGTTGCGTACCAAGCCTGTTTGTCTGGTAGTTGACTTGAGACCAACGTATATGGGACTGTGGTGGAACAGTGCTACACTGGGGTCTCCAATGGTTGGTTTCCTCCTTGCTTTTTTCCAGAAATTGCTGGAAATGGGATCCTAATAACATGGAGAGTAGGGGCGTTTTTGTTGTTTTTATTGCTGCTGCTGTGGCCAGCCAGTATTATTCAGCATGGTCTATATTACCTAGTAAAGTTAAAGATTTCCCCTTGACATTATGTCTAGTCGTGTCCAACTCTGGGGGTTGATGCTCATCTCCATTTCTAAGCCAAAGAGCCGGTGTTGTCCGTAAATGCCTCCTAGGTCATATGGCTGACATGACTGCATGCCTGAAGCAGTACCTATTGGTCTACTCACATTTGCATGTTTTCGAATTGCTAGGTTGGCAGAAGGAGCCTCGGTGGCGAAGTGTGTTAAAGCACTGAGCTGCTGAACTTGCAGACCGAAAGGTTGACTCTGGGGGTTGATGCTCATCTCCATTTCTAAGCCGAAGAGCCGGTGTTGTCCGTAAATGCCTCCTAGGTCATATGGCTGACATGACTGCATGCCTGAAGCAGTACCTATTGGTCTACTCACATTTGCATGTTTTCGAACTGCTAGGTTGGCAGAAGGAGCCTCCGGTGGCGAAGTGTGTTAAAGCACTGAGCTGCTGAACTTGTAGATCGAAAGGTCCCAGGTTCAAATCCCGGGAGCGGAGTGAGCGCCCGCTGTTAGCTCCAGCTTCTGCCAACCTAGCAGTTTGAAAACATGCCCATGTGAGTAGATCAATAGGTACCGCTCCGGCGGGAAGGTAACGGCACTCCATGCAGTCATGCCTATGGCCACATGACCTTGTAGGTGTCTATGGACAACGCAGGCTCTTTGGCTTAGAAATGGAGATGAGCACCAACCCCCAAAGTCAGACATGACTGGACTTGATGTCAGGGGAAACCTTTACCTTTACCTAGGTTGGCAGAAGCTGTGACTAACAACAGGAGCTCACCCAGCTACACATATTCAAACCAGAAAGTTCTGCAGCTTAGTGGTTTAACCCACTGCAACACCTTCCTAGGTGCTGTTTTCTGGAATTATGGGAGGTGCAGTTCAATGCATATAGAGGACACCAGGCTAGCAGAAAAGGTCAATGTATCAATTCACTTCATCATATGTCAAGGACACCCCAGTGGCGCAATGAGTTAAACCCTTGTGACTGCTGACTGACAGGTTGGCGGTTCGAACCCAGGAGAGGAGGTGAGCTCCCTCTGTTAGCTCCAGCTCCCCATGCGGGGACATGAGAGAAGCCTCCCACAAGGATGGCGAAACATCAAACATCCGGGCATCCTCTGGGCAACGTTCTTGCAGACGGCCAATTATCTCACACCAGAAGCAACTTGCAAAAAAAGGGGAAAAAACGTGGCCCCTTTATGTTACCTAACTTTACATATATTTAGCTATGTAACAAGTGGGATTTGAATAATAATTAGCAGCGTTAATTATTATCATGTACGATGGAACTCAATCGACAGACCCAGTTTTTTGAAATGAACACGCCTACCCGTATTTTATAATGTGTTTTATGAATACTGATAATATTTTTTTAACTGATTTATATAACACTGTATAATTTTTTAGATATGCGTTTTATTGTAAGCCGCCCTGAGTCCCCTGTTGGGTGAGAAGGGCGGGATATAAATATTGTAATAAATAAATAAATAAATAAATAAATAAATCAAGTCTGTTAAGGATATCGGGATTGGTCAATTAAGGATTTTTTTTCTGTATGAAAAGTTCTTTACACAAGAAATGGAAAATGCCTTGGAACAGGAAAAAGTTGTCCCAAAGTTGTCAGCAAAAAGGACTTGAGACCAATGTACTAAAACATGTCCTAATTTAGCCGAGACATTCCTTATTCATCCTCCCTTTTGCCATCACTTTACTTCCATGGCTGAAAACTAAGTTCAAAACGCAAAGGCATTTTGCAATTGATTAATCCAGAAGTGGAGAGAGGAGATTAAAAAAAATAATGTTGTACTTCCCTGTCGATTCAGGCAAGAGCAAACTGTTGCAGATCTCCTAGTTTGTGGGAGGGGTTGCCTATTTCATAATGTTTGCCATGCTGGCAACCCAAAGGGTCCCAATGTTCATTTATGAAGATACTAGCTGTGCCCGGCCACGCGTTGCTGTGGCAAAGTATGGTGGTATGGGAAATAAAGTAATGAGGAATTGGTGGTAGTTAAGGTAAAGGGTAAAGGTTTTCCCCTGACATTAAGTCCATTATAAATGGGTTATGTAGTTGTGTGGAAGCGCCTTGAGTCTACACTGCCATATAATCCAGTTAAAATCAGATAATTTGTATTTTATAGGCAGTGTGGAAGAGGCCTAAGTGAGGCCTAACTCTGCCTGTCCCCTGGGCTGAGTGGGTTGCTAGGAGACCAAGTTGGCGGAGCTTAGCCTTCTAACTAGCAACAATTGGATAAAAACAATTACAGTAGAGTCTCACTTATCCAAGCTAAACGGGCCGGCAGAAGCTTGGATAAGCGAATATCTTGGATAATAAGGAGGGATTAAGGAAAAGCCTATTAAACATCAAATTAGGTTATGATTTTACAAATTAAGCACCAAAACTTCATGTTATACAACAAATTTGACAGAAAAAGTAGTTCAATACGCAGTAATGTTATGTTGTAATTACTGTATTTACGAATTTAGCACCAAAATATCATGATATATTGAAAACATTGACTACAAAAATTGCTTGGAATATCCAGAGGCTTGGATAAGCGAGGCTTGGATTAGAGAGACTCTACTGTATTCCTCTCCCTCTAATTAGTACTTTATTTTTCTTTTCTTTTTGTTGTATGAACGTAGCCTTCTAACTGGCAGCAATTGGATAAAAACAATTATTCTTCTCCCTCTAATTAGGACTTTATTTTTCTTTTCTTTTTGTTGTATGAACGTAGCCTTCTAACTGGCAGCAATTGGATAAAAACAATTATTCCTCTCCCTCTAATTAGGACTTTATTTTTCTTTTCTTTTTGTTGTATGAACGTAGAGGCATGGACGAAGGGTTGTGCTGCCAAGTTTAGTGTTTCTGGGATGTGTAGTTTTGTTGTTTTGTCCTAGGCCGAAATTTCATTACCCTTTTATAGATATAGATTGTAAAACATACTAAACATTTAAAAAAAATTATGAATAAGAAGGCACTTGGCCCTTTAAGAATTGTCTTATGTGTCTGCTTTAGTGTTTGGGGAAGGAGGAGAAGGCAGTGTCCTTGCGCCGGCTTCTCTCAGAGTGGGTTGAGTTTAACAAAATATTACAATAGCGAGAACTCATCTGGAACAAATAATTTTTGGAGGCCACTACCAGAGGTATTACTGAAAAGGAAAGACAGAGAAGAAAATTGGACTTTTTTTTGTAGTGGGTGAGACAAAGTCTACACTGCCACCTGCTGCCTTTCAAGGGTACTGCAATCAATTGAAGTTTCAATTGAAGACTAATTTTGTTTGGTCTGCTTTGTGATGGAACTGCGTATTATTTTAGGAGGGAGACAAAACATGGCAAAACTCTTGTATTTAGCAAAATGCTATAGTTGGGGGCTTATACCAGCCTTTAGTAACAGTTCTTGTCTCCATTTTGAAGGAGCCAAGCTTTTGTTTGAAATTTTCGCCTTTATGTCAGAAAGCATACAAAAGCTCAACCACTCTCCACTCTCTCTTGTGGTGGCAAGAGAGCCTACTACCATTGTGTGCTATATTTTGTCTATGCTTCCAGTCGTTCTGTCTTTAATCGCTATTTCATTTCGTACATTTATTCTTCTGTTTATAAAGCTGTTCCTTTTTTTCAATGCTGCTATTGACATTGGGCCAGCTGCTAATTTACTGCTTATAATAATCCATCTTTTTCTCAAACTGTGTTTCATGACTGACGTAAATTGCCCTGGAATTTTTCTCATTCACCGAAGGGGGTTGATGTTTAATAAATGAGTGTGTGGGCTTGCGTCGTTCTCTTTTTGCAAGCTCGTTTCATCAGGCTGAGTTATGAAAAGTCGAGCAGTGCGGCTTGTTTCGGGATGGTTTCTTTTGTAAACGACAGCCATGAATGTCGATGATGTGTTGTCGAAGGCCTCCATGGCCGGAATCACAGGGTTGCTATGAGTTTTCTGGGCTCTGTGGCCATGTTCCAGAAGCATTCTCTCCTGAAGTTTTGCCCACATCTATGCTACTAGTGGAGCTCCTGGTGGCGCAGTGGGTTAAACCGCTGAGCTGCTGAACATGCTGACTGAAAGGTTGGTGGTTCGAATTTGGGGAGCAGAGCGAGCTCCCATCATTATAACATAAAGGTAAAGGTTTCCCCTGACCTTAAGTCCAGTCGTGTTGGCAGAAGCTGAGATCGAGGTGTGTTATAAGAAATAAATTATTATTATTATTATTATTATTATTATTATTATTATTATTATTATTATTATTATGACACAGCAAACAAGATAGATATGCTGGATTTCGTATCACAAAATCACAAGTCGAACACTTCCCAAGTGTCTAGGACTGTGTAATGTATTTTCGGATGATGCGCGCAGATCCCAGTAGGGTGGCCTTTTGCAGTTGGCAGATCGTAATTTTGTCAATGTCTATTGTTTCCAAATTCCGGCTGAGATCTTTTGGCACGGCACCCAATGCGCCGAGCACCACCGGGACCACCTGCACTGGTTTCTGCCATAGTCTTTGAAGTTCAATCCTGAGGTCCTGATAGCGGCTGAGTTTTTCCTGTTGTTTTTCATCAATGCGACTGTCACCAGGGATGGCAACATCAATTATTATTATTATTATTATTATTATTATTATTATTTGAAACACAACAAGATGAGTCTGCAGAAGACATTCTGCTGGCTGTTGACTCACCTTGTTGTGTTTCAAATAATAATAATAATAATAATAATAATAATAATAATAATAATAATAATAACCATTGATCATATCCTCAGCTGCTGTAAGAAAATCGCACAGACAGACTACAAACAGAGGCACAACTATGTGGCCCAAATGATCCATTGGAACTTATGCCTCAAGTATCACCTCCCAGCAGTAAAGAACTGGTGGGATCACAAACCTGCAAAAGTATTGGAGAATGAGCAGGCAAAGATACTGTGGGACTTCCGAATCCAGACTGACCAAGTTCTGGAACACAACACACCAGACATCACAGTTGTGGAAAAGAAAAAGGTTTGGATCATTGATGTCGCCATCCCAGGTGACAGTCGCATTGACGAAAAACAACAGGAAAAACTCAGGACCTCTCCTTATTATCCAAGATATTTAACCAAGCTTCTGTCGGCCTGTTTAGCTTGGATAAGTGAGACTCTACTGTATCTGCTTTGAACTGGGTTACCTGAGTCCACACTGTCATGTAATCCAGCTCAATGTGGATTTTATACAGCTGTGTGCAAGGCTCCTAATACACAGGATTCAAGGGGAAGGTAAGAGAAGCAATCAAATTCAATTTTGTTAGGTTTCCGTCTCAATTTCAATGAAGAAGGAGCAAAGCAGGCGAAGTTGTAGGCTTTCTGAATGCATTCGCTGCTACCGCCCGTTGGCTGTGTGCAAAGGGCCATCGAGTGCTGACTTTAATTTAGGGAGCATAAAGCGCTGCCCGAGGCCATTGGCAAGGAGCTCAAGGGAAGCACATCTGGTTTTTGTCATTCGCAGTCAAAGGCCGGCTTTGTTTTTCCCTTGCTCTCCACTGCCACCTGCCGGGATCAGCTCCCAAACCGGCCACCCGGTCAGCTGCAACAATGAACGCAGGAGGTCTCCTTCTGAGCATGCATCTACACTGCAGAACGGATGGAGTTTGGCATCACTTTAACTGCCAGGGCTCAATGCTATGAGATCCTGGGAGTTGTGGTGAGGCTAAAACCCTTGTAAAACTCCAACTCCAACCACTCCATAGCATTAAACCATAGTAGATACAGTGGTGCCAAGCTGCATTCATTCTACCATTGTGGCTTTGCAAGACCGGTTTTTGCAAAACTACGATTGACTCTGTTTTTGCACATTTGGCATCCTTCGGAATCCGAAATATCTATTTGGATGGGTCAACATTTTCTAGGCCTCAAGATTGAACTTCAAAGACTCTGTCTTCTGTGGACTCATCTTGTTGTGTTTCAAATAATAATAATAAATATAATAATAATAATAATAATAATAATAATAATAATAATAATAATAATAATAATAATAAAGACTCTGGCAGAAACCAGTGCAGGTGGTCCCAGTGGTGATGGGCACACTGGGAGCCGTGCCAAAAGATCTCAGCCAGCATTTGGAAACAATAGACATTGACAAAATCACCATCTGCCAACTGCAAAAGGCCACCCTACTGGGATCTGCACACATCATCAGAAAATACATCACACAGGCCTAGACACTTGGGAAGTGTTCGACTTGTGGTTTTGCGAAACGAAATCCAGCATATCTATCTTGTTTGCTGTGCCATACAACGTCGTTGTGTTGATGATAATAATAATAATAATTGATGTTGCTATCCCAGGTGTCAGTCGCATTGATGAAAAACAATAGGAAAAACTCAGCCGCTATCAGGACCTCAAGATTGAACTTCAAAGACTCTGGCAGAAACCAGTGCAGGTGGTCCCGGTGGTGATGGGCACACTGGGTGCAGTGCCAAAAGATCTCAGCCGGCATTTGGAAACAATAGACATTGACAAAATCACGATCTGCCAACTGCAAAAGGCCACCCTACTGCACGCATCATCCGAAAATACATCACACAGTCCTAGACACTTGGGAAGGATTCGACTTGTGATTTTGTGGAACAAAATCCAGCATATCTATCTTATTTGCTGTGTCATACAATAATAATAAAAATACTTTATTTTTGTATCCCACCACCATCTCCTCAAAGGGACTCAGGGTGGCTAACATGGGGCCAAGCCCAAAAGAAAACAGGTATAAACAAGTTAAAATATAGAACAAAAACAATAACAGTATAACAATCAAATAAAAACAGGTTCAAGCACGAATTATACCGGTAAAACCATACTAGGGTCTTCACACTAAGACCACAAGGTGATTTAGAAGAGGCCCTGGATATGCTTACGGTTCCACATAAAGTTTCTTGATTGTTATGAAGGGTTGTCATTCAACACAAAAGTAATGGACTTGGAAGAGGTCCCTTAGGCCACACAGGACAAACTCAAGGACCACAGGCCAATTCTAGTCCACCATGTCGTTTTATATATATCTCCAGATGCTGGACTACAACTCCTGTCTTCTTCATCATTAGACATCATGACTGGAGTTGATGGGAGTTATGATACAGCAACTTCTGGAAGGCTGACGTTGGATCTGTTTATCCAAGAAAGTGGGGTTTGAATTGAGATCCAAGGCTTGTGGATATGATGTATGCCATTAAAATACCCTTTAGCCTGTCTCCAACTTCAGAGCCACAAGTGCTGTTGGGTTGCAACTCCCATTACACATGATAATCAAAAGTGATGGAAGTTGTCATTCAATAACATCTGGGTAAAAACTGAAGAGCCCAAACCAAGTTATAGTTGGATCTCTTTATCCACAGATTCTCCATCCATGAATTCAACAGCCCTTTGAAGGCAAACCTAAGGCTGATGTAGTCTTCAATGAAAATGGGTGAGACACCTCTACCTTAGACCATGAAGTCCAATGAACAGACCTCCTTCATCCAATGGGGTCATTCTCATGGGTAATGAATGCAATGGATCGAAATATCCAAACATTGGGGGTAGCAGTAGGACAAGGAAAGCTCTCAACTCTTATCACCATCCTTTGCACAGTCAGGTTGCTAATCGTATCTTTCCCCATTCCTTCCTAAATGGGCTTCATATGCAGAGACTTGCGTTTGTTGGCAACCTTGTTGTCAGGTGCTTGAAATGTAATTTACTGCAAATGCAAATAAGCCAGACACCCACACAGTTGGGAAGAAGAGCGCCAAGGTATTCCCTGTGGATCAAGTTAATGAGGAAGGAGCAAACTCCTTGAATGTGTGTTCACAGCAAACATAATTGGGAAGGCGAGAGAAGAGTTAGCAGCACATTCTAAGGATTATTTCTGTGTTTATTAAAATATTCCCATCCAAAGCCAAGTAAACGAAGGTGGAGGCATTACTTTTCATTCAACTCTCGTATACATTTCAGTGATAGCACTTGATGTGCATTTGCACTGTAAAATCAGTCTTTCACCTTCTCTGCCAGTCTTGATGCCTCACCAAACTATAAATTGCAAGACTCCATATAGCACTGAGTCATGGTAGCCAAAGTGTTGTCAAACTTCATTGATTCTACAGTCTCTCTAACACTATGACTATGGCAAGTATCAACACAAACACAAGATAGTCTATGTACAAAGAAAATATGTTCAAATAACATATAATATTATTAAAGTTCCCCGTACAAAGCTCAATTTGACAGTACCAGACAAAATGAAAAGGAGCAACAGCTCTAACACAAAATTTATCCAAGTCTGATATTGGTTCCAATGTATATAGGCTTCTGGGATACATAGTCAATGAAAATATCATCCAAAAATAATGTTGGAGCACCGCTCTCAAAAAAGTCTTCGAAAGTAAAGTCCAAATAAAGTCCCAAGTCTACAGGGGTCCCGGGTATTTTTGTACCGTTTCAGGGAAAAAAATCCCCTTCTTCAGGAGTTCAGCAACAATGAACTTATATCTAAAACAAAACATAGACTATCTTGTGTTTGTGTAGATACTTTACAAGTATTCTGGGATTTTGTATAGTAGTATGGCAAGTATCAAGCAGGAGGCCTTGTTTTCTATGAAGTTCTACCAGATGGTCTTCAGTAGGTCAGTGAAGCAGGTGCAAAAATATTTCTCCTTCTGTTTCCTTCCTATCACTTTTAAAATTTGAAAGGAAGGGCATCTAAAGCTGTCCCAATTTTGAAAGTTGGGCTGGAGAACTGTCGGTGTAGATCAGGCATGGGCAAACTTCGACCTTTCAGGTGTTTTGGACTTCAACTCCCACAATTCCTAACAGCCTCAGTCCCTTTCCTCTTCCCCTCAACCACTTAAGCATGGGATTATGGGAGTTGAAGTCCAAAACAACTGGACGGACAAAGTTTTCCCATGCCTGGTGTAGATTATATAGTCAGCCTTCTGTATCCATGGATTCTGTGTCCATTCACATCTGGAAAATAGTGAACATTGTATTTTGCCATTTTACATAAGAGACGTTGTTTTACTAGTATACAACGGAACTTGACCACTCATTAATTTTGATATCTGATATCTGATAAATTTGATATCTGATATGATACATTTTAATATATTGGGTTTATGGTTCCCGTCCCCTTGATCTGGTCATGTAAGTGTGATTTATTGTTATAATTGTATTATTTTACTTTGTTTAATAATATGTATTATGTTGTTATGTAATGTTTGTGTTGCTTTTAAGACTGTAAACCACCCTGAGTCCCATCCGGGAGATAGGGCGGTATATAAATAAAGTATTATTATTATTATTATTATTATTATTATTATTATTATTATTATTATTATTATCTATGGGAGAAGGGAGATCCTGGAAACAAATTCGAGCCAACACCAAGCATCTACTGTACTATATACTGTGAGGACCAGAGGTCTATCTCTGATCTGATACGGAAAGTTCCTTGCAATCCTAAGAGAACACAAAGAAATTATTCCGAATTAGATAGCCTTCCACTCATGCTGACTAGTGGGTCATAAGAGTCACAGCGCAAAAAAATAAGTTTTCCAAGCTCTCCCCGAAACAAGTTGTGTGAAATCATTGCAAGTCTTGCACTCCGAGATGACACGATTCCTGCATCAAATGTGATGGGACCACCAAATTATATCCAAAGATTTCCAGCAATATCCACATATTCAAACATATGGTACACACATTTTTTTATTTATTAAAAAATAAAATCTTTCAGATCTACACTAGATTTTGCTGCCGTTACATGCTGTGCATCTAACAAATGAACAAAAACCCACTTCCCCTAAGATGTTTTGGAAGTATATCAAAGTGAGGCTTACATCCTTCAAATAACTAGATGAAGTTTAACATTCCATTTATGCTGCTTCGTAATTGTTTCACAGTTGAGTCTATGGCTGACAGAGAGATGACAACAGGAGAAAATTGCATCGAATCAGAGTGAGTTTTATTTTTCCTGAAAATGTTATTTGAACTCAACTGAAGAGTTTTCCCATTCATTCTACTGGATAGAAAGAAACCCAAGGATCATACAACAGTCTTTGAAAAACAGAGGCCCAAGAACTGGTTGCTATATTAATTTCCACTTGTCTCATGAGTCTGCTTGATACACAAGACATTGCCCAAGAATAAACTTCACACTGGTACCACTACAAGTCTTTACCCAGGAAAGAGTAATCCTCAAATAATCCTCACCAGCTCCAAACTAGTAAACAAAATTGGTATTAAGAAATAACAAAGTCTACTGGCTATCTTCATGCCCTATTTTGCTGGTCCAATTCTCTTGAGGACCATCTCTCTTAAATGCTTACATTCCTACAATTGGCCAAAGACCACTTTAGCTGTGGTCTATATGTGAATTATGGAAAGTGTTAGTGTTTTTGTGATGTGGAGTGAAATGGTTAATCTATTGTTGCTGTGGAAATGTATGTATTTTGTTCTGGCAAGCATTCCAGCAATCAAGAGGTTAATTGCAGCGAGCCCTGATTGATTGCTGGAAAGGCAAATGAACAGAGACTTCCGTTTGTGCTACGTGACAGGAAGATACATCACAGGCTGTGGAATGTGAAGGAGGTGCTATGGTGTACAGAGAACGGACTCTGAGAGAGACAGACATGCTCCATGTTTGATTTTGTGGACCCAACATGTGTCCTGACAGCTTTGGAATTTAGCACTGTAAATAATGTAAATAAAGCTTCAGTGCCGCTGGGATTCAGCAGATAAAACAACAAAGTTGTCGTGCTTTGTCGGTGCCACTTTCGGCGTTTGCAGTGTGGTCTGACGGATGGGCAGAGGTGAGACCTGGCTCATCAATCAGTCAAGGTCTCAGATTCCCCGACAGAAAGATCTCAAAAAGACTTGGTGAATAATCCTGCTGTTGTGTACAAGTCTTCAGAGCCTATAGAGGACTTCCTTCCTGTCAACTTCTACCATAGCTTTCTCTTTCTTATGATGCCACCTTCCATTCTCTGATGTTATGAGAGGAATAAGGCATTTTACACAAACTGCCCTCAACGTCTTGGAGGGAAAGGATGATTAGAAACATTCCATCAAACCAAACAATGGGGAGGGAGGATCAGTAGGAAATGCATTTATATGTATACCATGTTCCAGATCTCTGACACACAAACTCAGCTTTCCTGTATTTACAAATACCTCTGCACTTACAGTATTGTGCTTCAAACATTCACAAAAACACAATTTATTCTTCACCCTATCTGCACTGTTTGATACGTCTAAAGCAAGGGATTCATTGATTTCTATAAAATGCACTAGCCCTATCAGGAGTCTTCACACAGTGGTTGTGGTTTTTTGCACAAAGAAAACAGGGTTTGGTGTTGTGGATGAGGGTGGGGTAAATTGGGAGACTGAGTATGCCTACCTGTATTGAAATGCAAGAGGATGAAATCTGGAATTGGCTCATAGCTTAGTGATAGAGAACTTGATCTTTGTTGATAAGGTCCCAGAATCAATGCCAAAGTCAAAGGAGCAGATTGTAGGTGGGAAAAAAAAGACTAAGATGCTAGAGAGATGCTGACAGACAAACAAGACATTGCTAGGAAAAAAATTAAGCTCATGCTAGGAAGAACCCCAATCCCAGTAAATCACCGGTGACATTTCTGATGTTAGGGCCCTGTCTGACTGGGGAAGTTCACCATGTTAATATCCAGCATTTTGTTTGAACTGGAAGTACTGCTTACTAGATACGCTGTGCTGCTCTACGATTTCTCTGCAGCATATGAAGGGACACAGTTTTCTGTGCTTCTTGGTAAAGAAGAGAATATGTAAACTATGTCCCATAGCTACAAACAACAAAACAATGACCTGTATCCATGGAAAATCCCATGCCACAATGAATTATCACCCTCCATTGATGCTCCTTCGTGCTAACATTGACTTTGCCTTGGATTATGGGTGGACAACATCCTTGGACTCTTAATGAAAACATTAATACATTATTGGGGAAAATGGTAGGAACAGTTAAAGATCGCTTGACAAACGTTACTATCAGACTGTTTAATATTCCCTCCAAATGTAGGAAGACTAGATTACACCTCAAAGTAATGTTTTTGGTTCAAGTCAGTACAGATATTTGCATCTGTGACAAAGACAAAGCACTGAACTTTTTGATGGACAGCAACTGGACTTGCATATACAGAATTAAGGGTGGGGGATATGTGCTCCATGAGTACAGAGAGAAGAATGAAATGTTACAATTCCCCCTCCTCACCTAGGCTGCTGAAAAGAGCTCCTGAGACGTAACAATTTAGATGATTCTTCTCCCATCGGCCAGACCCAATGGTAAAGATATGGACCATCAGCCCAAGAAGGCATCAAATCCAATCATCACAAAGAGTTGGAGAATAGACGGTATGCCCTATCTGATATCATATCCTGCAAAAAGAACAGCAGAAATGCTCATGTAATATCTAATTAGTGATTGCAGAGGTGAAGTAGAGGCAGTGGGAATAGAAGAAAAATGGCATCCTTGTTGAAAAACCAGGTAACCGTGCCATCATCCATTCCAAGAAAAGGTCGGACAGTGACATCATGACCCTTCGCTTCAAGTAGTTCATCATGACCCTTCGCTTCAAGTGGTCCATCATGACCCTTCGCTTCAAGTGGTCCATCATGACCCTTCGCTTCAAGTGGTCCATCATGACCCTTCGCTTCAAGTGGTCCATCATGACCCTTCGCTTCAAGTGGTCCATCATGACCCTTCGCTTCAAGTGGTCCATCATGACCCTTCGCTTCAAGTGGTCCATCATGACCCTTCGCTTCAAGTGGTCCATCATGACCCTTCGCTTCAAGTGGTTCTACAGACTGGTTCCGATATTCATATAGGTGGTCAAGGCCTCTGCATAAATCATTCCTTGGGACACGCTCCCAATACCAACCTTTGACCACTCACACAATCAGTGAGACCATGGTTGTTGTGTGCCTCTGAGTTGCTTCCAACTTATAGTGACTCTAAGGCAAAACTTTGTGACCTTTTTCGATGGCTGAGTGGTGAATTGAACCTCTTGACAACACAGAGATAAATCGTGGAATTTACTGCCACAAGATGTAAATATGGCTATCAACCTGGATACATTCATAGAAGATGACCCAACATGTCTATATATGGTATCAGAGGCAGTACACCATCTATATCTATCACCAGGGAGTATAAGATGGAAAGCATGTCCCATTGGTAGGCTTCTAGCTGCATGAACAGAATGTTGGATTAAAGAGGCCTTTGGTCTCACCCAATATGGTTCTTTATTTTTATGTTCTTTTGAAGTTAGTCAACCATCAACTGTAGATATTCATGACTTGTCCTCAAAGTCTACTGCTTACATCTGAATCAGCTCCTGGGAGAAGAGGTCTTCAATGTCACGCCCACCATAGGAAAGTTGTTTCCAGCAGCCTTGAGAGGGGAAGATTAACTTCTAAATGAGCCTTTACACATACTGTCCAATTGTATCATGGAATCCACATTCACACAAACACAAGAGAAAAGATACTGCTTGACTGCTGAAGGCTTAGCTTCAGGGCCAAACCTGCATAGCTCTGCTACATTCATAACTGACTGGGAAACATGTAATAAAGAGGAACATTAATGATACATCCATGGCTACCACTGAGGAATGCTTGTAATAGTAAGGTTGCTCTTTCTAAAAAGAAGTCAAAAACTACTGAAGATTTTTCATCTAGGCAAGTACATTTAAAAAAAATACACACACCCATCAATATCAAAATGACATTTTGAACAAAAGATACACACAAAAACACGATTAATCTAATGGCATTTTAAGTAAATTAAAGTGACTGATTATGGAAACCCAATGGCCAGAGGGAGGGGGTTGACTTGGCTTTCTTCTCCAATTTTGCTTGTAGGGTAGGTGAGCCCTCAGCCTACCTTAGGGAGCTCTTGGCATGAAGAACATTGCTGTGAGAGCTGTCTCTTCCCCAATGAAAGAGTCTGCATAGCCTTGAAGATGAACCACAAGTCATGGATGGGGAAGAACCCTAGCAGACACTTGAAAGCTCCATTCAGTCAAGTTGGTGCTTCTGGATCCCAGCCAGGACAGAGTTTGGCTACTATTCCAGCAAATGGCTGAAGTTACCTCCTATCTCAAGCTCTTTAGATCCACCTACTTTTTCTCCAACTTAGCCTCCAACAGAAGGGAGAGAGAATGGGTCACCATACCTGGTCCCCATGAACCAGTAAAAGGAGATGGGTTTAAACTCAATTCAGTTCCTTGGAGACATCTGAAGTTTCACCAATGAAGCTGGGTGCAGCTTTATGGGCACAAAGTAATGTATTACTGGCGCTGTCTCTTTCATCACAGTCAAAAGTGGACAACTGCAGAGAAATCCATTGCCGCCCAGACTTCTGCACATTGTACCTAATGATTTTTCCAAAATGGGAAGTGACCAGACAGTCGCTTCCTGTTGTAAAGCTTATTTTAACCTCCTAAAAAGAGATAAAACTAAGGAAATAGCCTTCAAATGGAAAACTGCAGTTCCATTTTTTTTCCCAATTTTTGAGTTTTGCTTTAGTTCTCCATTCTGGAGGCAAACTTTTATTTTCAAGTTCTGATTTCCAGAGGTTGCACGAATGAATTACAGTCTCTCTTTCACATTTGCAGGTTTAATTTTTGTAGATATGATCATTTAGGGATATGGTCTATGAATTTCTAGGCCCTCCAGTGCGAGCTTACAGCCAAGTTCTGCTGGGCGTTGACCAGAGTTGGACTCCAGGACCAAGGGATTCCCAGAGAAAGCAGATCAAGATCTTCCATCACAACTCTACAGCCAACTTTCAGCAGAAGTTGGCCATAGACTTACACTAGACCTAGTAGACCTTGAAGTAGGGAGAGCCATTGGTCACAGAAGTACAACTCCTGATCTAAGTAAGAGGAAAACCTGTGCATTCAAGAGTTGTTGTCTGTGTGCTGAAGAATATCCAGGGATGGAGACATGACTTGGATCCAAAGAAACTACTACAATTCACTAATCAAAACAATCAAACCAACAAACGTATGAAATTTTGTGCGCTTGTTTTGGGGATTTTTCTTCTTCTTCTGTGAATGCATGCTAAGTGCTTTGCAGAAAGTATTTCAGCCCTCCATTTGACAAAACATTAAGTCTACCCCTCTACACCACCCCTTTGTTTTTGCATTCTCATAACACATGAAACTTATACAAAGAGAAAAATAAATTGTAGTGGGTTTTGTTTGTTTGTTTTACTATGGCATTAATACCTGATTCAATCACAGGAACACCACAAAATAATAATAATAATAAACCCCAAAGGAACAACCTGACTATTTTTGCAGAAGATTAAAGTGGCACATTTCTCCACACCGTAAGTGTGCACATGACTGAGAATTCTGGAATTCTGACCAAAAGCAGATTCCCTACTAAATCAATAAAAGAGGAACAAAACTCTCATATAAACAATATCCAAAGAATTTTTTTAAAGTCAATGTAAAACCTTCAGGAACTATTATCTCTCTTCATAGATATATAGATATAGATTTGTATTTCCTGAATATTTTTTTCAAAATAAAATTTCTCTTAAGAAGAAAAAAAAACACTAATTTAAGACTCTGATCCCAAGAAAACTGGTTCTCCTAGTTGCGGGACTCATGAAAGGGATTTAAGGAAGACCCCCCCAGAGAATGAAGAGAAGTTTGTAGCAGCATCAATTGGGGGTTAAGGGAAATGTCTGCCCAGGAGAGTAATGGCCAAGATTTCCATACCGTCCCATAGTGACTTCATATATTTAAGATCATAAAGGAACAACTGTCCCGTTCCTCCTCATCTCACCTTCTTCATGGATGGACCTTGATGCAACAGAGAACACAGAGGTTGTCTTTGACAATGGGGCACATTAGGAGTGACATCACATCTAGTCATGATTTTGGGACAACTGTTAGCCCCAAACTTGTCATTTCAAGAGCATTAAAGTGCCATGGTTTCTTTGCTTTTGGACTACTTTCAAGTAGTCCAAAAACTTCAGCATTCAAGACAGTTGCAAAAGCGGGGTTTATAAGCTATATATGACACACAAGGTGGACTCCCCACACTGAGCAATGATCTTACACAAGAGAGAAGAGTCTTAGACTCTTGTGGACAACGTTGACCAGTGAGTACTTAGCTACAGAGCTCAGAAGGTTGGGCCTGCAATGGAAAGCATGGTGGAAATAAGGAATTGGACCACCCTATGCAGTAGCAAGTGGTAGCTCCCACAATTCAGAGATTGATCCATTCTGGATTTTAGTCCGAATTTTGGACAGTGCTATCAAGTGCTGAAGCTTGTCCCTGAAACAGGTTCAACAGCTCATATAACCATGTTAAAGTTCAGACCGAAACTCCAGAACGGATTTACCACTTTGGAAGCTATTATTTTCAACTCTGTTGTATTCCTGAATTTGGGGTCCCACTATGCCCATCCCTGTCATAGCGGGACCCCAAAAAACAGCTTCCTAATATGTTTGGATCACATTATACCTCTCTGTCATTGTTCATGACTAGAGGAAGGTCAAAGGTCTGCCTATGTCTTAATGATCACTGTTCCCTCTGTCATACTTTCATCTGGGTTTGACATGAACTAGAATCAACTTCAATGGGACTACCTTTGACCATCCATAAGGATATCTTATTGGCCACTCTGTGTCACATCTAGCTCCATTTGGCTATGATGAACTGAAACAGTGGTTCTCAACCTGGGCTCCTGAGATGTTTTTGGCCTACAACTCCCAGAAATCCCAGCCAGCTGGGATTTCTGTTACTAGCTGTTAGGATTTCTGGGGGTTGAAGGCCAAAAACATCTGGGGACTCCAGGTTGAGAACCACTGAACTAAAATCAACATCAACGGACTATCCTTGACGATCCATAAAGATGTCCTATTGGCCACTCTGTGTCACATTTAGCCCCATTTGGCTATGATGAACTAAAACAGTGGTTCTCAACCTAGGCTCCTGAGATGTTTTTGGCCTACAACTCCCAGAAATCCCAGCCAGTTTACTAGCTGTTAGGATTTCTGGGGGTTGAAGACCAAAAACATCTGGGGACCCCAGGTTGAGAACCACTGAAGTAAAATCAACATCAACGGGACTATCCTTGATCATCCATAAAGATGTCTTATTGGCTGCTCTATGTCACATCTAGTTCCGCTTGGCTATGATGAACTAAAATCAACATCAACAGGACTATCCTTGACCATCCATAAGGATGTCTTATTGGCCACTCTGTGTCATATCTAGTTCCGCTTGGCTATGATGAACTAAAATCAACATCAATGGCACTATCCTTGACCATCTATAAGGATGTCTTATTGGCCACTGTGTCTTATCTAGTTCTGCTTGGCTATGATGAACATCAACGGGACTATCCTTGACCATCCATAATGATGTCTTTTTGGTCACTCTGTCTTACATCTAGTTCCACTTGGCTATGATGAACTAAAATCAACATCAATGGGACTATCCTTGACCATCTATAAGGATGTCTTATTGGCCACTCTGTGTCACATCTAGTTCCACTTGGCTATGATGAACTAAAATCAATATCAACGGGACAATCTTGACCATCCATAAAGATGTCTTATTGGCTGCTCTGTGTCTTTTGTTACATCTAGTTCCATCCAGTTATAATGAACGGGACTATCATTGACCATTCACAAGTTCTCCAAGGATCAGAGTTTTGGTCAACAGAAATATATATATATGTATCTCACAGACTTAAAAGCATGCCCAGCAAGCACAGCCTTGTAAGACTAAAATTAAACGTTTGAAAAGGAATCAAACAAAATACTTTTCAAAACCCAACAAGAACAGATATCCATTTCTAAATCGACCTGGTTTGAAAGTTCACAGCTGCATACTACAAAGTGTAATAATTATTTCTTCTTCATCAGTTTTTTTTCAGCCCATACAAAAATAACGTATTGCAACTCAAAAGTGCATTTTTTTGTTTTAAAATAAACAGTTGACTGTTTTGCTTTTTTCTATCAAATAAAATATTTACACCATTTTGGTTTCTGGGGTCAGAAACGCACTTCATGCTATCACCATGGGGACATCGTCTGAAAAGCCTGTGATCATGGGTGCTTCGTCGTCTTCGTCCCCTACAAAGAAACATAAGGACATTAATATGAAACAACACTGTACGTCTTTACTTACAACTAGTGAAGAGATAGTCATAATAATTGCATCCACTCAACCTCTACAGCTTAATCCAGTGATTCCCAAC
The DNA here is from genome assembly GCF_035594765.1 of Anolis carolinensis. NCBI lineage: Eukaryota > Metazoa > Chordata > Lepidosauria > Squamata > Anolidae > Anolis > Anolis carolinensis. The sequence continues at coordinate 26,310,142 of NW_026943819.1, forward strand.
CTTTGGGCTTCTAGGTGTTTTGGACTTCGGCTCCCACAATTCCTAACAGCTGGTAAAATGGCTGGGATTTCTGGGAGTTGAAGTCCAAAATACTCAGAGGATTAAAGGTTGGGAACCACTGGCTTAACCAGTCAACACAGCATTCCGCTTATGAGCGCCATCCATTTGAAGATCTCACGTGATTCCAACCAAAGTGGTGCCACTTACCTAAATCGTCACCTGATGAAAATATGGCAGAGCCCAGCCGGGAACTATAGTGGCTGTTGGCAAAAGCAGTGAAGCTGTTCTGAAGTCTTCGGTGCCTCATATACAAGACGACAAACCCTATCCCCACAGTCACAAGCAAGAGGAACAATATTGGGACCACGATGGCGGCAACGTCTGTCGAACTGCCCATCGTTGATGCAGCAGGATCTTTATCTGCAGGAGGAAGAGCGGGAGAGATCATGAAGGCAAGATATTAGAAGTGATTCATATATACAGTAGAGTCTCACTTATCCAACATAAACGGGCCGGCAGAATGTTGGATAAGCTAATATGTTGGATAATAAGGAGGCATTAAGGAAAAGCCTATTAAACATCAAATTAGGTTATGATTTTACAAATGAAGCACCAAAACATCATGCTAGACAACAAATTTGGCAGAAAAAGTAGTTCAATACGCAGTAATGCTATGTAGTAATTACTGTATTTATGAATTTAGCACCAAAATATCACGATATATTAAAACATTGACTACAAAAATGCGTTGGATAATCCAGAACGTTGGATAAGCGAGTGTTGGATAAGTGAGACTATACTGTACTAAATGTCCATGTGTTGTCAGAATAATGCAAGGGATGCTGCCTCAGCCTGCCCTGATAAAGCATTGAAGCCAGGAACTATATGGAAAGACCAATTCAACTGATGGGTTACAACAGTGATGGGCAACCTTTTGCACTTGGTGTGTCAAAATTCGCCAAAAAACCTAGCATGACTTGGGTGGTGTGTCACTTTGAGAAAAAAACCATAATTTCGCAATATGTATAGTTTAAATAACAAAAATGTATAGGTGTAATATATAACTGTATTTAATAAATCAAAAACTATTTACTACCGTTATTTCCATGTACAACAATCTATGGTACTACTTGCAGTTTAAGCTTCACAAAGTTTCCACACTGATTTCTCTGTATTCTAGTTTCAATATAGTCATGAATAATGAATAATAATAATATAATATAATAGTAATAATATGATAATATACTACAATAATAGATTAATAATAGAATGAATGATATAATAATAGAATATAAAAATATAATATAATATAATGTTATAAAACATATTAATAGGATAATATAATAATAGGATATAATAATAATCTATATATATAAATGTAATGTTCATTTGTAGGACGGAGTAAACAAAAAAACAACTGGATGAAATGACACCAAGTTTGGCCACAAAACACTTAACAACCCAAACAACCCAAGAGGTGACCACCGCGTGTCAGCAAAATTGGCTAGACGTGTCAGTGCTGACACGCGTGTCATAGGTTCACCATCACTGGGTTACAAGTTGAACGTGAGTCAACAATGTGATGCAGCAGCTAAAAAAGCCAACAGGATTTTGGGCTGCATCAAAAGGAGTATAGTGTCGAGATTGAGGGAAGTCATGGTGCCTCTCTATTCTGCTTTGGTTAGACCTCATCTGGAATACTGTGTCCAATTATGGGCTCCACAATACAAGAAGGATATTGAATCTAAGCTGGAACATGTCCAGAGAAGAATGACTAACATAATCAAAGGTTCTGGAGACCATGAATCCTTCTGAGGAGCGTCTTAAAGTACTGGGTCTGTTTAGCCGGCAAAAGAGAAGGTTGAGAGGAGACGTGATGGCCATGTCTAAATATCTGAAAGGATGTCACAAGGAAGGGGGAGCAGGCTTGTTTTCTGCTGCTCTGGAGGCTAGGACTCAAAGCAAAGAGTTCAAATTACAGGGAAGGAGATTCTGTTAGTGTGCTCTGTTGTTAAAGTGAAATGTTATATCAAGTTATGCTGTTGGGTGTTTGCAACTGTGTGTTTCCGGCAAAGCATTCCATGGGTTAAGCATAAGCCAGCTTGATTGATTGCCCACAGGATCAATAGGTCAGGGCTTCCGTTTGAACTGGCTGGCCGGAACTTTCATCACGAACTGAGGAATGCAGGAGGTGCCTGTGTTTGTACAGATAACAGCTGAGGCAAGCAGAGAAGACACGCCATGTGTCCGGAAAGTTATGGCTTTCAGTAATTGTTTATATTTGTAAAGTATTTAGACCTGCTTGGATCAGCAGTTAAACAACGATTGAGCTGTCGTTTTGTTGGTGCCACTTTTGCTGCTGCATCAAGTGGTCCTTCAGGTGAGCAGACGGAGAGAACTGACTCATCAAATTAGTGAGGGCGACGGATGATTGATTCAACTCCCTAGCCCAGCATCCGCCCTGATAGATTCCACCTGAACATTAGAGAGAACTTCCTGACCGTAAGAGATGTTTGACAGTGTTATACTTTCTTGGAGTGTAGCGAAAACCCCTTCACTTCACTCCTAAAGTGGAAATAGGATGGCCATCTGTTGGGAGTGCTTTGATTGAGTCTTCTTGCATGGCTGGGGGCTGGACTGGATGGCCCAAGAGTCTTCCAACTCTATGATTCTATGATTTACAGTAAGACCCCCATAACTGCATCGGGGACGGAGATGGTAGGACAGGGACTGGTTGCACTAGAAATTTGCTAGATCCTCCAGCTGATTCTATGGTATATTTCTCTGGAAGTTATCAAAGAGTTGCACTGGAGGGCCTAGCAAATTCCTAGGCAGGGTAGCTCTTTAAGAATAACTCAGTCCTATAGTGTGCAGAAACCAGAATTTAATAGTATTCAGACATATCTGCAGTTTCACATAACCAGCTGGGAACAAGAGGAACGCATGCATTGTGCCCAAAAATTAGAGAGCGAGCTTTTACTTACCGGCTCCTAGCTCATTGTAAAGGAGTGTTGCAGGCTCTCCACACATCTGCCCACTGTAGAGACATCTGGCTTGCACTGTGAATGAGTAATTATGGCCTGATTTCAGGTTGGAAACTTTGAAGACATTCTCGGTGGTGTTTCCCAGATATGTCGTACTATTGGTCACACTGTCGAACAAGTGTATCTCATACCCCTGAGAAGAAAGACATTGAAAACACTTTGAGCCCAGGAAAGTGAATTGGCATTGAATACATCAGTACGGATCACCCTCAATGTGTATATCTATGCACAAACTCTATGTGTGTGTATATACTGTGTGAGCATAATGAAATAAGGAGAAAAAAATGAAATGGATTCAAGTGTTCTGGTGCAAATTTAACTCACCCGGCTTTCACTAAAGTGGTTTTCTTTTAAAGCTAAACTCTTCCAAAACAACAAGATATGGTCGTTTTCTGCTATAATTTTCAACGCATCTGGAGCAGCCAAAGAAACTGCAAAAAGAAGTAAGTGGGAGTGAACCTTCAAGAAAATATCTTTGCGATCTGATCAACAATTGGGTTGCTATGAGTCTTTTGGTCTGTATGGCCACGTTCCAGAAGCTTTCTCTCCTGACGTTTCACCCACATCTGTAGCAGGCACCTCCGAGTATGCCTGAATATGCCTGGAACATGGCCATACAGCCCGAAAGACTCACAGCAACCCAGTGATTCCAGCGATGAAAGCCTTCAACAATACATTGATCAACAATTCTTGGGAAAAAAATTCAAAAATTAAGTGAAACTCTTAAGCATCACTACTATGAAAATAAACCTTGTTTAGCACTGATGGATTTACTCCCAAGTAAGCAGCCTTTGTGGGAAGGGAGCTGAAAAAAGTCAACATATTGGTTTCATTCCAATTGTTTTCCCAGACAGATGATCAAACCAGCCATGGCCTACCTGTATTGATTTTCAAACTGGCTTCTTTGCTCATGTTTCCCAGTTGAACAATGATATGATACTTCCCGCCAGGCTCCAACTTCTTGATGGTGTATTCCACGGTGCTGTTGCGGGTTTTCACTTTGTAAGTTCGGTCCGTCTTCCTTACTAAATCCTTTACGGCTACAGCATACAACTGAGGGACAGAAAAGTTATACACTCTGAACATTGAGAATGCCTGTCTTACTAAATATTAAGAGATACCAAACAGATGAAGCTGTTCTATGTGGTAGAAACGGGTGAAAAATTGTATCAGGTGTGTTCCTGGCAGAGTTTGTGACAGTTACATCCAGCTCAAATCTCCACCTGGACATGGAAACCCATTGGGTAGCCTTGCTAAAGTCATCCTTTCTCAGCCTCAAAAGAGGGAAAATATATTACTGTCAGAGTGAGAGTTAAAATTGAGACTCATTCACCTCTCTGTCTTAATTCATCTCCGTTGGCGATCTAGCAATCTGTTTAGTCGCACGAACATAAATCCACACACAGCTGTCAGCCGAACCCAGCCGTTCTTAACTTTTATTGCAGTAATTACATCTATATATAAAGCACAGCCGGAGAAGATCATCTACATATCCAGCTCGATTGATGGCAGCTAGCGAAGAACATTATAAACTTGTCAACGACCACATTCCACAACAGTGACTTATATCCGGCGATGTTTGCGGAAACTACACAGTGTCACTCTAGCAATGAATCTTTCTCTATACACTTAACCATTGCTCTACTGGAATGCTGCACACACTAGCTTTAAACCACAAATGAAAATTTCACACCACACAAACCATAACTCCAACAATCACTCCCACAACAAATGCTACCAAGAAAACACCAAGATACGGTTGCCTTAGGGTCATGATAAGTTGAAACACTAACTATGCAGCTACCTTACCATATCTTGATCGGGTGAATCGTATGGCGACTCCCACTTAATGACTGCAAATGTTTTTGCCAGGTGCACCGCATGTAGATGTCGAGGGGGTAGGCGGTTGTCAGGAATCATCTTCACCACGATGTAGTCCGAAGGCGGTCCTTGGTACGGAGAAACCACACGGACCTTAAGGAGGCCAGTAGCAATTGGTTATTTATACATTATAGTGTCTCTCCATCTCAGAGATGGGAATTGTGAGTTCTGCTGAACATGTACAACCCATGGAGGCAGTGAAACTTCAGGTCTTCCTAAATGCATCCAAGTTTCTGGATCCCTCAAAAATTTAGATAGATCTCAAAACTAAAATGTTACAATATGCTGCTTGGGGGTTCATCCTGAAACAAGATTCCCAAATTATAGTCAAAAAAGGAAACCAGGAATGATGTGATGCCAGTACCAAAATGGCAGATACAACAGTCTTCTAGAGGAGAAAAAAGAACGTTGGTGCAACCCTTCAGAATCCAGTGTCAGCTCTTGAAAGCTATAGAACTCAGAGCAGGCTCACACAGGCAGTTCAGTGGAAACGCTTTATTCTTTGCAAGATGAAAATGAAGCTAGAACTGACGTATTCCCGCCAAACCCCGAGTATATCCACCTCCTACCTTCCCCCCTCCCCACATTCACACCTATCTGTTATATGGTCCTTTCCCAGGCTTGAAAAACCAGAGCTGGCCATAAAACCCATCCCTGGCCAGATGGCTCTTATCATTTAGATTATCTCCCATTGCTCTGGCAGGATGTTGAGAGTACAGTTGTTATGAATCCTGGGCTTCCACATCCTGACATCCAGTGTACAGCTTTCTTTTTTCGGTCTTAATAGATAAAGACACAACTCATTGAATCAACACAGTCCTTTGACTTATCTTTATGCTAAACATGGAGCAGAAGCATCATTGGTGCAGTAGCAGAAACCTCTCTTTCCCTTCAGGTCAGAGATGGCAGCATCTTTAAACCATCTCAAGATGCCTTCAAAAATCAACCCTGAGCTCAGAGTTGAGTCATGAGACCGAACTGGTCAACAGTGTCCCTAATTCCACTTAGAAAAGGATTAGATTAAGGGAAAATATCTTACCAGAAATAAATATTGCTCATCTCTGTTGACAATAACCGTGATGTTGTGCAAGGTGGTGGTGGCATTATTAGGATTCCTGTAGAGCTCCAGGAAAGATGTGGCATAAAATACACCATACACCTGGTTGGAGGGAGGAAGAGAAGAATCAAGAGATAAGAACTTGGTATCCTTCTTCTATGGACATGCCAATTTGCAGAAATCTGTAGGCCACAAAAACATTTTAGCAACTGCCTAACTCAAGTGTGGTAGTCTGTGTAGTAAACTGAACCGAGAGCTCGAGATCTGAAAAGAAAATAACTCTATATGAAAGCTTTTGAGCTTGAGAGTAGGTATTATCCCCCATCTTAAAATATAGAATTTTTTTCACTCAAAGCTACTTCCCATCCCATCTGCAGGCCAGTCTCCATAACTAGGTCCCTTTGTAATATGAGAAACCTAGGCTTAAATTCCCTTTCAGCTCTGAGACTTCCTCAACGGCACTGAGCAAGGTATTATCATTGAGTTATGAAGCCAAATGAATGCAAATAAATCGAAAGCAATAAATGTATCCTCTCTGGGAGAAAAAGGCTGTACTCTTAATAGTGTCACCATTCACATGGAATATTACACTACCTAATGTGTAGCTGTTTATACAGGCGTTTCAAATAGGGAAGATGATTCTGTGAATCAATGACAAAGAGAGGAATCCTTACCACATTCCTTGGGCCGGTCCAGGTGCACTCGACCACAGTCTGGTTGACCGCTTTGGCTTTCAGACTGGGAGGGGATGGCTTTGTACCACTGGTCACCACATGTGCGAAGGACAGAGGGCTGTCACCCAATTCTGTCTTGGCCCAGGCGGAAATCTCATACGGAGTCTGAGCGGTCAAGTTACTCACTGGAGAGGAAAGGAGGAGCAGGTGTTGGCTTACAAAGCAACCTGGAGAAATATTCTATCACCTGACTGCTAGGACAAGGCATGACTGGGAAAGGAAAACAAGCTTGATGGCTCTTCGTCATAGAAAATGGAGCAACAGCACCCCCCTGTGGCTGAATCGAGCACAACCTCCAAGGCACCGAAGCTGGACCTCGACAATATACCTCCTTTCCAACCCATCCTGCCTCTGGTTCTCAACCATGGTCATCTCCTCTCTTAGGATGTGCTCAGATAAAATGCTATTTCCAACAGTAAGAATTACCTGTTTGTGCCGACTTCCCCCCATCAATGTTCAAGGACAGTTTCTCTTGTCTATGTGCGTCAAAAGTCCAGAAGATTTTCACAACGTAGCCATTTACCTGTCAACCAGCAGCACAAAAATAGAACCAAATGTTGGAAAACAATTCCTATATATGTGAAGTTGTGTCACAATTAAAGGATGGGGAAAATGATCATATCATGTACAGGACAATCTCATTTTATAGTTGGCCAAAATTAGGGATTTAGATAATGCGAGGGACATTCTGTGCAGAAAGCACCATTGTTTTCCGGTTAGATCTTACCAAAGAGTTGTGTTGGAGAACCTAAAGATTCCAATAAAAGTATCCTTTCTAGGAAATTGCTAGGTCCTCCAACATGTCTATGGCAACTTCTTTGGGAACCATACCATAGAATAATATAGATCAAGTTCTCAATCTGTGGGTCCCCAGATGTTTTGGCCTTCAACTCCCAGAAATCCTAACAGCTGGCAAACTGTCTGGGATTTCTGAGAGTTGTAAGCCAAAACACCTGGGAAACTACAGGTTGAGAACAGTGCTCTAGATGGCTTAGTAAATATCCTAAATAGACCATTTTCCCAAGGCTCAGAGTGAAATTGTGGATATGGGTTCACAATTATGGGAAGTCTTATTGTATACTGAAAACTACTTTGTTCGAAATAGCAAATACACTAATAATACCTTAAATAACGAACTGGACATTCAACTTGATTGGTGTGAATGTGTGTGTGTGTGTGCACATATACATCCAAACACAAAATCTTCAGCAGTATCCTTTTAAGAAATCAATCCCATCTCCCAACAGCATTTAAAGGCATAGTACATGTAGTTATGTGGATACTGCTTCCAAACTAGGGTTTCAAAGCCAAACAGAGTCATTACCTGAATGCTACTTTCCATTTTGAGGGTGAAGCTTATGGAGTTTTCAGTATAACCATCGATATGGATGATAGGTGGAGGGATAGCTAAAATGGAGATAAAAGAGAAAAGGGCTTCAGCCACTGCTGGATGCCATCCTGGACTTCACAAGTCTCCAGTCCTCAATAAGTAGTTAGACTAGAGAATAGAATTAGAATGAGGGAACCCTCTCTCTATTCCATGCATGCCTTCCTAGAAGGGGCCTTTCCTGTCTCTACTCTTCTTCATTTGTTTACTATCACTTCCCCCGTAGTAATGTGATCTCTTTGAGGACTTGTGTGACAAACAAAGAGTTGGATGTCCTGTGACAGCAACCACTGAGTTTCACAAGCAAAAGGTGGACAGACTGATTCAGGACGATCGTCGTATCACTCAGAAAAATTTCAAGCATAATCGGCATTTCTCAAGAGCGTGTGGGTCACATTATTGCTTTGCTTGGCTATTGGAAGATCTGTGAACGATGGGTACTGTGAGACGCCGGATGTGGAAACAGAGTGTCGACTTCTTCAGTGACACTTCAGGAAACTTGTTCATTGTAGGCAGAAATGTATCCAATTGTCTGGTGATTGTGTGGAAACGTGAATAGTGGTAGTTAAAGAGCACATTCTAAGGATTATTTCTTTATTAAAAGATTATCTGATTATATAGCTCATCCAAACCCACGTAACGAAGGTGGAGGCATTACTTTTCATTCAACCCTCGTATTTTTTAGTCTAACCACACAATAGATTCCCTAAAGCCACAGAGTAGAAGGACAGCTGCAAATGATTGCATCAACATTTATAACATCTGCAAGGGGGATTTCCTTGTCTTGTCCATTTATTCTGCAAACCAAACACATCAGTACACACTGGTCTTTTAGGGCTAGATTTCTACCTGCAAGGAGATTGCATTGTCACATTCGAAACTATGATTAAGGTTACGAGACATGAGTTCTGAGAGATAATCATAGTCTACTGGCCTAAATCAGCAGAAAATAAAATAGTGTGATTCCAGTGAAATAGCAGCTCCGTGTGATAAAGTCCTCAATACTGAGAGCATTTTTGCAAAGGAATCATAACAAAATTCTCAAACCAATGGTACAGTTAATGCAAAAGCCCATTTTAAGAAGTATTTTTTTGGGGAAGAGGCAAGAACAGAAATGTAGTGCAAAGGGATGCATGCAGTCTCTTCCATCATTTGAGAAATTGTTTACGTCTGGTACAGAGATCACGAGGTACCAGTTTGGGGAATGAAAGCCTCGCTGCTTAATGTAGCAAATGATTAATATTTACAGTAAGCCCAGGCCTTCAGCCAGCTCCAATTGGCTTTGTAATTGTTGCAGGGAACAGCCAGGGGAAGAGAGTAAGCAGAACATAATGAACCTCCCAAGGCTGCCAAGGAATAGATTAATATTAAAATAACACTGTGTGAGAAGAAAGCGAGACTATTATTAAAGCTGAGAATTATGTATGGCTTTACAGCCTGGCTCCCCCTCTGCTGCTATCGGGTGCAATGAAACAAAACAAAGACAGAAAAGTAGGAAAAATGGATGTTGCTTTACCTTTTCCTTTTATGGTTCGTATGGATTTGGAATCGCTCCAGTTTCCCACTCCACGGCTAGTTACCGCAGCAACCTTTTCAAATCAAAAGGCTCATTAATATGCAAGAAGGCATGCTGGCAAAAGCTGCTTTTTAAAAAAACCGAAAACAGAGCTGGTTTCTAAAGCTGACAGGGAAAGAGAGTTCGGGGTGAGATGTAGTGTCACTCTGCAGGGAAGCCATGTCAGATCAGAGGCAGAGCCTTAGTTTCACAAGGAAACCCAGGAACAAGGCTCCCGAGATGCTTTGGCTTCAAAGCGGTACCAAAGCAGGTCAGTGCGGTGCAAAATTCCCACTGTCAGGAGCCCAAGAAAGGTGGGGAAATATTTGTTTACAGTATGATGGCTGTATCCACTCTACGTACCAAAATGCATGGATGCTCAAGTTCCACTATACACAATGGCATAGTAAAATGGCATCCCTGATGTAAAATAGGGAACAACTCAAATGACTGCTGGAGCTAATTGTCTTCCTAATAATTTCAGACCCATGGTTGGCTGAATCCATGGATGCAGAACTCGTGGATATGGAGGGCTGACTGCATTCCCTTCTCATACATATACATACATTTTACATATATATATATATATATATACACACACATACACACACACACACTAGCTGTGCCCGTCCACACGTTGCTGTGGCGAAGTATGGTGGTATGGGAAATAAAGTATTGAGGAATTGGTGGTAGTTAAGGTAAAGGGTAAAGGTTTTCCCCTGACATTAAGTCCAGTCGTGACCGACTCTGGGGGTTGGTGCTCATCTCCATTTCTAAGCTGAAGAGCCAGCGTTGTCCGTAGACACCTGCCAACCTAGCAGTTTGAACACATGCACATGTGAGTAGATCAATAGGTACCACTCCGGTGGGAAGGTAATGACATTCCATGCAGTCATGCTGGCCGCAAGACCTTGGAGGTGTCTACGGACAACGCTGGCTCTTCGGCTTAGAAATGAAGATGAGCACCAACCCCCAGAGTCAGACATGACTAGACTTAATGTCAAGGGAAAACCTTTCCCTTTAACAACATTATAAATTGGCATTGTGAGTGGACCTATGGATCCCCTATGGCTTTATGGATGGGAGAAGTCAGAGCATTGTGAAATGTATTAGAAACATCCTGCAAAAGACAACCATACTCACTCTGAATGAATATAAGGAGTTGACCTGCAACCTCTCCACTTCTGAATAATTGCTGGGGGCTCTCACGGAGGACCACTCTTTGGACCCGGTCCTGCTATATTCCACCTAGAAGAAGACACAAGCATACATTTTCTTAGTCCTCCAGTATATTCTGGGTCCAGAAGCCCTTCATTTCACTAGTTCACTATTATCCATGGTTTTGTATATCAACACAAAGTCCAGGAACATACAGGGATAGGACCTTATGCCAGAAATTCCTACCATGCTTCTGTCCACTTTTGTGCAAACCTTCTACCTGGAAGAACATGGAGGAGGAGGATCTCCAATCATACTTACCACATATTCTCTTATCAGGCCATGGGCATTTGTTGGAGGTGCCCACTGGCAAGCCACAACACCTTCAGCTTCTCTCTTCAACGTCAACTGAAGGTGGCGTGGAGGGTCTGGTACTGGAAAAAAAAACAGAAGAAAGGAATACAACTTTAGCAGTAACACATCACATATGTTCTCACATTTCTTACAGCACCAAAGACAGGTGAAGTTTGATAGAAGGGACAGTATGGGAAAATGGCCGGGCTGTGGCGCAGCTGGCTAGTAACCAGCTGCTATAAATCACTACTGACCGAGAGGTCATGAGTTCGAAGCCCGGGTCGGGTTAAGCCCCCGACCATTAAATAGCCCGGCTTGCTGTTGACCTATGCAGCCCTGAAAGACAGTTGCATCTGTCAAGTAGGGAAAATTTAGGTACGCTTTATGCGGGAGGCTAATTTAACTAATTTACAACACCATAAAACTGCCAGCAAAACACGAGGAAAAGAATGAGGAAGAACAGCCACCAGTGGATGGTGAAGCAACAGCTCCCCCTGTGGCCGGAATCGTGAAGCTGGAAAGATGTTAAATGCTTCTGTGTCTGTCTAAACTGAATGTTGTTTGTCTGTTGGCATTGAATGTTTGCCATATATGTGTTCATTGTAATCCGCCCTGAGTCCCCTTCGGGGTGAGAAGGGCGGAATATAAATACTGTAAATAATAATAATAATAATAATAATAATAATAATGGTTAAACACAAGGAGGATATTCCAGATTCCACTTTGTGTACTTGTGGCACTTAAGGAACAACAGTACCACCCAGAGTCACCACCCATTGTAAAAGAGAACTGGTTTGAAATAACATCACCTTTCCTTGCTTAGAACTTGGAAAAGTTACATTTTTAGCTGATAACTCTCCCCCTTCCCAACCTCCTAGCATTGTCTTCTCCAAAAGCAACTTTTCCATATTTCTGGTTGCATGCTACGCTATTCAAAACAGCTGCCGCCTCCTTGAAAATGCTTTCAAAATAAACTAGATGTTTATTATTACACATGTCCTGCTTGGCAAGTGTTATAGCACCTTCTGCCTTCACCAGATTCATAGCAAAACCTTATGAAACACTCCTCCAGCCGCCTTCCAATCTGCTTATTCTAAAGGCAGATTCTTTGCAAATCAATTATCAAGGCTAATATGGTTCCAAGGCTTAGTTTTTATGAGAAGGGTCTACTTGTGGCACCACTTTCACAGCCTTGGTACAATGTTATGGAATCTTAGGAAGGAGATGGGGGGAAGAGAAGGGATCTACATTAATTGGTACAATAACTTGTTTCATGTGTATGTCTGTGTTTGATGTTTTTATAGTTTTAATGCTTTAATTGACAGTTATAGGTTTTTAATTTAGATATGTGATATACATATGTGAGGCATTGAATTTTGCCATTTATTATGTCGTAAACCACTTTGACTCCCCCCAGGGGTGAGAAAAGTGGTATAGAAATGGAGATAATAATAATAATAATAATAATAATAATAATAATAATAATAATAATAATAATAATAATAATGGGATCTGCATGCATCATCCGAAAATACATCACACAGTCCTAGACACTTGGGAAGTGTTCGACTTGTGATTTTGTGAAACGAAGTAAAGCATATCTATCTTGTTTGCTGTGTCATAATAAAATAATAATAATAATAGGATTTAAAGATGGAACTGCAAAGACTCTGGCACAAGCCAGTCAAGGTGGTCCCAGTGGTGATCGGCACACTGGATGCAGTGCCTAAAGACCTTGACCTGCACTTAAACACAATTGGCACCTACCAGCTGCAGAAGGCCATCTTACTAGGATCTGCACGCATTATTCGCCGATACATCACACAGTCCTAGACACTTGGGAAGTGTATTGATCCAATACAACAGCCAGTGGAGTGTCTGCTGTGTACTCATCTTGTTGTGTTTCTAATAATAATAATAATCATCATCATCATCATCATCATCCTAGGATTTGTAGTTTGGAGAGGCACCAGAAGGCTAAAGATCTGCTAAAATTACAACTCCCTTAATTCCATAGCACTAAGCCATGTCAGCTGAAGTGAAGCCAAACTGCATCAATCCTATCCTACAGTGTAGATGCAGACTATGAGATACTATATCATTGGTATGCATTGTGAGTAGACGTAAACAAGCACAGAACATGCAGGGAAGCAACAGCCAAAATGTGCTGGATGCAGGAACAGAGATAAATATAAGCAAGGTGAAAAAGGGGGATCATACAGAAACACAGAAAGCCTCTTCTCTGTCTAAGCAGCTGCCATATATGCAAGCATAAATTCTATTGTTTATTCCACACCATCCAACCAGGTTGACTTACGTCCTTCTGGGGTCCGCAAGGTGATGAAGTCATTGGTGTTGTACACTTTGCTCAGACACTGGACCTGAACCTTGACTTGATAGGTGGAGTCCGGCTTCAACACTTTCAAGACACTGTTGGTTTTGTTGCTGTGCGTCTCTAAGGACTTCCACATGCTTTCTCCAACCATCCTGAACGGGGCAAAGTCATAGGACAACAACATGGCTTTGAAATCGGGCAGGAAGGTGGCGGAACGGGAAGGTGGTTTGGACCCCTCCATGACATCCCACCTTCAAGACGGCCAGGTTACCTGTAATGAATCGTGTAGACACAAGAGGCAAGAGGCATCTTTTTGGGCCGGGTCCAGGTCAATGAGATGTTGCCTGAGAAATCAGCTGTCCACTGGAGATTCTGCACTTTATAGACAAGGGTATCATCTAAGGGGGAGGAATGCAAAAACGTTTTCTTTAGGATGGGACTGTTGCACCTCAGCGCTGGTTCACCTTGCTCTTAACGCACACTCCACCACAGCCGGCTAGGTTTAAACAGTTTATTGATAAAAGACAGCAAAGTCTGAATAAAAAGCAGTAAAGAAAGCAAACATCCAAATGCAATGGCACTCAATAAAAACAATATAATCCAGTAGTAAAAGCAACTGGCAGAATATAAATCTAAGTCTCAGATGTAGGAAATTAGTCCCAAAAAACAAGGCACCCGGAAATTCAGAGCAAAGAGCAAAACAAAGTTTCCAGGCATGAACACAAACGAAAATCTTTTTCCATGAGCTTAAAACAAGGCAGGAGATGTGCTTCCAAAGATCAACGTTGCTACATCTGAAATTACTTTCTGTTTCTCCTGTATTTAGCCATGTTTACAAGCCAGAAAGGCATTTCTCTGCCCTTGACTTCCCACACGTTTATTAGCTATTCTGAGGGAACGCCTGGGCTGATGAACCTTCAGCCTCAACCTTGAATCTCTGTCTAAGGAAGATTCCTCAAACTCACTGCCCGAAACACCTGGAGTTTGTTGATGTTCTGAATCTAGTGAAAGGTCACCCTTATCATTGTTTCCTGTTTCCTCGCCAGAGCCTTCAACATTCTCAGCATCAGGACCTTCAAGATTCCCCACATCAGTATGAACGGATTTTTAACCATATCTTTTATATTTTTATATTGTTTTAATTGGATTTTCATTGCTATGTTTTAATTATGTGTAAGCATCAAATTGTTGCCAATTGTGTACGCTGCCCTGAGTCCCTTTGGGTGAAAAGGGCAGGATATAAATGTTGGAAATAAATAAATAAAATCAGCATTGCTTTCCTCAGCCTGCATAAATCCTAATCCCCCTTCATCATCAGACTAAACCACAACAGGGACTGGAAACTAGTAAGCATAGATCAGTGGTTCTCAACCTGTGACTCCCCAGGTGTTTTGGCCTACAACTTCCAGAAATCCCAGCTGTTAGGATTTTTGGGAGTTGAAGGCCAAAACATCTGGAGACCCACAATGTTGAGAGCCACTACAATAGGTGCTACTTGCTCGACACATCAAGGGAAGGTGTCCAAGCTTCTCCAAGGCCATTGATGTTTGCAAGGACAAGGCAAAAGGGCCTGCGTACTTCTGCTTAATATTCTGGCCAGGATGTTCGTCTCCGCGGCCCAGTGGGTAAGCAAGCGCCCAGGAGGTCTCTCCAAATCAATATTTAATTAAAGAGCTAAAATGTGATTGATGCTCAGAGGTTGAAGGAGAAAATGCTTGACTCTCAAGGCAAGGGAGCAGGGAGGAGAGGCACGGCGGGGAAAAAGAGACAGCAATCGATTGCTATTAGTGTGACCATTATCTCGGCCATAATGAATTGGAAACCAGGAATTTTGCAAAGCCGGCACAAATCAAGACGGGAGGGAGAACGACGTGGAAAGAAAGCATCTTTAGATGATTATCTGAAAGGAGAACTATCTGCTCCTTCAGTACATAAGTAGATGATGCTGGCATCGATGGACTGTGCACATTGAGAAGAAAAATTTGGAAAAGGCTGGGCTACTGACAATCTTCTTGATTTGCTCAGTTTCTCTTTGCAGTTTTCCTCGCCTCCTGTCCAAGGTAGTGAAATGCTATTTAGCACTTCCAGGCAAAATGGGTGTGCAATATCAGGATTCAATCACCAGCTATGCTGACTTCAAGACTGTATAGGTTTGGATTGTTTTAAGGAGCATTCTCTTTTATGCCACTGAAGTAACCTCGAAGAGTTTCACCAAAGGCAAAGAAGCGGAAGTTTGAGCTGCCAGCATACTTGAAACTACAGGAATCAGGACCAAGCGATATATCCTTTATTGCAAAAAGCACCACAAAAGGTGGAGCTCCCGGTAGCACTATGGGTTAAAACCCTTGTGCCGGCTGAACTGCTGACCAAAAGGTTGGTGGTTCGAATCCGGGGAGCAGGGTGAGCTCCCACCTGTCAGCTCTAGCTCCCCATGCAGGGACATGAGAGAAGCTCCCACAGGATAAATACCAATAAATGTATTGATTAGCCCTTAGGCCATATCACAATACCATACCAAACAATAAGGTTTGATAAGACTTGATTGCACTCAATGTAGTAAATTAAAATAAGATACTTATAATAATACAGTAAATCAATATAATAAAACTGAATATATACATTATATTTCCTTATCACCCTTACAATTTACTTCAATCAGCCCAGAGGATGGTAAAACATCAAATATCCAGGCATTCCTGGGCAACGTCCTTGCAGATGGCCAATTCTCTCACACCAGAAGCAACTTACAGTTTCTCAAGTCGCTCATGACACGGGGAAAAAAAACCCACAAAAGGTTATGTGACACCCATCAAGTCTGCCCTCTCTGTTTTGAGTTTAGCCACAATCCCCATGTTTCAAAACATCTAGCCATATGTTGGACGTTTGTGCTTCTTCCTCCCTATCCTACTCAATAATAATAATAATAATAATAATAATAATAATAATAATAATAATAATAATAATAATAACCTAACTGGGTGCCATGCCAAAAGATCTCAGCCGGCATTTGGAAACAACAGACATTGACAAAATCACGATCTGCCAACTACAAAAGGCCACCCTACTGGGATCTGCACGCATCATCCGAAAATACATCACACAGTCCTAGACACTTGGGAAGTGTTCGACTTGTGATTTTGTGATACGAAATCCAGCATATCTATCTTGTTTGCTGTGTCATAAAATAATAATAATAATAATAATAATAATAATCAACAACTTTATTTGTATACTGCTCCATCTCCTCGAGAGGACTCAGGGCAGTTTCCAACATGACCATAAAAAATATTCAATTGTCAAAACAAAACCACCATACCACAAAGAACTTGCTTGTATCTAACCCGGCAAACTTTGGAGTTTCTGTGCACCTTTGTTTCTGACTTATGGTAACCCTAAGGTGCTATCATGGAGTTTTCTTGCCCAGATTTGTTCAGAGATGGGTTGTCCTTGCCTTCCTCTAAAGTCGAGGTGTGATGGCTCGCTTGGGATCACCAAATGGGTTTGCATGGTTGAGAAGGTCTTGGAAACAAACCAATTCCTATGGCATGCCAGGACTCACCGGTGCAGTTACGCTCATCGCTGCTATCCGAACAATCCAAGAATCCGTCGCACCGTTCGGACATCATGATGCAAGTTTCTCCATCTTCGCATTTAAATCCATTGGGGCATAACAGAGTGCTGTGAGTGGCTGGAAGGGGAAAATAATATACTAAGTTACTTTCTCATTACAAGCCAGATCATTGGCATATCCATCACAGTAATGTTGAGTTATGGGTTGCGTTTCAAGGCTCATCTTTCCAAATCTGTGGATTCTGGAAGGTGAAAGTGAGATCCTCTACTCAGTGATTCTCAACCTGTGAGTCCCCAGATGTTTTGGCCTACAGCTCCAAGAAATCCCAGCCAGTTTACCAGCTGTTAGGATTTCTGGGAGCTGAAGGCCAAAACATCTGGGGACCCACAGGTTGAGAACCACTGCTCTAGCTACAGGACACATGCATATACTCTTCTGGTTATGAGCTCCTTCTTCTTTTTTAAATATAGCGTTCTGGTTCTCTGCTACAAGGGACAGAAGGATTTGGAAACTCAATCCTATGGGTTTGGGAGTATTAAAAGCAGAAAGCCCACACTTAAGTCATGCTTTCCATCATATAAAATGCCTCCACCAAATTCCTTTCCTGCTCTTCGTCACCATAGTGTTCAATGTCAGGACGATTTAATATAGGCAGCAACAGCATAGACAATGCCCACAAGAGATAGCCAACATGCAGAATTCAAACCATATATCTCAATGGTTTATTTGCCTGGGGCCCTTTTGATTTCCTAACCGAGGAGGAAAAAGGAAGGGGCCTGAGGCTGTCAGGAATAGTGGGACATGGAGCCCAAAACACCTGGAGGGCCCAAGTTTGCCCATTCCTGGACTTAACTCACACCTGTCACCACTCTACTCACTTACACTGACCCATAGATAATTCAACCAAGGAGGGTTTTTTTTACTATTTAGTATTGGCCAAATTTTCTAGACCTATACTATACTATATACTAGGGGTCCTCAAACTTTTTAAACAGGGGGCCAGTTCACAATCCCTCAGACCGTTGGAGGGTCAGACTATAGTTGGCCACCAAGCAATAATAATAATAATATTAATAATAATAATAATAATAATAATAATAAGGGTTGGAAGAGACCTTGGGCCATTTAGTCCAACCCCCTTCTGCCTTTGTGCACCAAAAGCACAAGTAAAGCACCCCTGACAGATGGCCACCCAGCCTCAATGTTAATAATAATAATAATGATTATAAAGAGGGTTAGAAGAGACCCCCTTCTGCCTTTGTACCATGGGGGCCAGATACATGGGCTGTAGTTTGGAAACCTCTGCTATATACAATACATTCTCTTCTCTTCCCAAGGTCACCACTTATCTTTCAGGGCCAAGTGGAGAATGAAACTCTGATCTTCAGAGTCATAGTCCAATGCTCAAACCACAACCCTAAATGACTTCCATATATAATAAGTCTAGTCGTGTCCAACTCTGGGGGTTGGTGCTCATCTCCATTTCTAAACTGAAGAACCGGCATTGTCTGTAGACACCTCCAAGATCACGTGGCCGACATGACTGCATGGAGCACCGTTACCTTCCCGCCGGAGGTAACCCATTGATCTACTCACATTTGCATGTTTTCGAACTGCTAGGTTGGCAGAAGCTGGAGCTAACAGCGGGCGCTCACTCCGCTCCCCGGATTTGAACCTGGGACCTTTCAGTCTGCAAGTTCAGCAGCTCAGTGCTTTAACACACTGAATTTCTCTACTTTGGGGGGGGGGGGTTATATAATATCAAAACCCCACAGAAAGTATGGGGCAAATGTCCTACCCCAGTTCCTGTCCCAATAGTATAAATCGGGGACTCAGGGCAGTTTTCAACATGATAAAAACAATACAATACAATATGCATAATAAAAACAGAACCATACAACAATTTTAAAGTAATACAAATAATAAACATAAATACACAACATACGACCCAAACAATAAAAAAATAAAACTAGTAACAATACTCCATTTACGGGCCAATTAAAAGGACTCACGGCAGTTGAGCTCATCCATGCCGTCCTGGCAGTCCTTCAAGCCGTCACAGCGCTTCCAGTTTGGGATGCATTTCTTCGTCGACGGGCACTCGAACTCGAACCGACTGCACCGTCCAGGGGAGCCAGCCGATGGGGACGTTGCACCGACCGCTGGGCGACAATAACAAAGAGCATTTCTCAGCATCCTTATGAACCGCATAACTGGATATTGGTTCTGCATGCACATTTTGGCTTTTATGGACATCTGTCAGGGGTGCTTTGATTGTGCTTTTCCTGCTTTACCATAAGAAGAGCTGTTCAACAATGGAACTCTCTGCCTCGGAGTGTGGTCGAGGCTCCTTCCTTGGAGGCTTTTAAACAGAGGCTGGATGGCCATCTGTTGGGGATGCTTTGATTGTGCTTTTCCTGAATGGCAAGGGGTTGGATAAGATCAGTGGTTCTCAACCTTCCTAATGCTGCAACCCCTTAATATAGCTCCTCATGTTGTGCTGACCCCCAACTATAAAATAATTTTTGTTGCTATTTCATAACTGTAGTTTAGCTACTATTATGAATTGTAATGTAACTACCTGACCAAATTTGGCACAAATATCCGATACGCCCCAATTTGAATACTGGTGGGGTTGGGGTGGGATTGATTTTGTCATTTCGGAGTTGTAGTTGCTGGGATTTATAGTTCATCTACAATCAAAGAGCATTCTCAACTCCACCAATGATGGAATTGAACCAAACTTGGCACTCAGAACTCCCATGTCCAACAAAACATACTGGAAGGGTTTGGTGGGCATTGACCTTGGGTTTTGGAGTTGTAGTTCACCTACATCAACAGAGCACTGGGGACTCAAACAATAAAGGATCTGGACCAAACTTGGCACCAATACTCAATATGCCCAAATGTGAACACTGGTGGAGTTTGGGGAAAATAGACCTTGACATTTGGGAGTTGTAGTTGCTGGGACTTTTGGTGGGAGGATTTGCCATCTGTTTCTAATCCAGGAGCTATGTTTGCTTGCCTCCAGGACCACCAGGTGGCAGCCTTGGCCTGGCTAACAAATGATGAAATTCACAGAATTATTTAAAAAACAGAAGGAGTTCTCTTTCTCTCTTGCCTCTGAATCTGTTTTAGTAATAAGAGGGACAAGAGAGAGGTTCTGGCCTGGCTACGCCAATGGAGTCTGCCTCTGTTGCTACCAAGGCAACACAATGGTTGTCAAACTTCCTTCTCTTCAAGAAGTTTCCTCTCTGGCAAAGAATAATCTTTATGTGATTCTAAGAAGTTTACGGAGGCGGCGCAGTGAGTTAAACCCTTGTGCCGGCAGGACTGTTGACGTGAAGGTTGCCTGATACAGCACATAAGTCCTCTGGATGGGAATTGATACAATATAATAAAAGCAAGCCTTTGCAGGGGAGACTTACGAGAGGTAGGACACGCATCCTCATCGGAGCCATCGGCACAATCCTGGTATCCATCGCACACCCAGCTGTTTGTGATGCAAATGCCGCTATTACATCGGAAGTGGTTGGGGGAACACGTGGCCAAGGCTGGTGTGGTAACTGGAACAAGAGCTGAACCTGAACATTAGACCAACAAGAGAACAATGTATTAAGAACATCAGAAGAGCTCCTAAGACAATTGTATGTTGCATCTAACCCAACAGAGAGTTTCCATTCTGTTGTCCCTGCACAGAGCCAGGAAGGGCTCAATTTGCTTAGTTGTTGCGAGCACTGATGCTAGTGGCCAAATGTACAGATTTGAGACATTTGATTTCCTTCCATCAGATTTCAGATCAGCAGAATAGACTTGGAGCAGTTCTATTTTTCAAAGAGCGGATAGAAAAAGGTTTGGCCCCATGGGTTACATGTGATTTCCAGGGTTGTGTTTGCACCATTCCCAGGTATTATTATTATTATTTAGTAGTAGTAGTAGTAGTAGTAGTAGTAGTAGTAGTAATACTTTATTTTTATATCCCGCTCCCATCTCCCCCATGGGGAACAAGCCCAATGTCACATATAATAGTCATACAATAAAACTAATATAAACAATAAAACCATATAACAGCATAAAACAGGATAAAACAGCATATCAGAAAAATGAGTCTGAGCATAGTGCAATATATATATATATAGAGGCAAAAATTATAAAGGCTCAGTGTAAGGCTCAGGATAAAATATAGGGCGATCAGGAAGAGTAATCTCATTTAAAAATAAAATCAACAAGAGAGGAACATTGATAAGGTGCGAAGGCTGAGACAACTAATAGCACAATTGCCATCTCCCCATGAAGTACAAGGGCTATTTCTGGATCTCTGCTGGACCATTTCAGTCCACAACAGACCTTTTCAAAAAACAGAAGTGACATTTAAATAGATGAGTTTGCAGTGCATAGTTAAAAAAAACTTAAAATGCCCAGAGAAACCTTCTGTGGGCTAAAACAAACAATTATATGTGTGTATGGAGAGATTATGACAGAACAAATCAATCACATTTCAAAGTCCAGCAAGTCAACGGTGAACAGATGGCACTAAGGAGGGTTCCTACACACTCTCCTGCTATTATTTTCGCAAGTTATCCCACTATTTGGGAAAACGATTCCCCTATTCTCAGCTCTTACCTCCACACACCTTCTCGTCTGACCAGTCACCACAGTCATTCTCTTCATCGCATTTCCACCGGTTGGGGATGCAATGTCCGTTGTCACACTGGAACTGGTAGTATCGAGAGCAGTTTGGAGCCTCGGTCGGGTTCTCTATCCAAATGGAAACATTATCATTAGGAGTCACTTAGGGTTGTGTGCTTTCAAATCTTTTCCAATTTATGACCCATAAAGAGTCACCTAGCATGGGACTTGGGGATTTTTGATCTGAAGAAAACTTTCCATCTCACATCTTTGAGGAAAAGCGTCTGTTCTGTCATGCGCTGGGCCTGTAACTATTGTCTTTTGTATAGGACGTATACTTTATGCCCAGCGGGAAGCCAGGGCGCCTGACAGAGAGGTTCTTGAGGATTTTCCTGAAAGGGATGGTCTTTTGAGTCTTTAATGAAATAACAAAGTCTTTATTGTTGAACAAATAATAAACCTTCAAGGAGTCAAATAACACTTCAAGGTTTCCTTAATAAACTGTTGGCTTTTCAATCTTGTTCCCAGGGGATGGGCAATCGGCTTTGGGTAACTGTACTTTCTCTGTAAGAAGAAAAACTCCTTATAACCTCTCCCAGGCTGTCTATCATATGGGCCTAGCTGATGTGGGACCTACTACCGATTCCAAATGTGTCTGGGCATCGAGTACACCTACCAACCAAGGCTTGCAGATGTTTCAGCTGGGGTTCCGTGGATCTGTGATGATGTTCTCTCTCCGAGGTTTCCTTGGAAACTTTAGGGCTGTTTCCCTCAGGAGCTGTGAGGCTGAGAGGCTGTGAACTCTCAGCCAGAGCTTTTGAGACTTTTCCCCTGGAATTTCTGTTTCTGTTTTCTCGGATGTTCTATATCCCCGGATGTGCTTGAGATATGAAGCTTTTCTACGGGACGAGCTGGTCTACGTCCTATAGCTTAGCTTACTTAAGAGAGACTGACTTAAAAATGGCTCCTTCCCTCCCAGAGCCCTGAAAAAGGGGCAGAACCAAACTTAATGATGATGGACAGGCGGCCTGCCCTATGACTGCAAACATTAGTAGAAAGAAAATAAAGTTGGAGCTTCTGGTACAGCCGTACCAGCACAGCGTTAGTAATGAGAACATATGGTACATTGTAATGCCTCATGGGCCTTGTAGTCCTGCTCCCAGTGCCACCGTGGCTGATGAAGATGAAAACATGGGGTTTTCGCCGGCTCAGCAAGAATGGGAATTTTTCCAGATGCCTGATGTTGATGTTTTTCCCCAAGAACCCATCAAAACAGACCTTGAGCAGCTCTCACCCCCTTTTGGTAGGAGACAGTCCTATGCTGCGGGCAGGGGAGAGAAGGAGCAGGTTCGGAGGAGTTTGAGACTTACAGCTAAACAAGACACTGATTAGCCATGTTCCCCTGGGAAAATCTAGGGAGTCTCACATCTGGAGAGAGCTGTGCTTCGTTTCCTGTTCTCTAGGGAAAGAGAACGCTGGACACCTGCTTTGCAGGAAAACGAGACCCAGTTAAATGTGCCTGGCACGGTAGGTTCCGTGCGGAGTCAACAGAGCAGCTTCAGGAGTGATTTCGTGTTTCCAGCCTAGTGTGGACTTCGCAAAGTCCGCAACTCCAGTTCCTTGCCTTGCCTTGTCTAGCCAAGTATTCAAGAAATATCTTGCCTTGTTTCCAGCCTTGGACCTTGCATCTAGTATCAAGCTTTGTTTCTACCTTTGCTGTGGACTTACTTTGAACCTTGGAAAGAATTTGGACGTTTCCCCACTCTATTGCTTGCAAATAGAGTGTGTTTCGGTTTGGATCTACAACTTTGGACTCTAATATAAAATATTGGACAATATAATTTTGGACTATTTCTGACCTTTCCTGAAAGGTCTTTTATTGGACTATATTTCCTACTAGTTTTTATTATTCTTACATATTTCTTTAATAAAGATATTAGATAGTTATTGGCCTCTGTGTTCGGTTCTTAGTGCTCCGTTGCCCAGGGCGTGACATACATCCCCAAGTGAACACCCAGTGGGATGATAATTCCCATCATACTCAACCAATACAGTCCTTTCTCCTCCTTTTTCCTTGTAACTCACCACAGTTTGCCTCATCAGAGTAGTCCCCGCAGTCATCCATACCATCACATTTCCACACCAAACTGATGCACACGCCGTTTTGACACTGAAAGCTAAACTGGTCACAGGTGTGGTGAAACTCAGGGTCTTGGGCTACGATTAAGAGAAAGTGTGCACAAATTGGTTTGGGGTTTTTGAAACATAATCCAAGCTCAGGAGCTATCCAAAATAATGTTATCCATTTCAGCACCTTGGAAAGCTCCTACAAGATTCAGACTGAAATTCACGGAAGATTCACCACCCACTTATACGTATAGGAGTCATCACTGATTAAACCTGACCCAGAATGCCTGACTCAGACTTATCTAGGTGGTATTAGAACCTAAAGAAGCATAATGGGGCTAAAGAGCCAGACAACAAACAGCAAGATGTGTTGTTGTGGCCAACTGCTAACCTCCCCTCTATCTCATCCCTGCCGTGCTTTTGGGAATCACATTTTTAGGAAGATGCTCTCGGCCGCTATGCTTACAGCACCCGGCGTAGGAAGGGTCTTCGTCCGAGCCATCTCGACAGTGCACAGTGCCATCACACACCATGGACCGCAGCAAACACTGTTGCCGGTTCTTACACACGAAATCCATGTAGCGGGTACAGAGGGGCTCTGTGGAACCGTGAATGGAAAAAGAGAGGATAAAAATGGTTGAAAAAGAGGAGACCCCATCCATGGTGAATCCATCACCATAGTCTCTCTTCTGGTTTTAATGCTTCTTCTTGTTGTCATTGTATACATGCATATATCTTACACAAACACAGAGACACATATATATGTATCAAAAAAATTGATTCACTATATCTGATGCACTTTATTCTGTTCCATCAGTTGAAATAACTTCAGTGTTATCCCATCCCAAGTCTCTTACTAAATATAGCACTTTACTCATCTATCTCATCCATTGGGTTCACAATATATGCTCCTTGCACTTTAGCCCAGGTCGGTTTTGTCAACGCCTGTATGTTACGT
Organism: Anolis carolinensis; assembly: GCF_035594765.1. NCBI lineage: Eukaryota > Metazoa > Chordata > Lepidosauria > Squamata > Anolidae > Anolis > Anolis carolinensis. The sequence goes on from NW_026943819.1 coordinate 26,334,932, forward strand.
CTAACTATACTACTGTCACCATTTTATTTTTACTATGTTATTGTGTATAATTATGTTTTTATTTTGATGTACAGTTGAGTCTCCCGGATCCAAAGCTGTTTCTCTAGGCAACAAGGACTGAACTTTTTATGGATTTAACTTCCAACAATGTTGTTACTGCAAGTTCATTTTATGCAATTCTATCTTTACTTGTAGTCAATTTGCTATAGCCAATGTTTTTATAGTCAATGTTTTCAATTATATTGCGATGCTTTGGTGCTAAATTCATAAATACAGTAAATACTACATAACTACCATGTATGGAACTGCTTTTTGTCGATTTGTTGTAAAACATGATGTTTTTATGCTTAATTTGTAAAATCATAGTGTAATTTCATGTTTAATAAGCTTTTCCTTAATCCCTCCTTATTATCCAACATTTTCGCTTATCCAATGTTCTGCTGGCCCGTTTATGTTGGATAAGTGAGACTACTGTATTTTTATCTTCTGATGAAATGCACTGGATGTGTATTTTATTTTGTTTTATTGTAACTATCCATCCTTGGGCCCCATGTTATCCACCCCGAGTCCCTTAGGGGAGATGAAGGCAGGGTACAAAAATAAAGTTGTTGTTGTTGTTGTTGTTATTATTATTGATTCATTATTTTATTCTTTAATCCACAGATTGGCGCTTCCCTGTGGCTCTTCCCTGTGGTGCTTCCCATAAGAGTTTGGGGATGCATTACAGGGATCCAGCTGAGAGATCTAAATGTCCTTTCTGAAACTGCAAATCCTAGGATCCCACAGGATAGTACCATAAGCAATTTGGAATAATAATGTTACAATTAGGTGCTGCTGATGTGAGGGGCTGTCCATGTTTTTTTTCCCTATTGTGCCAGAGATGTGTACCATATTTGTTCCCACTGGCTACACAGTGGTTTTCTTTTTTCTGGAGATTCTCTGTGGACTAGGAACTGATGGCCCTACACTGCCATTAGTCTAGGGACATTAAATAGCACTGATGTGAATGGATACGTTCACACAAGCCAGTGGAAATCTGGAACAACATACCTATATCTCCAACTGTGCTCCTCCAGGTGCTTTGGACTTCAGCTCCCAGAAATCCCAGCAAGCTTAGCAGCTGTTAGGAATTGTGGGAGATGAAGTCCAAAACATCTGGAGGTGCACAGTTTGAGAAAGTCTGATGTAGATCAAGGGCAGAAGGGCGATTTGAGCCAGATTCATCTATCCATATCTCCAAAACTCCTGGATCACTCCAGAACTTCCTAGAAGTTCCAGAGTAAGTCCCATTTCTCCTTGAATTAATGGATAGATGTAGCACCTCTGCTATGAATCCAGCTGTGCACTATGTGGACTCCCAGCAACTGTGAAGTCCAAAACATCTGGAGGAGCACAGTTTGAGAAAGTCTGATGTAGGTCAAGGGCAGAAAGGCAATTTGAGCCAGATTCATCTATCCACACCTCCAAAACTCCAGGATCCATAAGTTCCTAGAAGTTCCAGAGTAAGTCCCATTTCTCCTTGAATTAATGGACAGATGTAGCACCTCTGCTATGAATCTTTCTGTGCATTATGTGGACCCCCAGCAACCGTGAAGTCCAAAACATCTGGAGGAGAACAGTTTGCTCTGTAGTACATCAATATCTCCATTTCACACACCCATCACTCCTATGCAACATCCCACAAGTGTACTCACCACAATGCTGTTCATCAGAGCCATCGGAACAGTCATGGGCACCATTGCATCGCTTGCTGGAAGGGATGCACGTTCCATTTGGGCACTGGAAGCCATTGCACTTTGTCTCTGCAATTCAAGTCAATGAGAACAGATAAGTAAACAATGATGAAAACACAGAACGCGGAGGTCAACACACTCAACACTCTCCCACTAGAGAGACAATAATATTCCTTGGATCTTTGCTCCCATACCACAGTTGGTGGGGTCCTCGTCTGATCCATCCTGGCAGTCGGCGTCTCCATCACATGCCCATCTCTGGGGGATGCAGTGCCCATTGTGACACTGGAAACTGGAGGTTTCACAGGTGTGGTACACTGCTAAAAGGAAGCACAGAGAAGGATCGCTAAAGAAGGGACCAAAAGGACAGATGGAGGAGAATCCATAGAGGGAAGACAAGAAGCAGTAGGACAGCTGGATGAAGAGTCAAGAAAAGGGAGATCAGAATTTAAACCAGAATACTTTCTACTGAGGCAGGGAGGATTCCTAGCTCAACATATTGGGCAGACTGAAGACTTCAAAGGCTAAATCAGGGATAGGGAAATGAGACAGAGTGGTATCAAACAATATTACGAGCACATTTCCAAGGAAGCCCTATTTACAAGGCTGCCTTATGAGCCAATAGGGTGTAGGGATTTAAGGTTGGACTAGGACTATGAGGGTCCAGGGTTCAAATTTGACTAATCCACAGAAACTCAATGGTTGACCTTGGGGAAGTCACTCTCTCTCAGCCTCAGAGGAAGGCAAAGCCAAAGCTCTTCTGAGCAAATCCTGCCAAGAAAACCCAGCGATAGCTTCACCTAGGGCAACCATAAATCAGAAAGAACATGAAGGTACACAAGAACTACCTGGAATTGAATTTGAATCCATGTTTTCAGACTGAAACACATTCCCAATTTTTGTAGAGGTGAAGAAGAGTAAGAGTTAAAGTATTTTAAGGATTTCCTATTACCATTGGAGAGTTCAAAAGAGAAAGGCTGAAGTCAACCTGTCCCAAAATACACTTGCCTTGAATGTCAAATCAGTTTGTGTCTCTCTCTCACTTTATTTTATTAATACTTCAATAATAATATCAGGCACGACATGTTCAATTTAACCGAACTGCATGCCGCTTACTGCCAACATGACATGCTTCTTGGTATTCTAAGCCGCTATATTTTTCCAGCCATAATATTCTATTAAGTATTCACTGTGAAATGTAATTATTTTCCAGAAGAGGCACGCATTCCGTCGGCAGAGCTGCCAGGTGAACAGTTTCTAAAATAATTGGTCTCCTCAGATCACTTGATTGAATTTTTATTTCAGAACAAAAGGAAACCTTTTCAGAGGCTTTCCAGATGAGACTCCTATCATATAATTATCAGCTCTTAAAAACCAAAGCAGCCTACCCAATGCTACCAGAACACCAACTGCTTTGTCGTGATGGTTGTCAAGGACTTAAAGGCAAATATAGCCAACACGAAGGGCAGAAGGACGAGGATAATGGTAATTATGATATCATTGTTACCTTTAGAATCATGGATTAATCAGTCACATGCAAAAAAGTGAGGCTATAATTTCCACTGGACTTCTTGAAAAATGGTAAAATCTATGTCAGTGGTTCTCAACCTGTGGGTTCCCAAGTGTTTTGGCCTACATCTCCCAGAAATCCCAACCAGTTTACCAACTGTTAAGATTTCTGGGAGTTGAAAGCCAAAACATTTATGGACCCACAAGTTGAGAACCACTGTTCTATGTCAAACAAGCTGAATGTGTTCACAACATATGACCTGTTGCCTTCACAAATAGCCACTGCTGTTGTGTGCCTTCACGTCAACTCCAACTTTTATAACAACAACAACAACAACTTTATTTTTATATCCCGCCTCCATCTCCCCGCAAGGACTCGGGGAGGTCAACATGGGGCCAAGCCCAAAAATTCCACAATGATCAAGGTAAAATACATTCATAATAAAACAAACATCACTGACATTTAAACATTACATAAATTCAACTAAACACTTCAACAACAACACCGTTTCTAGTTCCTTGATTCCACCAAGCCAAGTCTCCTGTTCCTGGCGGCCAAGCCGAGCCACGACTCCCGATTTAAACAAGAGTAAATTCATGTCCTTGCCTTGCTCCTGAATCCGGATTGCTTTTAGCTTCGTCCTCTGGCTGCCTTGATATCCAAGACTTCCTAGTGACTTTGGACCTTGTTATTCACTCCTGCTTTCTTGTTGTTTCCCCGCTCAAGAACTTCCCAACAGTTTTGAGCACGTTTCGGTTTTTGGACTTTGGACAATAATATCGGACATATCTCTTCAACTCTTGGGACTAATTCATACCATTTCTTAAAGGACTATTGCTCACTCATCCTTTCCTGAATTTATTATTGTTTTAATAAAGATATTATATGATTATTGGTCTCTGTTTGGTTTCCAGTGCTCACGCTGCCTTGGGGTGCAACAAAATCACTACATCACAGTGGCAAGAGTTTACTGAGCCCCTCTTACTTAAAAAGAAAATGCTCACCTGTGCAGTTGGCTTCATCTGACCAGTCCCGGCAATCATTATCGCCGTCACACTTCCAGGAAAGGCGAACACACATCCCTGAGTTGCAGCTGAATTCATCGCTTCGGCACTGGTGCGCCTCTGAAAACAAAAGGCTACATAGCAAGACATCCAGGGAAAAGTGTGCGGGAATGTAAACACAAGCAACACGTGTGATGAGACATCAAGGTCCTTGGTGCCACCACACTCACCGCAGTGGCTCTCATCACTGTTGTCCCCGCAGTCGTCTTCCAGGTCACACTTGTAGGACAACGGGACACAGGTCCCCGACTCGTGACAACGGAACTGAGTGTCAGCATCGCACATGGTTGTTGCTGTTGGAAGGGAAGGAAAGGAAGGATGCTGAAGCCATAAAGAATTCATGTGACACTAAAAGAGTGATGGCATCACGGCAGCGGACAAAACAACAAAAGTAAACACCCCACAACCTCGAAAATTGACAGCACAACCCCTCATCCATGCCTCTAGGTTGATACAACAAAAAGAAAAGAAAAATAAAGTCCTAATTAGAGGGAGAGGAATAATTGGTTTTTATCCAATTGCTAAGCTCCGCTCACTTGGTCTCCTAGCAACCCACTCAGCCCAGGGGACCCTTTACCTTAACTACCACAAATTCCTCAATACTTTATTTCCCATACCACCATACTTCGCCACAGCAACGCATGGCCAGGCACAGCTAGTTCTTCTATATATGTGACACCTTCATTTATGTGAGTGGTTCTCAACCTGTGGGTCCCCAGATGTTTTGGCCTTCAACTCCCAGAAATCCTAACAGCTGGTAAACTGGATGGGATTTCTGGGAGTTATAGGCCAAAAAACCTTGGGTCCCACAGGTTGAGAACCACCGATATAAATTAATTCATAGTCTCCCTTGTTCTGCAGGGCAATGAGAAGATTTCCATGGAAGAATCCTCAAAAATATCAGAATAAGACTTCAAGCATTCAGGAGGAAAGAAAGAGACAGATAGGCAGACAAGGAAATGACTCTTTTTACCACTTCTTGCAAACTTGACACTCTCCAGATGTTTTTAGACTACACTTTCTACCATACTTGTCCATTGACAATATCATCTGTGATTAAAGAGAGCCACAGTCTAAAAGACCAGGAGGACACCAGAATGGAAAAGACATGCAATAATACATCAGTATTGACTCATCTTGGTTGTGGGTTGCATCAAAGTATATAGAAGGCCCTTTTCCAGGACTGAAGCTCTCAGAAATTCTGAGCCAGCATGACACAGCAGTTGAAGGATTATGGGAATTACACTCCAAAAAAAAAGTAACTTTATCAACTACTGGGTTTGGTGAGTATTTGACCCATATATAGATTATTGTAGGGATACTGAACCACTGTAGTAAACAAACCGGAAAGGATACGGAGTAATGGAAACAATTTTTTTGGTTTTTAAGTGTGTTTTTACGATCGTTTGTTTTACTATATTTTGTATTATATGTGGCATTAATCTTGCCATTATGTAAGACCGCTCTGGGTCCCCCTGGGGGAGAAGAGTGGTTTATAAATTAAATAAATAAATAAATAAATAAATAACAATGAATCAAAAGTGTCAAAAATATATCAAGAGCTAAATGATATCCAAATATTGAAAGTTTATGGGGAGAAATCTTTGTGGGAATGAAACAAAAATTAGAATAAAATAAAGACACTGGTGCCATAGTAAAGGTAAAGGTTTTCGCCTGACATTAAGTCTAGTCATGTCCGACTCTGGGGGTATGGTGCTCATTTCCATTTCTAAGCCAAAGAGCCGGCGTTGTCCATAGACACCTCCAAGGTCATGTGGCCAGCATGACTGCATGGAGCGCTGTTACGTTCCCGCCGGAGCAGTGCCTATTGATCTACTCACATTTGCATGTTTTCGAACTGCTAGGTAGACAGAAACTGGGGCTAACAGCGGGAGCTCACCCTACTCCCTGGATTCGAACCACTGACCTTTCAGTCAGCAAGTTCATCAGCTCAGCGGTTTAACCCACTGAGCCACCAAAGATATAAAAGAGGGCATAGATGGCACTGGTGTCCTATAAAAATAGTCTCAATGCACAATCCCAGATTTTAAAAAGAGAGGCACTCTTGTGGATGCAACGTACAAAATTAAAGCCACTTTGGGACAAAGTAATTAATTGAAATAGTGATAACATCAGTCAAAACATACAGTAGAGTGGTGCATTATTGCCACCATCAATATTTCAGGACAAAAAAAATGACGCAAAGAACAGATATCAATGTTAACTTACGGCAGTTCTTTTCATCGCTCATGTCCCCACAGTCGTTGTCGTTGTCACACTGCCAAATGCTGTTGATGCAATTCCCATTGGAGCACCTGTACTGGCTGGGGAGGCAGGTGTTGTCTAATGCAAAGCCAGGGAGGGGTAAGAGAACCAGAACAGACTTTTTTTTAAAAAAGCGAAAACTAAACAATATAGGACCTAGCAAAATACATAAAAGGCACTTCCAAGCACTTAAAGAGCATCATTGATTCTTCATTGGGGGCTTTGAAGAGGCAGAATGATTATGTGAGGGATTTAAGTATGGAGAAACTAAGCAAGGAAGGTTAATATATATCTGTGGAAAGTCCAGGGTGAGAGAAGAACTCTTGTCAGTTGGAGGCCAGTGTGAATGTTGTAGTTAATCGCCTTAATTAGCATTGAATAGCTTCATCTCCTGGCTTATTCCTGCCTGGGGGCATCCTTTGTTCAGAGACGTTAGCTGCCCCTGGTTGATTCATGTCTGGAACTCCTCTGTTTTCAGAGTGCTGCTCCTTATTTATCAACCAGAGGAATCAGCCATAGCAGAGCACTTGATGAGCCAACGTGGACATAGTCTATTATTTGAGAACACAGAAATGATTGACCACTCCAACAACTACCATGTCAGACTACACAGAGAAGCCATTGAAATCCACAAGCATGTGGACAATTATTTATTTTATTATTTATTTACAGCATTTATATTCCGCCCTTCTCACCCCGAAGGGGACTCAGGGCGGATCACATTACACATATAGGCAAACATTCAATGCCTTTTGACATAGAACAAAGACAAACAAACATAGGCTCCGAGCGGGCGTCGAACTCATGACCTCCTGGTCAGAGTGATTCATTGCAGTTAATTGCAGCTGGCTTGCTCTCCCGCCTGTGCCACAGCCCGGGCCTCAACAACTTCAACAGAAAGGAGAAAACCAGGAAAATGAACAAAATCTGGCTACCAGTATTAAAAAAACTCAAAAATCAGAACAGTAAATAAGAAGCCACACTCTGAAAACAGAGGAGTTCCAGACATGAATCAACCAGGGGCAGCTAACGACTCTGAACAATGGATGCCCTCAGACAGGAAGAAGCCAGGAGATGAAGCTATTCAATGCTAATTAAGGCGATTAACTACAACATTCACACTGGCCTCCAACTGACTTCTTCTCTCACCCTGGACTTTCCACAGATATATAAACCTTCCTTGCTTTGTTTCTCCATATAACTCACAACCTCTGAGGATGCCTGCCACAGATGTGGGCAAAACGTCAGGAGAGAATACTTCTGGAACATGGCCATACAGCCTAGAAAACATCCAACAACCCTGTGATCCTGGCCATGAAAGCCTTCGACAACACAGTAAAAAAGTAAATTTTCTCAAGTTCTGAATGTTGCAATCTACTCCGCCTACATAAAACGTAAGTTTGTACGTCCTACCTTCTTTTACGCAGCTACTGTTCTTCAAGAGATATCCTGGTGGGCAATCACATTTCACCTCTCCTGTTGAGAGAACATGGCTGGAGACTCCTTCGGGACACTTGCAGCTTCGGCTGTTGTTCAGTTTTGGAAGGCAGAGGAGGCTGCAGGGCTTGGCCACACATGCGTTCTGCCCTGTCCGGACGACCCAGAGAAAGTAGAGAAGATGGAAGAGCACGTTGTAAATGCTACGGCCCAAGAAGCCTTCCTACTGGAACGTTGAAAGGAGCTGATGCTTTCAAGGGGCAGATACGATTCCGCACCTTGCATTGATCCTTTCAAGTTCAAAATAAAACTAGAAGTGGAGTCCTTGATAATTAACATGGTTTGGAAACACACATGAATGAAGTCATGCAAGTGGGGAAAAGCTTGGAAGTAACAGTGGAAACTACCACCTTAGAGCCTACAATATTCAATAACATCCCACAAACTATGGCAATTAATGCATTTTGCATCTTTCCACTCTACCTTTTCCACACCAAAATGAATGACTGCACCCAAAGTGATTTTTACACATTAAATGTAGAATGAATTCCACTTTGTGTGCAGAACTGTTGTAAATCAGCCAATGTTTGTTTCTGGTGTCACTGTGGATGATGGCATTGCTGAGCCTGTGAGCCAGCATGAGATTTTAAGTCCTGAAAATGAGTGTTGTGTTTTTCCTGTAGTTTCTGAAGGCCACATTCCTGAAGCCTTTCTCTAGGGAAGTGAGTTCTGAAGATGAATTGCCAGGTGAAGAGGCTCATGAGCCAGGAGATAGGAGGCAAAACTTTCATAAACTTTGGGGGCGTTCTCAAGCATGCTGAAGGTCATTGCACTTGTTATCTAAGAGACCCTTATGTAGTTGTAAAGGTAAACAAAATGATTTCATGACAGTCTATGAGACAGGAAAAGCTTTATATGAGACACGGAAAAGATTTTTAGATCAGTCTGGGCAACGTTGGAGTTTAACGAACATCTTGCATAAAGCCTTAGCCAAGGGAATTTCTAGTTTCATACTTTCAGCTATCCAAGTTGTTGTTTTCCAAGTCCAAAAGATTATTCTGGAGTTATGTGTAATGGATTTATGCTGCGTTGTTTATCTGGATCTTTTGCATTCTTGGTTTTTGAATCCTACCTTTGTACCTTGGAGTTAATGGACTATTTTGTACCTTGGAGTTAATGGACTATTTCATATTTTTGGACTAAACTGTTTTTACAATTTTTATTGCTTTGCCTTTAATATATTCTTAAACTGCTTGTTGATTTACTGGACTGGTGTGGAGGTTAAGTACAGAGGTGTTCCTGCTCTGGGATACAACAAGAACATTTCTCTTTCTCCATCTTAACAAAGAAAAAACCCTTTGAACAATATCTTGTCAAGAAAACTTTGTGATAGGTTTGAGTTTTTGGACACCAGATGGGAGCCATATCTCAAAGACACACAAGAATGACCTTAGCATTCCTCATTAGAAAAGCTCAAAGTAAATGCAGCCATACCTGATGTCTTCCCACGATAAAAGATCTTCATATCCATCACACCATTGAGATGGTCAACCAACGTCTCCATTCTAGAACCACTGTGCTTTGAGGCTCTGAAAATGCTCAGCTGGGACCAGTCATTCCAATAGATTTCATTCTGCAAAAAAAAGGAAACACTTCCATTTTTAAACATTTGGTGAAAAAATACATGCGAAAACTACCAATTTCTCTATGTTTATGTTACAATTGTGTGCCTTCAAGTCATTTCCAACATATGGAAACCCTAAGGCATGTGTGTGAAACTCAATGCCCACAGGCAAAATCCAGCCCGTCATGTCATTTAATGTGGCCCTTAAGATGCTGGACTACAACTCCTATATTCCTCATCATTAAGACAAATGAAGTTCAGCAAAGACAAATGCAAGATACTCCACTTAGGCAGGAAAAAGTGAAATGCAAAGATACAGAATGGGGGACGATGCCTGACTCGACAGCACGATGTGTGAAAAAGATCTTTATATATATATATATAACGTATATACTTGAGTATAAGCCGACCCGAATATAAGCCGAGGCACCTAATTTTACCACAAAAAAACTGGGAAAACATTGACTCCAGTATAAGCCGAGGGTGGTAAATTTCAGAAATAAAAATAGATACATTAATTAATTACATGAATTGAGGCATCAGTAGGTTAAATGTTTTTGAATATTTACATAAAGTTCAAATTTAAGATAAGACTCTGATCAAATCATTATTCTCATCTTCTTCAATGTAAATGTGCTTATGGATCCTTTTAATAATAATAGGGTAAAATAAAACATATAATAATAATAATAAATACAGGAAAACAATACAAGTACTAATAGGTAAAGGTAAAGGTTTCCCCTAGAATCATAGAATCATAGAATAGTAGAGTCCAACCCCCTGCTAAGAAGCAGGAAATTGCATTCAAAGCACCCCCGACAGATGGCCATCCAGCCTCTGCTTAAAAGTCTCCCTGACGTTAAGTCCACTCATGTCTGACTCTGGAGGTTGGTGTTCATCTCCATTTCTAAGCCGAAGAGCCAGCGTTGTCCGTAGACACCTCCAAGGTCATGTGGCCGTCATGACTGCATGGAGCGCTGTTACATTCCCGCCGGAGCGGTACCTATTGATCTACTCACATTGGCATGTTTTCGAACTGCTAGGTTGGCAGGAGCTGGGGCTAACAGCGGGAGCTCATTCCGCTCCCGGGGTTTGAACCTGGGACCTTTCGGTCTCCAGCTCAGTGCTTTAGCGCACTTCGCCACCGGGGCTCCTACAAGTAATAATAAATAGAGTAAAATAATAAATGCAATAATAATAATAAGATCAGAGTGAAATAATAAATGTATTATTAATAATAATAATAAAAATAGAGTAAAATAAATATAATGGTAGCAACAATAATAGAGAAAAATAATAAATGTAATAATACCAATAATAATAGAGAAAAATAATAAATGTACCATATATTCTCAAGTATATCTTGGGCCCGGGCTGTGGCGCAGGCTGGAGAGCAAGCCAGCTGCAACCAGTTGCAATGAATCACTCTGACCAGGAGGTTATGAGTTCGAGGCCCGCTCGGAGCCTATGTTTGTCTTGTCTTTGTTCTAAGATAAAAGGCATTGAATGTTTGCCTATATGTGTAATGTGATCCGCCCTGAGTCCCCTTCGGGGTGAGAAGGGCGGAATATAAATGCTGTAAATAAATAAATAAATAAATATAAGGTGACCCAAATATAAGCCAACCAGGACCCTGCGTATAAGCCAAGGGGGGCTTTTTCAGTCTTATAATAATAATAATAATAATAATAATAATAATAATAATAACAACTTTATTTTTATACCCCGCCCCATCTCCCCGAAGGGACTCGGCGTGGCTTACATGGGGCCTAGCCCGATAAAACAATCAAATATCAATGATAAAACAATAAAACAATTATACCAATAAAACCTCAATTATCAGTAAAACAATCGATAAAATCGACATGAAGCATACAATATTAAAACAGAAGACTAATTCATAAAACCCAGTACAGAATGTGCCGGAATGGGGAAGGTATTTCACGATTGAAATGGACAATACAGTGCAAAATAACATTGCCTGCACAAAATAACAAAATAACATAAAAAAGGGCTGAAAAACTAGGCTAATACTCGAGTATATACAGTAACTTATTTTTGCCTGGCCCTGGTCATTCAGGACAGTTTCTAATGAAAGGAAATCCGGAATATGACGCTTTAATTTAAAACCAGCTCTGCCAAGAAAACTAAATGAAATAATGCAAAAAATCCAATTAAAGAAATAAACTTGAGAATCGCCAGAACCAGAAGCCAGCTGTTCTCTTCCCGGTGACGTCCTCATTCTCTTTGCAAGGACATCCTGTACCGGAGGACCGAGTTTCCTTCGCAGGTTGCCAGGGGCAACTTGGTAACCTGGATTTAGATGTAAGCAGCCAAAGGGGAATTGGACTGGAATAGAGCCTTTCTGAAAGGCACGCAAACACGACAGTCCTCCTACATGAGATAAATGTGTTTGCCCTGATTTCAGCAAGAGCTTTAGGATTCTCAAATGAGTTACCATCATTGGAAACAACATTAGAGCATAAATGGGGAAATGCAAGGTGACTGAGGGCCAACTTTCCTCCCTAAATCACATCTTCCATCATTTTTAACCATCGTTTTTGCAAGATGTGGCTGTAGTTTCACTATTGCATATCACCAACATCAGGAGATGTTCATTGACGCCCACCATGTGCTTGATGGATGCAAAATTCCTTCAAAGTGGAGTACTTTTCAAGAAGGAATCTGGAGAATTTTTAAGTAGAACAGTTGAAAATAGCACTGTGATGCTATGGTTTGAATGTTCAATTACAACCTTGGAGATGAGAATTTAAATCCATGCTCAGCCATAAAAACTCACTGGAGACTTAAGGCAGTTTCAGGAGAAGGCAATGGAAACAAACCCTCTGAATGACTCTTTCCAAGAAAACTTCACAATGAATTCATCTTAAGGAAGAGCAGTCACCCAAGTACCGTATATACTCGAGTATAAGCCAACTCTAACATAAGCCGAGGCACCTAATTTTACAACAAAAAACTGGGATAACTTATTGACCCGAGTAAAGCCGAGGGTGGGAAATGAAGCAGCTACTGGTAAATTTCAATATGAAAATAGGTCCCAAGGAAATTATTATGAGGCATTAGTACGTAATATTTACCGTATTTCAAAGAAAAACAGTAAACTAGCTCTGTAAGTGGAAAAGTAGGGTCAACAAAACAATATGGTATTAACAATAAAATAATAATAATAATAATAATAATAATAATAATAATAATAATAATAATAATGCTTCATTTGTACCCTGCCCTATCTCCCCCGGGGACTCAGGCCAGCTTCCAACATAGTAACAGGCAAACATTCAATGTCTACATAAACAATGCAGAGCTAAATATAAATCTATAATTATATATTGTATACTAATTTCACATATGCATTTCCCCCTGAAACATTTGCAAATACTCTCTATATATATGTTCATTTCACTCCTGCAATATTTGCAAGCCCTCAATATTTATGTTTATATCTATCTAGAAATCTATGTGTGTGCGCGCATGAGCATTTCCCTTGCAATATTTGCAAGCCCTATATATCTATATTCATATATATCTATCTAGACATCTCTCTCTATACAGATAATTATATTTGTATAGGATTTGCAAGGACTTGCAAACTTGTGAGGTGAAAATTCACATATAAAATAATGTATACACATAGCTACAGATATACAGGTACATGGAATCTCTAGATATCTATACGTATATAGGATTTGCAAAGACTTGCAAACATATAAGGGGAAAATTCATATATAAAATTAATGTATATAGATTGATAGATAGATAGATATAAGTACATAGGGATTGCAAATGAATGCAGGGGGTTAATGCCTATATATCTGTATAAGTTTAACAAATATTTCAGGGGAAAATGCTTTTATAAGATTAATGGATATATATTTTTCTTCTTCCTGACTTGCAAGGGTGTCTTTCCCTTTTCAAAACATTCCCTTGGTTAAAAGCGAGGGAGACTTTGGAAAACACACTGATAAGGGAGGGTAAGAGAGGAATATATCATATATTGCAAGCAATGGGCTCCAGGTTCTGTTGCCCGGACTTGACCCCATTATAAGCCGAGGGAGGCCTTTTCAGTTCAAAAAAAAAGGGATGAAAAACTCGGCTTATCTTCGAGTATATACAGTACCTTAAAAACAGCAATGGCGTAAGGATGGGGCAGGCTATCCAGGATAACCGATCTCTGCATGCCATTGAAGTCAACGCGCTCGATCCTGTCCATGTACGCCTCCGTCCAGTAGATCCATCGGTCGTCCACAGAAATGCCGTTGGGCCACCTCACCCCCTCGGAGACGATGCAAGCCGGAGAAGAGCCATCCATTTCGCTGCGGTAAATGCCAGGCTTGGAATCTCCCCAGTCGGTCCAAAACATCAGCCTGAGAAAGCAAAAACCCAGGAACTGGTTCGTCAACTGCTTTTATCATTGGCAAAATCAAGACCTAAAGCCACAAATCCATATTGTTACACTAAACAGAATACGAGGGTTGAATGAAAAGTAATGCCTCCACCTTCATTACTTGGGTTTGGATGGGAACATTTTAATAAATCAAATGCAGAAATAATCCTTAGAATGTACTCTTTAACTACCACTATTCACTTTTCCACATAATAACCAGACAATTGGATACATTTCTGCCAATAATTAACAAGTTTTCTGAAGCTGTCATGGAAGAAGTCGACACTCTGTTTCCGCAACCAGCGTCTCACAGGACCCATCATACAGATACCCAAGCAAAGCAATAATGTGACCCACACGTTCTTGTGAAATGCCAATTACGCTTGAACACTTAGAACTTTAATTACTACACCTGCTGTGTAATTCCCCCTCACTGATGACTTGAATTTTTTTCTGCACCGTGGCCCAGATCTTTTGATCCAACTCATGATTTTAACATTTGATTTTGTATATTGACCTTTTATGACTGTTTTTATCCATGTTGATGTTTTATTGTTGGCTGATTTGTTTATTGTTTTTGTTTTGATTTTGTGCTGTTGTGTCTGGGCATGGCCCCATGTAAGCCGCCCCGAGTCCCTTCGGGGAGATGGGGCGGGGTAAAGAATAAAGTTGTTGTTATTATTATTATTATTATTATTATTATTATTATTATTATTATTGAAATTTCTCTCTGAGTGATATGACAATCGTCCTGAATCAATCTGTCCACTTTTTGCTTATGAAACTCAGTGGTTGCTGTCACAGGATGTCCAACTCTTAGTGTGTCACACAAGTCAGATGTTCCCACCTCGACATCTTTAAACTTACTTGCCCAACGATGCACAAGACTCACATCAACGCAGTCACCATAAACAGCTTGCATTCTCTGATGAATCTCCTTTGGAGTGACACCTTCTGCTGTCAATGTTAAGTCGCATTGACCGACCGTCTGCACAGGGTTCAATACTTCGCACTTTAACAACACAACCGTTCAATGCTAAGGCTTCCCGCCAAATGGAATTGTAGAGGACAGTCTACTGAACAAGCCAGTACCTGCCGCATACCAGGACTGCCATCTGTTGAGGAGTTACGAAGGTGGAGGCATTACTTTTCATTCAACCCTCGTCCATTTAATGATATTTGCAGCGGCCTTCAACCAGACCATAATCCCCACTTTCCATCATCCTACTTACCCTTCTTTGGGTACCAGGGTCAAGGCTCGTGGCCGCTGGAGCACAGAGGAATTCAGAATCGTAAGTCTCAAGTCTCCATCCGGGTTGGCAACCTGATAGAAACAAAAGAGTAGACAATTGACCTACTGGTTCAAAATCTTGCAAGCAAAATAGTTCCACTACAATCCGGTTAAAGGTTTACAATCAAAAACTGGCCTCGGTTACATTTGCAATTCATGGTCAATTTCTCTTTCCCGGTTCTTCCTTTTAGACTGCAACCCTCCAGGCAACTGTTAAGACTACAAATCCCATCACTCTCAGGTCAGAGGGTAAGAGATCGTGGGAGATACAATCCAACAATATATGGAGTGCCACTGGCTGCCCACCACTAATGAAGAAGGAGATAAGTTAAGGAACCAGAATCTCTTGCCAAACTATATTTATTCACTGGGTTGCTGTGAGTTTTCCTGGCTGTATGGCCATGTCCCAGAAGCATTCTCTCCTGACGTTTTGCCCACATCTATGGCAGGCATCTTTAGAGGTTGTGAGGTCTGTTGGAAACTAAGAAAGTGGGGTTTATATATCTTTGGAAGGTCCAGGGTGGGAGAAAGAGCTCTTATCTGTTTGAGGCAAATGTGAATGTTGCAATTGGCCACATTGATTAGCACTGAATGGCCTTGCAGCTTCAAAGCCTGGCTGCTTCCTGTCTGGGAAAATCCTTTGTTGGAAGGTGTTAGCTGGCCCTGATTCTTTCCAGTTTTCTGAGTGTTGTTCTTTATTTACTGTCCTGATTTTAGAGGGTTTTTTTTAATACTGGGAGCCAGATTGTTTTCATTTTCATGGTATCCTCCTTTCTGCTGAAACTGTCCACACACTTGTGGATTTCAATTTATTCATCCAGAGAACTAACAACAAGTTCAAATTTGCTGGCTTCCTTTGGGTCTAGTTAAAGAAAAAATAAACAAGAAATAAATATTTTTTATACTACAAAGTCCTTTTACCTTGCTGTAATGTAGTAATGTCACAATAATAATAATAATAATAATAATAATAATAATAATACATTGCTATTTAGTGCCCACCTCTCCTTATCACCTTAATGCACAGTTGTTGGTCAGAAGGTCAAAATAAATGTGTTAAATCCTTTTTATATATAATAACATATAATATATAATAACAATAGAAACACAGCAATTTCCTCACATTGTAAGCCACCCTGAGTCCCCTTTGTGGGTGAGAAGGGCGGGGTAGAAATGTTGTAATAATAATAATAATAATAATAATAATAATAATAATAATAATAATAATAATAGGCAACAGTCGCATTGACGAAAAACAACAGGAAAAACTCAGCCGCTATCAAGACCTCAAGATTGAACTTCAAAGACTCTGGCAGAAACCAGTGCAGGTGGTCCCGGTGGTGATGGGCAAACTGGGTGCCGTGCCAAAAGATCTCAGCCGGCATTTGGAAACAATAGACATTGACAAAATCACGATCCGCCAACTGCAAAAGGCCACCCTACTGGGATCTGCACACATCATTCGAAAATACATCACACAGTCCTAAACACTTGGGAAGTGTTCGACTTGTGATACGAAATCCAGCATGTCTATTTTCTTTGCTGTGTCATAATATAATAATAATAATAATAATAATAATAATAATAAATTTTGCCAACTGCAAAAGGCCACCCTACTGGGATCTGCACGCATCATCCGAAAATACATCACACAGTCCTAGACACTTGGGAAGTGTTCGACTTGTGATACAAAATCCAGCATGTCTATTTTGTTTGCTGTGTCATAATATAATAAAAATAATAATAATAAATTTTGCTAACTGCAAAAGGCCACCCTACTGGGATCTGCGCGCATCATCCGAAAATACATCACACAGTCCTAGACACTTGGGAAGTGTTTGACTTGTGATTTTGTGATACGAAATCCAGCATATCTATCTTGTTTGCTGTGTCATAATAAAATAATAATAATAATAATAATAATAATAATAATAATAATAATAATAATAATAATAAGTCAATAATGGCTTGGAGAAACACAACAACAACAACAACAAGAAAGGCATCTTGGTGTTGTGGTTTGGATGTTGCATTGGAGACCAGGGTTCGAATCCCTGCTCAGTCATGGAAAACCATTAGCTGTCCATGGGCACATTCTCTCAGCTTCAGAAGAAATAAATAGTAAATACGTATATGAACGATATTGATGGTAAGTTTGCATTAGGGTCACAATACATGGGAAACAACTTGAAGCCACACAACAACAAGATGTGGAGCGGAGCTGTTAACCTCATTGCTCTCTATAAAGCAAAACAAAGCCCAGGCGTACTCTGTGAAGCTCAGTCAATTGCTTCCTTCAGGCAACTCTGATAAATCTGTTCACTTATTCGGTTTGCCAGCCACCCCCGCACCACCCCTTATGGGAGCAAATGGAGCTTTGTTTAAAAAGAAGTAGCAGCTTGCTTCCACGCAGACCAGTCATCAGCTCAGGAAACAGTCTGCAAATGTGTCAGAGTCAATTGTTTCCTACAAAGGATAATAGATTTCTAGGATTGTTTCTGCTCCACACCTAAATCAATTGTGCTTTCCAGGTTGAAAAAAAAATCCATTCGCACACGTTTGGCCAGGAAAAAAGGAGCATTTAATTGCTCTGTCGGATCAGCTTAAAGTGCATCCTAGAAGCCGGTTTTAAATGTCTCTGAGAGTTTCAAATTTGGCCAGGAATGCCTCTCCCAAGTAGTTAGCCATGACAAGTAGGATATCTATATATATAAAAGGGTAATGAAATTTTGGCCTAGGACAAAACAACAAAATTACACATCCCAGAAACACTAAACTTGGCAGCACAACCCCTCATCCATGCCTCTACGTTCATACAACAAAAAGCTCCAGCTACTCCAACAAAGGGTTCCCATAAGCCACAGCAACGCGTGGCCGGGCAAAGCTAGTCTATATATATATAAATGTAATGTGCGGTTTTTTTCATGGAGTAAACAACAAAACCACTGAATCAAATCACAACAAATTTGGCCACAAAAGACACAGTAATTCAATATATGTCTTTCAATCAGAAAACCTAGAAAAATAAAGTCCAAATAACAGAAAACCCCCAATTACTTACCAACTTGAATAGCACTGAACAGCCTTGCAGCTTCAAAGCCAGGCTGCTTCCCAACCAGAGGGATCCTCCATTGGCCACCTTGAATCGTACTGAACAGCCTTGCAGCTTCAAAGCCAGGCTGCTTCCTAATCAGAGGGATCCTCCATTGGCCACCTTGAATCGTACTGAACAGCCTTGCAGCTTAAAGCCAGGCTGCTTCCTAATCAGAGGGATCCTCCATTGGTCACCTTGAATAGCACTGAACAGCCTTGCAGCTTCAAAGCCAAGCTGCTTCCTAATCAGAGGGATCCTCCATTGGCCCCCTTGAATAGCACTGAATGGCCTTGTAGCTTCAAAGCCAGGCTGCTTCCTAACCAGAGGGATCTTCCATTGGCCATCTTAAATAGCACTGAACAGCCTTGTAGCTTCAAGGCCAGGCTGCTTCCTAACCAGAGGGATCCTCCATTGGCCACCTTGAATAGCACTGAACAGCCTTGCAGCTTCAAAGCCAGGCTACTTCCTAACCAGAGGGATCCTCCATTGGCCACCTTGAATACCACTGAACAGACAGGACAACGAAAAGCATGTCAAAGTTGTATAGAGAGACTTACCTCGATTTTGGGAATGCCAGCATTCACCCAGTAAAGCAGTTGACTGATGGGTTCAAAAGCCAATGCTTCAACTGTCTCCAGTCCTGTGCTGATGATAATCTCCTGCCCAGAACTTCCATTTAGACACAGACGCTGAAAACAAACAAGAGACCCAAGGCATCAGCAACTTCAATTAATCTTGTAAGTGAAGAAACATACGAAGGAGATACTCTTGAAGATGAGAAAAGTGCTACTCTTGGGTTAGGGCTGAAATATCATTCCTAATGAAACACAAAGACTCAAAAATGAACATGAAATCAAGTAGATATCAAACAATAACTTTGACGAAAGGATCTCCCATGACCCAGTACATTAAAATGAATTTGTATCTACTTCCACTTAGAATAGAAACTTATTTGATTGAGACCATTGCTAATAAAATAAACAGTAAACAAGACAGTGAATTCACTGTATCTAAGGAGGTTCAGTTCCAGAACCTGTTGTAAGTACAAAAAAAGCAATCATGCCTCATATTGTTAAATGACGGTTATATTTATTTATTTATTATTTAAACTTATATATGAATACATATGTTTCCATGTCCATTACTGCCATCTACTAATATTTACGATTCCTGAAAATAATGGACCGGAGGACCCACTGTATATTATTATTTGTTTTTCTCCTGCTTCAACTCTACTGCTGCCTGGTGTCCTAAAATTATCGTACTACAGAAGACAGGCCTGAGGGTTTGGTTCTTTCAGTTCTGTAAATTTATTTATTTACAGTATTTAAATACCGTGAAGGGGACTCAGGGCGGATCACATTATATACATATAGGGCAAACATTCAATGCCCATATACACATAGAACCGAGACAGAGACAGACACAGAGGCAATTTAACCTTCTCCTGATGTTCGATTCTGGCCACAGGGGGGAGCAGCTGCTTCATCATCCACTGTGACGGCACTTCCTCATTCCAACGTCATAAATTAGTTAAATATGCCTCCCCACTTTATAGGTGGTACCTTATTTCATACTTGATAGATGCAACTATCTTTTGGGTTGCTAGGTCAGCAACGAGCAGGGGCTATTTTTTTATTTTTTAATTGACGGGTGCTCACCCCGCCATGGGCTGGCCTCGAACACATGACTTCATGGTCAGAGTGATTTATTGCCACAGCCCGCCACAGCCCGGCCCCAGAAACATCCTCCATGAACACCTCTGTGGGGTGCTATCAGCCCACTCTTTCTTATCAATCCAATGCCAAAGAAGTCCTGTCTTGCACAGAAAGAGCCCTGAGGTCCAAAGGGCAAGCTCACCTGAATGATGTCGAGCGTCACATCTGCCCAATACAAGCAATTGTGATCGTAGTCAAAGTCAAGGGCCATGGCTCCACGCAACCCGGTCAGAGGCAACTCTTCGCTGACACCAGAGGACAGGTCATAGCGATGAATGGAGTACCGCGTGGTGTAGAGAATGAATTCGTTCTCCTCTAGAGGAAAGAGAAAAGGACTCATGAAGGAACATTCTGGACAACTGGTTGGATGGGAAGGAGTAAGGAGTGCATGACTGGGAATCAGTTGAGACGTAACTCAAATGACAAGGGGCGAACATGAATGCTATATTTGCACAAGAGACAAACATCACAGCATTGTGACATGTCCCTGTCTTTCCCTTGAAACCAATTCATCCAATTTTAACATTAGGCTTCCTCAGCTTGGGTGGGGAGGGCAGACTTGTAGCTCAGTACATTCAATAGAGATTAGTTTTCAGTGTCATGTCAGAACATCAGACACACAAATATTATGGACCCAAGTTCAGGTCCTAGGTGATCCATGATCCAGGCCCCTTCTACATTGCCATATAAAATCCAGATTATCTGCTTTGAACTGCATTATATGGCAGTGTAGATGCAGATACAGTAGAGTCTCACTTATCCAAGCTAAACGGGCCGGCAGAAGCTTGGATAAGTGAATATCTTGGATAATAAGGAGGGATTAAGGAAAAACCTATTAAACATCAAATTAGGTTATGATTTTACAAATTAAGCACCAAAACTTCAAATTGGACAGAAAAAAGTAGTTCAATACGCAGTAATGTTATGTTGTAATTACTGTATTTACGAATTTAGCACCAAAATATCACGATATATTGAAAACATTGACTACAAAAATGGCTTGGATTATCCAGAGGCTTGGATAAGCGAGGCTTGGATAAGTGAGACTCTACTGTAATACAGTTCAAAGCAGATGTTGATTATCGACTCTGATCATCTGGATTATGTGGCTGTGTAGAAGGGGCTCCAGTTACGACTATGGGCTAGTCACTTTCTGACAGCCTGCACTACCTTACCAGTGCCAGGTAAAGGTTTCCCCTGACATTAAGTCTAATCGTGTTCAACTCTGGGGGTTGGTGCCCACTTATATTTCTAAGATGAAGAGCTGGTGTTGTTCATAGACACCTCCTAGGTCATGTGGCCAGGAGCGCCGTTACCTTCCCGCAGAAGCAGTACCTATTGATCTACTAACATTTGTATGTTTTGAAACTGCTAGGTTGGCAGAAGCTGGGGCTACTAGCGGGAGCTCACTCCGCTCCCCGGATTTGAATCACTGACCTTTCGGTCAGCAAGTTCAGCAGCTCAGCGGTTTAATCCGCTGTGCCACTGGGGGCTCCAGTGTTACCATGAGGACAAAATAGAGATATATGTTGTTTATGAAGCTGGGAGCTCACTGGAAGAAAGTCAGGATACAAACATAACCAATAAATATTAAACAACTCATTTTGCAACACAAAAAAGACACTCTTCATTTCTTCTGCTACAGTGAGATCTCAGTATCCGCTCGGACTTGTTCCAAGGATCTCTTCTGGGTAGCAAAAATCCATTGATACTCAAGTCACAATATGGATAATGACATACAAAGTGGGGCTCTTTGTATAAAATAGCAAAATCAAGGTTTACTTTTGGGATTTTAAGAATCCCTGGATACAGAGGGCCAACTGTACATTAAGCTGACCCATCACTTACCTGCCAAAGGACATGGGACAGATTCCCCTTCCAGTCGGGCCTCAATGTCACCCCCTGAGCAAGTGTCTCCAGATACCCTGCGATACCTAACAAAGACAAAGAAAGTGTGTTTTCCAGGACAATGCAACTGCTGTTTAACAAACACAGGGCAGCACCCTGTTAAGCAGGTTTGAGAGGGAGAAAACCAGGCATTTCAGACTCAAAATAGTTTGCACATTCTCATTCTTCAAGGGCACTGCATGCATGCAAATGCACATATAAACACATTGGTGAGGGCTCTTAATTTGTTTGGACAAAAACTGGACATGAAAGTTGCTGAACTGCAAATTGGAGATGTCCCTTGTACTTTAAAGATTGTGCAGAAGTGAGGACCTTAACAGGTGTTGTTACTTGGTTACGTGATAAGCAACACCTGCTGAAATCAGTGCTTCTATGCAACCACGAAAGGTGCCGTTTCCGTCTCCAATTTTCATTCTAGCAACCCTAACAACACACAACTTTACAATATAATTAGCACCAGTCATTTACATTTCCTTATCAATGCCACTCACATCATCCTTGCTAGGCTTTGTCTCCTTACCCTTTAGTCTTCTTGTAAGTCGAGCCAACTGGACACGGCACGGGAGGAGAATAAGGCTTGCCAGCAAATTCGGGATCTGGGATGCAAACCTCTAGTGACAGGTCTTCGCTCAGCTTGAAGCCAAAATCGCTGAGCAGGAAGAAAAGAGGAAAAGGCAACTGAATGTAAGGGCATTGTATTAAGGACCGGGCTGTGGTGCAGGCTGGAAAGCAAGCCAGATGCAACAAATCAACAAATCACTCTGACCAAGAGGTCATAAGTTCGAGGCCAGCCCGGTGCCTGCGTCTTGTCTCTGTCTCTGTTCTATGTTTATATGGCACTGAATGTTTGCCTTTATGTGTGCAATGTGATCCGCCCTGAGTCCCCTTCGGGGTGAGAAAGAAGGGCGGAATATAAATACTGTAAATTAATTAATTAATTAATTAAGTATAGTTTCTAATTGTAAAAGATGCAAAACATCAGGAGTTCAGTAAAATCCAGTTGGCCAAAGGGAATATTTTTGGGAAAGTTCAAGTAACTCATAGAAAGCTCTCTCTATCAGATGATCCAAGAATGTGCTATATTTTTCAAGAAAGGATTTCCAAATACAGTCGGTCCTCCACGTCTAACAGATTTAAACTTTTGCAGATGGATTATTCAGAAATTGGATTATTACGTTCTCTCCACAAATCTCTAGGTACACAGGGGTGTCTCTATAGTCAACTTCCATCTACGGACTTGGGCACTGCAAGCCAGAAATGACTTGAAATGACTGGATCACTGATTTATGTTTCCACAAAAGGCTGTGCTGTGGGTAACTCTATAAATTTGTGGAGACCAAAATACACTGCTTGTGGTAATATGAAAATACAGTAGAGTCTCACTTATCCAACATAAACGGGCCGGCAGAACGTTGGATAAGCGAATATGTTGGATAATAAGAAGGGATTAAGGAAAAGCCTATTAAACATCTAATTATGCTATGATTTTACAAATTAAGCAGCAAAACATCAAGTTATACAACAAATTTGACTGAAAACGTAGTTCAATACGCAGTAATGCTATGTAGTAATTACTGTATTTACGAATTTAGCACCAAAATATCACGATATATTGAAAACATTGACTACAAAAGTGCGTTGGATAATCCAGAACGTTGGATAAGTGAATGTTGGATAAGTGAGACTCTACTGTAACCAAATAAACTCAATGTATATATTACAATAACATATATCCCAAAAAACAGGACTGTTCCAATCGCATAGAAGTAGAAACCAGCGGTTCTTCTCTTGAAGTATAAAGCCAAGTTTTTCATGTAAGTAAATGTCCTGTTCTTTATTACGTATCAGTAGACTCCAGTTCTCATATAACTTGACTCAAACCTGCAACCGGTTTCGACTCACAGGAGTCTTCGTCAGGCGGTTGGGTCTACAAATAATACGTATCATAAATATATACATGCAATCAAAAAATTTGTACAGAAAGTTTGCGAAGAAGTTTACAAAAAAGTATATTCAGGCATTCTACTTGAAGTAAGTTTCTACTTCTATGCGATTGGAACAGTCTGTTTTTTGGGATATATGTTATTGTAATATATACATTGAGTTTATTTGGTTATTTTCATATTACCACAAGCAGTGGATTTTGGTCTCCAGAGTTTTAGGGGAACCCATTGTTCTTTTAGGTATAACTCTATAAATTTACCACTCATAGTCTTCTCGGGTGCAAGAACAATTGGAGACCATGACCGGTCGATCAAAATCTTCCCCGTTGAAACACGTCGCGTGGGGAGTTCGTCTTTTGAAGACCGTTTTGTGCCCCAAAAGGCATTCGTTGCCTCGTTCGTCAGAAGGAGACCAGAGTTTGTAATCATTTTCCGTGCAAGGCACTCCTGGATAGCAAAATTGGATTATTAAAAAGACTATTAATACAAAAAAACCCACAAACATGTACTATTGTTACATATCACTTTTAGAAAACAAAACTAGCTGTGGCCAGCCACGCATTGCTGTGGCGAAGTCTGGTGGTATGGGAAATAAAGTATTGAGGAATTGGTGGTAGTTAAGGTAAAGGGTAAAGGTTTTCTCCTGACATTAAGTACAGTTGTGTTCGACTGCACACTGAAATGGATTATATGGCAGTGTGGAGTCAAGATAATTCAGTTCAAAGCAGATAATATAAGATTATAAATGGGTTATATAGCTGTGTGGAAGGGCCTTGAGTCTACACTGCCATATAATCCAGTTCAAATCCGATAATCTGTATTTTATAGGCAGTGGGGAAGAGGCCTAACTCTGCCTGTCCCCTGGGCTGAGTGGGTTGCCAGGAGACCAAGTGGGCGGAGCTTAGCCTTCTAACTGGCAGCAATTGGATAAAAACAATTATTCCTCTCCCTCTAATTAGGACTTTATATTTCTTTTCTTTTTGTTGTATGAACGCAGAGGCATGGATGAGGGCTTGTGCTGCCAAGTTTAGTGTTTCTGGGATGTGTAGTTTTGTTGTTTTGTCCTAGGCCGAAATTTCGTTACCCTTTTATATATATAGATTAGGTTAGGAAGGAAAGGCACAACTGTAGAGAGAAGTGTTGAACTTGGTTTCCTCCTACAGCTTGCAAGCATCATTTAAACTTGGAGGTACAAACATGAGTCTAATTAAAAGAATCCAGCACTATTTTAAAACCATCAAACACAACCTACCAATTGCATGGGATGGACCATAAAAGGCTTGCAAAACTACCTGCTCCCTCTGCAAATCTATTTCTTGCTTCTCCAAGCGACAGAGATAAGGAACGGGAAGGCAGGTGCAAGAGAAATGATCTCATGGGAAAAATTCTGGCTTTTAAAAAGTGGTTTATACTGGCATAATCTTTGTGAGAGCAACACTGCCTTCGGGTGAAGAACTCTCGGTTTCATGGGCCTTGTAATTCATATATTCCAGCTTTGAAGCTGTTCCTGCGTTCTGGTCTTGTGAGGCATAGTTTTGCCTGCCTTGGATACATGTCATGGACTTATTTTAGAGACTTTCTCTGTATGGAATTTTGTACCTTTGGCTTTTATGGAAATAACCTTTTGAAATTCTGCTTGCTTTTCATATATTCAGCTTTTATTATAGTCCGCTTTCAATAAACATTGGATCAACTGGACAGTGCACGGTTTGCGGTGAAAAGAGGTTCCAGGGCCTTGGTGCAACAGATGAATGCATTTTGCAAACAAAAGTGTTACACATTGCTGTATGGTGTTCTGCAGAGCAGTAATAGAATGACTTGGAGCATCTTATTATTATTTTTAAAAGCTTTCCAGCTACCAAGTGGTCCACTTATAATGCAGCATTAGAAGACACTGGTTATACACGGCATCCAAATTTATTCTTCTGCCAAACTTACACGCCTCTCTGATTTGGATGTGCGATTTCACGGCAGCATTTTAATCACCGCTAATACATTTTGTAGAGCCGTTTCCAGGGAAGAGAATTCTCCCTCCCCTGTAAATCAACACTGTTTCCACAAGAAAGAAAGAGGGAGGGAAAATGGCTATTCCATCTATATATATAAAAGGGTAATGAAATTTCGGCCTAGGACAAAACAACAAAACTACACATCCCAGAAATACTAAACTTGGCAGCACAAGCCCTTATCCATGCCTCTACGTTCATACAACAAAAAGAAAAAATAATAAAGTCTTAATTAGAGGGAGAGGAATAATTGTTTTTATCCAATTGCTGCCAGTTAGAAGGCTAAGCTCCGCCCACTTGGGCTCCTAGCAACCCACTCAGACAGGCAGAGTTAGGCCTCACTTAGGCCTCTTCCACACTGCCTATAAAATACAGATTATCTGATTTTAACTGGATTATATGGCAGTGTAGACTCAAGGCCCTTTCACACAGCTATATAACCCATTTATAATCTTATTTTATCTGCTTTGAACTGGATTATCTTGACTATTTCCCATACCACCATACTTCGCCACAGCAACGCGTGGCCGGGCACAGCTAGTACTATATAAGGTTTGACTCCACCTTATCTGTCATGACTTAATGCTATGGAATCAAGGCCCTTCCACACAGCTATATGACCCATTTATAATGGGCTTAATATCAGGGAAAACCTTTATCTTTTACCTTAACTACCACCAATTCCTCAATATTTATTTCCCATACCACCATACTTCGCCACAGCAACGCGTGGCCGGGCAAAGCTAGTTACAAGATAAGATGTAATAAGTATGCTTACTAGCTATGGAGCAAACACTACTGAGTCTAAGAGGAATTACATCTGAGTAAGCATATTTTCACAACCAACTCTCTCACTCACCCAGGACATCAGTGGTATTGATCTGCAGGATAAGCCAACTGTGCCCATTCTCTTTGTAGGAGCCAAAGATGGTGAAAATGGTGCTCTTTTCACCAGGCTCTGTCAGAAGGCCATAAACAAAGACTGGTTTCTCTGAGAAGGTGAACGTCTTCCAGGTCTCGCCTTCATTCGTGCTGTACCTACGGATGTACACAGGACAGACAGACAGACCATGACAGCTTGCTGAACACGACCCACAGCAAATCCAATGGAAAAAAAAAACTTTGCTGAGACAGATCTGCCAGCTTCTTTTACTTACTTGAGCTGGTTTGTCTCTGTGCCTTGAGTCACTGCCATGATGATCCCGCCATGGTCAGCCCAAGAATAATAGTGGGGTCCAGACAAGACCTGAAGGAAGAAGCAAATGGTATGATGGGTTCGTACAGGATACGGCATCATAGCAGTCGTCTTCTATGTGCTGAAATCAAGAGCTACATTGAAATAAGATACCAAGCCATCCAACCAACCAGACCCACACTTGTTCAAACAGGTTCTACTATGTCAGCAATTTGCCACCTTTTAGATGTCCATGTTTCTAGTGATCGAGGCATTTCAGAATTAATTTCAGGGTTCTGGGTCTGTATTCTTGACACCTCCAACCCATGAACAAGTGTTTTGGTGACTCCTGAGCACTTTCCCCCCAAAAAATGTATAAATCTATATATTAAAAAAATGTAATGTGAGTTTTACTATGGAGTAAACAACAAAACCACTGAACCAAATCACACCAAATTTGGCCACAAAAGACACAGTCATCCAAAATATGTCTTTCAATAAAAAAGCGGCTCTTTTTAAAATATATTTATTGGGCTTTTGATCTTATAAAATAAAATAAGTTTACAACGAAAGAGTGGGAACATTTTGGTTGTATAGAAAGTAGGAATACAAGGGGAAAAAGAGGCTAAGAGAGAGGAAAAAAGGGGGGGGAAAGAGAAAAAAGATATATGCATGTACAGTAGAGTCTCACCTATCCAACACTCGCTTATCCAACATTCTGGATTATCCAATGCATTTTTGTAGTCAATGTTTTCAATATATCATGATATTTTGTGCTAAATTCATTAATACAGTAATTACAACATAACCTTACTGCATATTGAACTACTTTTTCTATCAAATTTGTTGCATAACATGATGTTTTGGTGCTTAATTTGTAAAATCATAACCTAATTTGATGTTTAATAGGCTTTTCCTTAATGCCTCCTTATTATCCAACATATTCGCTTATCCAACGTTCTGCCGGCCCATTTACGTTGGATAAGTGAGACTCTACTGTATATATTTAAAAAGGAGATTCTATCTAACAATAGTGAATTCTAAAAGGAAAAAAAAATAAAAAAGAAAAGATTTTTTAAAAATTTAAAAAAAGTTTGTTGACTTCCTTCTTATTTTGATAGTCCTATAATTTAAATCCAGTCCATATATTCTCGTTTCAGTTCTACTTCCCCACTGTCTTCTTCTATTCCTTGAGATTGCATACTTTCAACAAATGAGGTCTATCTTCATCTGTTTCAGATAATCTTTTACCAGGTCCCAGTTAGTTTCTTTCTTGGGTAAGCCGTGGTTGGGCATTAACCAATATGTAAGTCGGTCCATAAAAAGCGACTGAGGGTGCTACTTCAGCTACTCCAGAAAACAGCCAGACTTTGAGGCTGCAAGGCTATTCACTGCTATTCCACTGGCCAACAACAAAGCCACAGCAACACGTGGCTGGGCAAAGCTAGTCTATATATATAAAAGAGTGATGGCATCACAGCGACCCACAAAACAACAAAACTACAGGCCCCCCAACCCCGAAATTTGACAACACAACCCATCATCCATGGCTCTAGGTTGATACGACAAAAATAAAAGAAAAATAAAGTCCTAATTAGAGAGAGAGGAATAATTGCTTTTATCCAATTGCTGCCAGTTAGAAGGCTAAGCTCCTCCAACTTGGTCTCCTAGCAACCCAATAAAAATAACAAAAAACACTAAAAATAATTAAAAACACTAAAAATTAATACAATAAAATACTATAATAACAGAAAATAACTAAAAATAATACAAGAAAATAATAAAATATAATAAATAAAAAGATAACTTACAATAAAATTAATAAAAAAATACAAATAACGTCAAATAAAAATTACACAACAATTTTTAACCAATACCACCACCACTTTGCCACAGCAACGCGTGGCCGGGCACAGCTAGTACATAACAACAAGACTCATGTTAAGAATCTCTTTCGCAGCTGCTCTCCTCCTCCTACCAGCCTCGGCCAAACCAAACCAAAACTGCTCTTGGAGAGGTAAGGAAGTGGCTCCATTCACAGTATTTAAACACTTTGCAGATGTTCACAACAGCCTTAGACTCACACCAGTCGGAGGGAGCTGACCGCAAAACCCACGGCAAAACAGACCACCCAACCAGCCAAAAGTAGGCACAAAATTTGGGCCAAGTCTTTACTCTGATGGAAGAGGGCACAAATGCTTTAGCTGCTCACACAGGCATCCGTTTCCTCCATCCACCCAACCAACCCCCAGCCAAAGAAGACAGAATCTCACCAAACTGTGGTGATGTTTTTCATGGAGGGGTGCCAAACATAACTTTGGAAACTTAAGATATGAAATCAAACCCACCAGCCATGGTTTTGTGGGGAGGCCCCGGTGGTGAGCAATGTTGCCTTTACATTCCAAAGGATACATGTTTAGTTTCTGAACCAAGCAATGCAATGATCCAGATCAACGTAGAAGGTCTACGCTTTCGACTTTTCCTCTAACTGTGATTTTTTTTAGTGCTGTTTGCATTTAATTCTATTTTAATGCTTGCATTTTTGAATATTTCAAATTGTATACTAATGCTTTTATGTCAAGTCGCTTTGACTCTCCTTTGGGGAGATAATGCTGAGTATAAATAAATATAAGAAGAAGAAGAAGACTAATAATCTGTGAGACATGGGAGCTGGGGAAAAGGCAGGGCTGACTATTCTGAATATATAGAAGGAACATTTTTCCTTGACAGCTGAAGTGGGAATCCTGTGGTCATCCAGAAGTAGTCAACTGCAACTTTTATTGGCTCAAGTTGGCACAATGAATGGTAAGGCATCACAAGTGATGCAGACCAGCAACATCTTGAAGGCAAGTGACATATATATGCACAGGATAAGTTTCTTAGATGCAGTAAAATGAAAATCTCAGGCATGGCGCATAAATCTAGTCCTTAGGATTGTCAAAGAACGCTAGAGTTTTACAGTTTCTCTAAAGCAAGAATGGACAAAAAGGACCCACTAAGGTCCAACATTTTAATCACATCATTTTCCAGGCACATTTTGCCTTAACATTAATCAGAAATCTCCCTAAATGCATGAGAGCCATACAAATACCCTTACCCAGTCTCACAGAACTCTGTAGTATCTCCAAATACTTGTTTTCTCCTGTAATCACTCTCAACATTGCAACAAGATGACACATATCCTCACTTTCTGCTGACCACAAAAGGAAGATTTCATGGAGAATGCTTCCGAATTCCACAAGCCTTACCTCTTTCCACCGGACACCGGCGCTACTGGAGATGTACACGTTCATTTTGCTCGCCATGTTCTTCCCCACAGAACCTAAAGAACAAAACAGGCAAATCTTCAAAATTTCTCTCGTGGTATTTTAAATGTATAATTCTTCCATGAGATGCACCTTACTGCTACACAGTGCCTTAGGAGTCAAACGGGATCATGCCAAAGCCTAAGCTGGTGGTTCTCAACTTGCGGGTCTTCAGATGTTTTGGCCTTCAACTCCTAACCTCTGGTAAACTGGCTGGGATGTTTGGGAGTTGTAGGCCAAAACACCTGGGGACCCACAGGTTGAGAACCACTGGCCTAAGCCAATGCAACTTCGGGATGTGGTACAAAACAGTTTTTGGTAACCAAGATAACAGCAAGATGGAAAG
The DNA here is from genome assembly GCF_035594765.1 of Anolis carolinensis. NCBI lineage: Eukaryota > Metazoa > Chordata > Lepidosauria > Squamata > Anolidae > Anolis > Anolis carolinensis. The sequence goes on from NW_026943819.1 coordinate 26,365,755, forward strand.
TTAATGATTTTAAGTCATGTTTGCAATGAGCATAATATGAGCTCACCTAACTGGAAGTAGAGCAGAGAAAAAAGCGAGCAAGCGGTAAACCAGGTTGGGCAACTCAGGGAAGGACGCATTTTATTTATTTACTACATTTATATCCCGCTCTTCTCACTCTGAAGGGGACTCAGAGCAGCTTACAAATCAAATGAACATACAATATATTATTAGCATAGGACAATATAAGCATTAAATTACTATATTGTACTATCTATATATATAAAAGAATGATGGAATCCTGGCGACCGCCAAAACAACAAAACTAAACACCCCACAACCTCAAAAATTGACAACACAACCCATCATCCACGCCTCTAGGTTGATACAACAAAAAGAAAAGAAAAATAAAGTCCTAATTAGAGGGAGAGGAATAATTGTTTTTATCCAATTGCTGCCAGTTAGAAGGATAAGCTCCGCCCACTTGGTCTCCTAGCAACCCACTCACCCAGGGGACAGGCAAATTTAGGCCTCACTTAGGCCTCTTCCACACTGCCTATAAAATACAAGTTATCAGATTTTAACTGGATTAGATGGCAGTGTAGACTCAAGGCCCTTCCACACAGCTATATAACCCATTTATAATCTTATATTATCTGCTTTAACTGGATTATCTGGACTCCACACCTTTACCCTTTACCTTAACTACCACCAATTCCTCAATACTTTATTTCTCATACCACCATACTTCGCCACAGCAATGCGTGGCCGGGCACAGCTAGTACCATTATATAGTTTGTTTGTTTTTTCCGTGTCAGGAGCAACCGGAGTTGCTTCTGGAGTGAGAGAATTGGCCGTCTGCAAGGACGTTGCCCAGGGGACATTGCCCAGATGTTTTTTGATGTTTTACTATCCTTGTGGGAGGCTTCTCTCATGTCCCCGCATGGAGCTGCAGCTGATAGAGGGAGCTCATCCACGCTCTCCCCGGGTGGGATTCGAACCTGGCAACCTTCAGGTCAGCAACCCAACCTTCAAGTCACAAGGCTTTTATCCCCTAGGCCACCGGAGGCTCCACTATATGGTAATATTACTAGTAATATTACATTTAGTATACTCGTATAATATATAATTAATATTATTATATTGGATTATTAGTAGTATAATATTGTATTCCATTATAATATTATAATCAATATATGTATATACAATATATTATATATTCATAAATTATATATATATATATATATACACACACACACACACACACACACACACACACACACACACACCCTGTTTCCCCGAAAATAAGACAGTGTCTTATATTAATTTTTGCTTCCAAAGATGCGCTAGGTCTTATTTTCAGGGGATGTCTTATTTTTCCACAAAGAAGAATTCACATTTATGGTTGAATTTTTAAAAAAATGAAAATGTATTATCTACTGTACAGTAGTTGTCATCACAAACCAGCATAACCAAACTGTGAATCCTTTCAAGAATTTCTATATTATATTTTATTCTTTCTCTCTCTCTCTCCTCGCTACTTCCTACTATCTCTTAAGTTATTATCTGTTCTCCCACTTTCAATAAACTATATTTCTGTTCGTATGTAAATTTATGTTGTTGTTGGGCTTGTCCCTGTGCAAACTGCCCTGAGTCCCTCCTGGGAGATGGAGGTGGGATACAAGAATAAAGTTATTATCTTATTATTATTATTTCTTGATACTACCTTTATTTCCATGTACAACAATCTATGATATGTAGATTTATCAATCCTGCATGCTTCCAAACAAAAACTTTGCTAGGTCTTACTTTCAGGGGAGGTCTTATATTTAGCAATTCAGCAAAACCTCTACTAGGTCTTATTTTCTGGGGATGTCTTATTTTCAGGGAAACAGGGTATATATATATAAATTAGCATAGTATGTTTCTATGGCACAGGAGACAAGATGGAACTATCTTCCTGGCTTTTTAGGGTCGCACCTACCATCACATTCCATGCAAAAGGACCCCAATATTTTGCTCTCAGATGTTTTCATTCTATAGTGGGTGAGGAACTTTTTACCATGTTTCAAGGGACCGGTGGGACATTACAGGCTCAGGACACCTTCTTTATTAACACTAGTGATTTGTTCATGTCTTGCTTTTGGAAAGGTCTCTCCTGAGTGCAAAACGGCCCCAAAATGTGTCAAAACACCTTTCCAAGTTCATTTTAGAGAAGGCATGTTGATCAAGTAAAGGGATTTGAACTCTAGGGATAATAAAAAAGAGCCTTGAGGATTGATCCATCCTATGGGCTGTCATTTTCTCCCTTTTGCTCCATAACCTGGAGTCAAAACATACCTGTTGCAATGATCAGTCCCGGAGCAGACTCTTTGGACAAGATGGGCATCCGGCGCAACTGGAAGTTGAGGAGCTGACTCAGCCGCTGTGCCAAGTGAAGTGAGCAGCCTTTGGAAAGCTAGGAGAGAGCAACAATTCTAATATAAATTGAATCATCCTGCAGGGAAAAGGTGCAGAGCCCTGTCCTAATAACTTGGGGTCATCTCCATATATGAAAGTTCCTTTGGTTGGATTGACACTCCAGAATCTCCCAAATTATTTCTACAATGGCAATACAAAGAATGGACTTTCCCAAGACAACAATTTTGGGAAGGCTGTGCAAAATTCCCTTCCTGTATACATTTCTGGATGGTCAATGTGCTACACTGCAAATGCAAATACAGTAGAGTCTCACTAATCCAAGCCTGGCTCATCCAAGCCTCTGGATAATCCAAGCCATTTTTGTAGTCAATGTTTTCAATATATAGTGATATTTTGGTGCTAAATTCGTAAATACAGTAGAGTCTCACTTTTCCAAGCTAAACGGGCCAGTAGAAGCTTGGATAAGCGAATATCTTGGATAATAAGGAGGGATTAAGGACAGAAAAAGTAGTTCAATACGCAGTAATGTTATGTTGTAATTACTGTATTTACAAATTTAGCACCAAAATATCACGCTATATTGAAAACATTGACTACAAAAATGGATTGGATAATCCAGAGGCTTGGATAAGCGAGGCTTGGATTAGTGAGACTCTACTGTACAGTAATTACAACATAACATTACTGCGTATTGAACTACTTCTTCTGTCAAATTTGTTGTATAACATGAAGCTTTGGTGCTTAATTTGTAAAATCATAACCTAATTTGATGTTTAATAGGCTTTTCCTTAATCCCTCTTTATTATCCAAGATAGTCGCTTATCCAAGCTTCTGCCGGCCCGTTTAGCTTGGATAAGTGAGACTCTACTGTAGTTAATTTGACATAATATCTAGGAAAAAATAGGAGAGTAAAAAACTCATGGAGGAGAAACAAGATCCCAGCGGCTCTTTAAAGTTCTGGTGAATTTATTGTTGCTCATTTGTCTGTCAGATTAATGCTTTTTCTGCTCTCTTTATAAAAAAAATCTTGAAAATTGAATGTAAAAAGTAAACATGGCAGTAAATAACGAGGATACAAAGAGACAATTAAGAAGCCCAGCAGGAGAGCAAAACACTCAAGGTAAAATCCACCTTAAAATTGGGTAAAGACGTAAGTAGGAGCATAAAACATTTCAAACTGAAGGCTAATTACGCTTCTATGCTGGTACCTTCATTAATAAGATTAAGAGAAATAAGGGATGTTTTACGCAGGTGCCCAAAAGGCCAAAGAAAACATTTCCTTGTTGTTTTTTCCATTTGTTTTCATCTATATGCCATCTTTGCCCGAAAGAACTCAAGCTCTTTAGATCTAATTGCTCAAGGGGTTGCTTTGCCCATTTGAAAAACTGGCACCGAGACCAGAAAATCAGTGCCAAAGGGTTTGGGTTAATTATCTCCCAGATCAAGACCAAATTCTAATTTGAGGTAGCTTTGCGAGGCCACCACTAACAAGTGGGTAAGCTTAAATGTGGTCAGCGAGACCAAAAGAAAGCAGACCGGGCCAGATGTAATTTCTACGTCAGTTCTACTCGGTTCTAGGCAAGACTTTTCAGAAGCAAGTCTCCGTGTTTTGGTGTACAACTCCCAGAAATCCCAGCCAGTTTACCAGCTGTTAGGATTTCTGGGAGTCGCATTATTTATTTATTTATTTGCAGTATTTATATTCCGCCCTCCTTTCTCACCCCAAAAGGGGACTCAGGGCAGATCACAATGCACATATACATGGCAAAATATCAATGCCATTAGACATATAGACAGACACAGAGACAATTTAACATTTTCTAGCTTCCGGCTTCATGAGAGTATGCTCAATTCCGGCCACAGGGGGAGATGCCAATTCATCGTCCACTGTGACACCGAGTCCTTGATGGAGTACTTCCTCATTCCTTTTCTGCACAGGAAGTTTTATGGTGTTGTAAATTAGTTAAATTAGCCTCCCTGCATAAAGCGATACCTATATTTTCTACTTGACAGATGCAACTGTCCTTCAAGCTGCTTAGGTCAAGAGTGGGTTAGGCTATTAAAAGGTTGGGAGCTCAATCCGACCTGGGCTTCGATCTCATAACCTTTCAGTCGGTAATGATTTATTGCAGCTGGCTACTAACCAGTTGTGCCACAGCCCAGCCAAAACATCTGGAGACCCACAGGTTGAGCACCACTGCTCCAAAACACTATGATGACCAAAGGTTGGGAACCACTACTTTAGAGAGATGAAAGGCTGTGCAGAAAGACTGAGGAGCTATGAAATGGTGGGAATCTATTTTTAGCCATTTCACAGATCCCCAGTCTCTCTACAGCCTCTGTCTAAGTTATTTTCTACTTATGCCTCTTCTACACTTCCATATAAAATCCAGAGTACCTGATCTGAACTGGATTATATGGCAGTGCAGACTCATATAATCCACTTCAAAGCAGATAATGTGGCAGTGTAGAAGGGGCTGAAATAAAAAATAAGTCAGACAGAGGCTGTAGAGAGACCGAGGATCTGTGAAATGGTAAAAAATAGATTCCTACCATTTCATAGTGCCTCGGGGCCCTAGATATTATGCCATTAATATGAGACTCGATCATCTGTGGATACTGGCACCTGCAGGGAATCCTGGAACAAAACCCCAGTGGATACCGAGGCCTCCCTTGTATTGATAAACATAACTTTTCTAAACAGTGGTATCGCTATCAATGCACTTTCCCATTTCCTCTCTGACCTGAACCAGGGAACAAGGAGAGAATGCCCAATCTGTAAGAGAGGCAACGAGATTTCTTTGCAGGCATCATTACCTCACAATTAATCTTTTCGCCGTAGCGAGTAAACTCTGGAGGCTGGAGAAATTCCCAAGTCCCACCTTTGTCGAAGGTGATGACGGAGCGCATGTTCTCCTCGCTGAACAAGCCGTTGATCAAGGTGGCGATATAGACGCCCGGCACCCCCTCGACCCGGTGGAAGTCCGCAAAGGGCTCGTTCGCAAAGTATCTGCCAAAGGAAACCCAAACACAGCATTGGCCAAGGCAGGCAGAACCATCAGGTGCCGAACTTCATAACAATGAGAACAGGGGCTGAACCGTGGTCCCAAGTGGGAGCTTTTTACTTTGTCGAGAAAGAAATGGCTTCAAGGGGTTGCAGAGCACAGGGACACATTTTATTCCCAGTGCAATTGAAGTTGGCCCTCCATAAGTGCAGGCTCTGTGGATTCAGTGAACAACAAGTCCAAAATACAAGGGCTATCCAGAAAGTAGATTACGTTTTGGAATTAAAAATGAACAAAGTATAGGAGAAAACATTTACCATATGTAGTTGAAAGCCAGACCCAAATACCACTTCTCAACATAGTCCCCATTGAAATCTAGGCACTTATCATAGCAATAAAAGAGTTTGGAAAGTCCTTCCCCACCAAACTTTGCCGCTTGGCTTGCATCCTCAACCAGACAGGCGTCCTTTCCCGCAGCTGCGCATGTGCATGCACACCTTTCCTGTCCCAAAAAATGGTCGCCATAACCTTCCTTGCAAGCATTTGCAAAACAGAAGAGTGATCCAGGATGAGCGTGGAGGAAAGTTGAGCACATGCACATGCGCAGCTGCCGGAAGGTTGAGGACGCAAGCCAAGCCAAGCAGCGCAGGACAACTTATATTTTCCTCATCGTAGCCAGTGGCCTTAGAAGAGAACCATGATAGCTACAATTTGTGTTGCGTATTTATTGTATATTGTGTAAACCATTCTTTTATCTATCTTGGGTTAAGTTCCTTTCAATTACACTGGACATCTCTTGAGTTCTACTGTTATGACTTGGTGAAGCGGAGTTGGTGGAACTTCCTTCTTAGAATACTGGAAAACGCAAGGGAAGAGCTTAACCTTTTTGAAGTTTTGGACTTTAATTCCCAAAAACCCCAGCCAACATACCAATGAGTCTCGTTGTGGAGAGAAAAAATCGAATACAAATAAACATAATAAGCATAATAATAAGCACAATAATAATAAGCATTATTATTATTATTATTATTATTATTATTATTATTATTATTATTATTATTGGAACTTCCGAATTAATAATATATAATACCATAAGTATGGATCATGGATGTTGCAATCCCAGGTGATAACAGAATTGACGAAAAGCAACTGGAAAAGCTAACACGATATGAGATCGAACTGCAAAGACTCTGGCACAAGTCAATCAAAGTGGTGCCAGTGGTGATCGGCACACTGGGTGCAATGCCTAAAAACCTTGGCCTGAACTTGAAAACAATCAGCACTGATAAAATTACTATCTGTCAGCAAAAGACCACGCTACTCAGATCTGCATGCATTATTCGCCGATACATCACGTAGTCCTAGACACTTGGGAAGTGTCCGACGTGTGATCCAATACTAAAGCCAGCACAGTGATCTTATTTGCTGTGTACTAATCTTGTTGTGTAAACAATAAATAATAATAATAATAATAATAATAATAATAATAATAATAATAACGATGATGATGGCTGGGGATCATGGGAACGGCAGTTCAACACATCAAGGAAGCCAAAACTTTTCCGACTGCAATTGTACACTATGTGCCAAAAAAACTTCCAACTGCCAACAAGAAAGGTGAAGCTGTATAAGAAGCCATTTAAGAATTGGCCAGGTAGTTAGTTTGTTCCTGGACACGCTGTCTAAGCAGGAATCATTTGTTCCCATTTTAAGTGCTTTGACAAAATGTGCCAGGACAAAGGGAACCTTTGAAAAGCCCTAAAGTCGTTTGTCATGGGAGGCTCCATACCTGACCAAAGTGTCACTTCCGACTCCTCCCGGGCTGTAATAGAGGATATTCTCCAAAGTCAGTGAAAATCTCAGGCCTTCTGCTTCTGAGATGTAGAGGTTGGTGCTGTTGTTACTGTGACTGACACACACAAACACCTGGTCTTCGGATGTGTCCGCAATGTAGTACTCCTTCGAGACAAAAACGATAGAAATAGTCTTTGAAGGCCTCCAACCCCATCCAGTCACGCAGGAAGACACAATCACATTTCTTGAAACCTTCTATATGAAATTCCAACATCTCCTTGTATATAGTACTAGCTGTGCCCGGCCACGCGTTGCTGTGGCTTATGTGATTATTTTGTTGGCCAGGTGGAATAGCAGTGAATAGCCTTGCAGCCTCAAAAGCCTGAACCCTGACTGTATCCCAGCACCATTGTGGCTGAGGGGGTTGCTAGGAGATGAAGTGGGCGGAGCCTAAAGGGGGCAGAGCCTACCCTTCTGACCAGCAACCAGGGTTGAAAACGGCTCTTCCTCGTTCTCTAATTTGGACTTTATTTTCCAGGTTTTTTGTTTGAATGACATAGATTGGATGACTATGTCTTTTGTGGCCAAATTTGGTGTGATTTGGTTCAGTGGTTTTGTTGTTTACTCAGTCCTACAAACATACATTACATCTATCTATATATATAAAAGGGTAATGGAATCACGGCACCGGACAAAACAACTAAACTAAACGCCCCACAACCTTGAAAATTGACAGCACAACCTCTCATCCACACCTCTACGTTCATACAACAAAAAGAAAAGAAAAAATAAGTCCTAGCCACAGCAACGCGTGGCCGGGCACAGCTAGTTTTTATATATATATAGTTATATACCTTAATAGGATGCTTGGTCACAAACTGGGCTGCCTGCATCGGCTTGCGGTTGAAGGAGACCCACAGCTGGACAGAGGTCTGTTGCTGCGAACCCAAAAGATGCTGCAAAAAAGGGAAGATCCAACAGGTTGAACAGTGAGTAAGAAGGATGTATCACAGTGGTTCTCAACCTTTTTAATGCCACAACCCCTTAATATCGTTCCTCATGTTGTGGTGACTCTCAACCATAAAATGATTTTCATTGCTACTTTATAACTGTCATTTTGCTACTGTTATGAATTGTAATGTAAATATCTGATATGCAGGATGTATTTCCATTCACTGGACCAAATTTGGCACAAAAACACCAAAAACGCCCAAATCTGAATACTGGTGGGGTTGGGGAGGGGAAATGATTTTGTCATTTAGGAGTTGTAGTTGCTGGGATTTATAGTCCACTTACAATCAAAGAGCATTTGGAACTCCACCAATGATTGAATTGAACCAACCTTGGCACACAGAACTCCCATCACCAACAGAAAATACTGCAAGGGTTTGGTGGGCACTGACATTGAATTTGGGAGTTGTAGTTCACCTACATCCAAAGAGCACTGTGGACCAAACTTGGCAGAAATACTCAATATGCCCAAATTTACACTGTTGGGGTTTAGGGAAAGTAGACCTTGACACTGGGAGTTGTAGTTGCTGGGATTTATAGTTCACCTACAAAGAGCCTGTTGAGCCCCACAAACAATCGAATTGGGCCAAACTTCCCACACAGAAACCCCATGAGAAACAGGTTAAGAAATGCAGTTGTATAACAATTCATTATTCGTATTGCTATTTATATTCTACATTTTCCCCAGCATGAGAACTCCAGAATCCTAGATTTGTAACTGTTTGCAAGAAGGTTGTGCTGTGTCACAAGAATCCCTTATTCCTGTTACTCTGTTATTCCTATTACTACATCCACACTTACAGACTTCTCTTTTGTATGTCTACATTCAATCAAGTCTCTTCTACAGGTGTGCGTATGCCCCTTTTTCTGAATTACTAAGGGGAAAAAAAACCCACTCCCTTGTAAGTCTGCCAAGAACCACTTAACCTCTCCAACCCCAAGCGAATCCAATCATTTCAGCGGCATGGCTTGCATTACAGTGGTTTCGGGACGACAGCCTAAGCCAATACTCACTCAATTGCTGGTCGTGATCCAAGCAATTAAGAAATGCCACAAACGTTGTAATGCCACCTTGGGATTTCTCTCTTTCCTGGCTTCACCCAAAGAAAAGTGTAGCAGGGAGAGGGTGCTTTCCTATCAATAACATATTTGTATTTATACTATTCTGGGACCAGATTCGCCTTGATCCATCTGGAGGCAGCTTCACGAGCATCTTTCCAGCACCTGCTACTTGACTGAATGACAAATCTGGGGGTTTCTTCTTCCAAAATAATAGTAATACAGTAGAGTCTCACTTATCCGACATAAACGGGCTGGCAGAACGTTGGATAAGCAAATATGTTGGATAATAAGGAGAGCTTAAGGAGAAGCCTATTAAAGATCAAATTAAGCACCAAAACATCATGTTATACAACAAATTTGACAGAAAAAGTTGTTCAATACACAGTAATGCTATGTTGTAATTCCTGTATTTACGAATTTAGCACCAAAATATCACGATGTATTGAAAACATTGACTACAAAAATGCGTTGGATAATCCAGAACGTTGGATAAGTGAGTGTTGGATAAGTGAGACTCTACTGTAGTAGTAATAACAACAACTTCTTTAGGAGACCCTGGTGAAGCAGCGGGATAAACTGATGAGCTGCTGAACTCGCAGACTGAAAGGTCAGCAGTTTGAATCCGGGGAGCAGGGTGAGCTCCCACTGTTAGCTCCAGCTTCTGCCAACCTAGCTGTTCGAAACCATGCCAATGTGAGTAGATCAATAGGTACCGCTCCGGTGGGAAGGTAATGGCGCTCCATGCAGTCATGCCAGTGGCCACATGACTTTGAAGGTGTCTATGGACAATGCCAGCTCTTCGGCTTAGAAATGGAGATGAGCACCAACCCCTAGAGCTGGATACGACTGGACTCAATGTCAGGGGAAAGCCTTTACCGAATAATAACTTTATTTTTGTATCTCACCTCCATCTTCCCGAAGGGACTCAGGGCGGCTTGCATGGGGAAAATGTTGTTAATGTGGGATTTGTGTATAGATAGTGAAATTTGTGTCTAGCATGTATTGCATCATCCAGGAAATGCTTTAGTGTGTAAAGAGTTAATTTGGTAAGAAGCTGTATTGACCTTGGATATGTGGCTGGAGCCAGATAGGAGTGTCCAGACTACAAGTGTGTTTGTATATAGCTGATTGCATCAGATGAGATCTGTTCTGCCTGCTGAGAAGATCTGTGCTGTTTGTCTAGATTGAAAGTCCTGTGTTTATCGTCTGTAAGTCTGTTTGTTTTGTTCAGTAAAACTTTGTAAATACTTTTACATCGTCTCTGATTGTCCCTTCATTCTGCGCTCCACTGACATCAAACATCTGCTGCTACGCTGTGCGCATTACTCTGACAAATGTGACAGATATAGACAACCAGATCCCCAAATGTTGAGTATCTGTGCTCCCGAAATCCTGCAAACGGTCTGCCTTTCTGATGGCAAAATCCTCCGCCGCCTTCCATTTCCTTCGACCATCCTCCCATCATCTAGAGTTCCCTATTACTTACAGGCATCTAAACATCCCTCTCTGTGCTCTGTCATTCCACATTGACCTAGATCTGCCTGAAGTACTGAAATCAAATGCATGGAGAAATGCGTCTGAACTCAGCTGTTGCACGCCCATGCATTCGATACGATTACTCACACTGATTTCTCCCCATTAATTGCCTTTCTGATCACTTCCTTCCTACAAAGAGCTCAGGGCAGAATACATGTTCCTCTTTCTATCCATTGAGATAGCTTAGAAACTCCACAAGCTGCAGGATTGGAATACGAATCCAGGACACAGGCCAGCTAACAAGGGAATCCAATTGCAGAGCTCCTTTATATCTATCTATATATCTATCTATATACCTATATTTACAGGGCCCCCGGCTGAACAGTGTGTTAAAGTGCTGAGCTGCTGAATTTGCAGGCCAAAAGGTTGCAGGTTCAAATTTGGGGAGCAGAATGAACACCCACTGTTAGCCCCAGCTTCTGCCAACCTAGCAGTTCGAAAACATATAAATGTGAGTAGATCAATAGGTACGGCGGGAAGATAACAGCGCTCCATACAGTCATGCCAGCCACATGACCATGGAGGTGTCTACGGACAACACCGGCTCTTCGGCTTAGAAATGGAGATGAGCACCAACCCTCAGAGTCAGACATGACTGGACTTAACGTCAGGGGAAAACTTTACCTTTTACCTTTATAAATAAATGTAAGAATAAGAATAAGAGACAAGAATCTTGAGACAGTAAAATAATCCCTAGCTTTTGTGCAGCAGTGATAACTTGTCGGTGCAAGATGTTGCCAAGGTTTTAGTAGGTTTTAATATTTACTTCAGCATTTACCTTTGTCATTTTAGCATATAAATGTTTTATATCGTTTTAACTACCACATTCAATACTGTGTTTTAACCTTGTTCTTCACTGTGTTTCTTAATATCTAATTGCATATGTTTCTACGCTATTCTGATGCTTGTACATTTTCTGTTGCTGGTCATCGACTATAATATATATATATAGAGAGAGAGTAAAATAATCCCTATTTTCCCAACTTAACTTAAAGCAAGACAACTTACGGCTTTCCAGATGATGATGAGCTTTTAAGTCCTAGAAACCCTAGCTAATGTTGAAGAATTATGGATGTTGCAGTCCAATGACAGCTAGAGAGCTGTACTAAAAGCTTAATTTAAAACCAGGGTTTTGATGGGTGGGTTCCTTACCACAGACTTGGTGGCAAATAGATATTTCTCTCTGAGCTGGAAGTCCTCCACCTCCTCCAGAAGGATCTCTTTGTTCTCCCTGGTTTGAAAGAAATCGGTGCTGCGAAGGATAGTTGAGGATCTTGTAGGTTCGTGCCGCTCAATGTAGACCGCATTCGGCTTGTCGTATGGTTCGATTCCCCTTATCAGAGGGGGAGAAGAAAGGCAGAAGTTTATCATAGATAGATCAAAAAACTCAGAACAAATCACCTCTGCACGTTATATCACAGAAGGCCATTTGAGAAGCTTCACGGCTCAAATCCAGTTTGTTCATATGTTCTTTGTTCCCCAAGCGCCCTGAGTATACACTATGCTGGGCCTCTTCAAGAAGTAAAATATCTTGGGGAATCCCAATTTTTTTTTCAAAAAACGTATCCGATGAAACCAGAATATTACCTTTTGGGACTGACAGACTCTGAAACAAAATTTGAACCAAACGAAGATAAATTATTCATGTACATTAGTACGGCGGCTAGAATAATATACGCGAAGCATTGGAAATCACAAGCTATCCCCACAAAAGAAGAATGGCTGGCGAAAATGGAAGATATTCAAGATATAGACGAATTAACTTTTTTATTAAAAACACATAGAGGTCATCCAATAAAAAAGACAGACTGGACTTTATTTAGAGTCTACAAGAATAATGTACAATAAACAATGCCTTGATATTGAAGAAATAATTAGTTTATATTAGTGCAACCAGGACTATAAATGGTAATAATTTACAATTCATTTGCTCCCTGTGAGGGAAGAAGGGAAGTACAGTAGAGTCTCACTTATCCAACATAAACGGGCTGGCAGAATGTTGGATAAGCGAATATGTTGGATAATAAGGAGAGATTAAGGAAAGGCCTATTAAAGATCAAATTAGGTTATGATTTTACAAATGAAGCACCAAAACATCATGTTAGACAACAAATTTGGCAGAAAAAGTAGTTCAATACTCAGTAATGCTATGTAGTAATTACTGTATTTATGAATTTAGCACCAAAATATCACGATATATTGAAAACATTGACTACAAAAATGCGTTGGATAATCCAGAACGTTGGATAAGCGAATGTTGGATAAGTGAGACTCTACTGTATGAACCAACTTATTTTTATGTGTATTGGGTGATGGTTTTTGTTGTTGTTGTTTTGATTTTATGTATTGTTGTCTATGTTATGTGCTGGGAAAAATCTTAATAAAAACTATTTTTAAAAAAGAAATAAAATATCTTAAGAACTTCATTGCGGCTACACAGGAAGGACAAAAGAGATCTATGGAAGATCCCTGGGAAATTCCAAAACTTACCATGTAAACGATTTCACGTGTTCGTGAATCATGATCCACGTCTGCCCAAAATCGTCCGATTTCCAGAGCTGAAAAACAGTACATAGGGAAAGAGTTGGGGATTTTATCTCATCAGTCAAACCCAGGGAGCTCTGGACAAATCCTGCAATCATTGGTTAAGAACACAACCCTCCCAAACAGATCCAAGAGCACAGTTTCAATTTACACAAAGGCTGACAAATCCTCCATGTCTGAAAAGAAGGCTTACTCAATCCCACTGAGACCTAGTCCCAAAGTAAATATGCTTAGAAATGGTTCTGAAAAAGAATTGCCTCTGATGCACAAACAGAAATGCAGTTGTGTATGGAGCCAAAATAGTACCAACCAGACAAAATAAATTACGGTTCCCGTCCCCTTGATCTGGTCATGTAAGTGTGATTTATTGTTATAATTGTATTATTTTACTTTGTTTAATAATGTGTATTATGTTGTTATGTAATGTTTGTGTTGCTTTTATGACTGTAAACCGCCCTGAGTCCCATCCGGGAGATAGGGCGGTATATAAATAAAGTTTTATTATTATTATTATTATGGTTATTATTGTTATTGTTATTAAATGCAAACCTTGGACAGCAACATCTGGAGATTCAGGAGACCTCAAAGAGGAATAGGCATACTCAATAGACCGAGAATTACGATTGGTTAAAAACCAATTAAATTGGTTTTATTAAATTGATTTTAATTACCGTATATACTCGAGTATAAGCCGACCTGAATATAAGCTGAGGCACCTAATTTTACCACAAAAAACTGGGAAAACATTGACTCCAGTATAAGCCAAGGGTGGTAAATTTCAGAAATAAAAATAGATACAGTACAGTCTCACTTATCCAAGCTAAACAGGCCGGCAGAAGCTTGGATAAGTGAGTATCTTGGATAATAAGGAGGAATTAAGGAAAAGCCTATTAAACATCAAATTAGGTTAAGTGCATGGTTCCATACTTTGCACTTTAACAACACAACCGTTCAATGCTAAGGCTTCCCACCGAATGGAACTGTAGAGGAGAGTCTACTGAACAAGCCAGTACCTGCCGCAGACCAGGACTGCCATCTGTTGAGGAATTGCGAAGGTGGAGGCATTACTTTTCATTCAACCCTCATATATTATCCTGGAAAGGACCAAGCCTTGCCTTTCGCCACTTAGAGTTGATCCATAAAATAAGAAGACCCAGGTTTTGGGGTTGATTTTTTGACTAAAAATTCTAAACTTATACATGACTATCTATGGGTTTATGTGCCTTGAAATTCCTCACTCCTTGTTTATTTGCTTACCCTTCAGGCAAGCTGTCAGCAGCCTCTCTATTGACAGATCAGAGCTTTGAAAAGGGAAAAGAGGAAATGTCGAAAGGAGGGGGAAGCTTGCCAGCAAACAAAAAGACCAGGGAGGACACACTATAATGACATCCCTCTTATCTGTTGCTCAAAGACAAGCTGGATTTTTAAATTTTTGTTTTCTAGCAGGGAAAGCGTTCCAGCCAACAGGAGCCAGAAAACGGGGATATCGTGTCTTTCGGCTCTTCGCCGACACCACCAACACATCCCAAGGGAATTAACCGTCTCTCAATTATGGCAAAGCTGATATCCAAACATTGAAGGGAAAGCAAAAACAAAACAAAACCACACAAATGCTGGTATGTGACCGTGGAAGACAAACACGGCCGTTCCTGCCAATTTTTCGAGGCAGCTCAGTATGCCGGCTGTCTGGCGTCGCTCAGCCTCCCGGTTCCTCGGCGTTTCAAGCTCCGATGTGAGAACAATGTGAGACCGGCCTGGAGAGGAACAAAGGGCTGCTTCTTTTCGGAAAGGAAGGGGGGAGGCAAAGGACATTGGCCTATTTTCTTATTTCCACAGGCTTCGTTTCACAAGACAGAAGAGGAGCAACGCCGTGGGAGGCCGGGCTTCCGTGCAGACACAAAAGGCAAAACAAAACAACAAGACAATGGGATTTGGATCAACATTTCTGCTGACTGGCCAAAACGGGAGTTGTCTCTACTATGGTCATGAGGACCCTGCATGAGTTTGGAAAGGCTCTGTGGCCAACTCTCAAAGGAGAAATGATAATGATGACAACAATGATGATGATGACAACAATGATGATGATGACAACAATGATGATGATGACAATGATGTTCCCCAGATAATTTTGGTCTAAGTCTAGCCCTTGCACTTTACTACTGCTTCCCACCCAGAGATATAGAAGAAGATGAGAATAATGATTTGATCAGAGTTGGACAGTCTTATCTTAAATTTGAGCTTGATGTAAATATTCAAAAACATTTAATCCACTGATGCCTCAATTAATGTAATTTTATTGCTGTTTTTATTTCTGAAATTTACCACCCTCGTCTTATACTTGAGTCAATGTTTTCCCAGTGGTAAAATTAGGTGCCTCGGCTTATATTCGGGTCAGCTTATACTCAAGTATATACGGTAAATCATTTGTATTCAATGGGATTATGGAAGAACTGGACATGCACCACCCTCATTATTAAATAATGTAAAGAATACAGCCTATCCTTTGCATTTGCTGGAGCTAGGGCACAGGACACCCAAAAAAGTGTGGAAAAGTGAATACAAAACCCCTAAAAGAAAGTGTAACTCTATGGCCAACTCCTTGTGGTCTATGTTTCTCTCTATGAGGAAGGAACATACAGGGCCTGAGCAGACTTGAAAAGATTTTGTAAAAAGAAATTGCTTTGTTAACTAAAGCATGACGCCCGCATTCTGACTGTTATTATATCTACGTGGATATCATCCAAATACAGTACAGCATAAGCCAAAAAGAGAAGGAAAAAAAGGACAAGTTCTCTGTGAATAGGAAAAATCCAAAAGTCAAGGAAATGATTACCTCGGTGCTTTTTGGATGGAACATCTTGTTCCCTGCCAAGGAAAGCACTGGCCGGGGTCCATGGTCACCTGAAGCCGACTCACCTGTTTGTTGGGATGGGACTTATCGAAGCCCAAGACGAGGTTCGGGAAGCGGCTGTGCAAAAGGAGGTCTGAGACTTTGAAGGGGATCGAGAAGCCCTGGATGGTCTTGCAAAAGTCAGTCGTGAGCCAAAGGTATTGTGTGTAGGCATCAACGAAAATATACTGCAAAAGGGGAAAGAGGAGAGGAAGAAAGTTCTGTGACAAAGCCTTGCCTGATTCTCGATCACTCTACCAGTAGCCATCCATCCATCACCAAAATCACTGATCCAACAGCAGTTAATAATCAAAAGCAACACGACGAGAAGGACGGAAGGCCGAACAGGGTACTGGGTTACAGCCTGTGCTGGATGGGGTCACACTCCCCCTGAAGGCGCAGGTTCGCAGTCTGGGGGTGATCCTAGACTCATCGTTGAGCCTGGAGCCCCAGGTCTCAGCGGTGGCTAGGGGAGCCTTCGCACAGTTAAAACTTGTGCGCCAGCTGCGACCTTACCTTGGGAAGCCGGACTTGGCCACGGTGGTCCACGCTCTCATTACATCCCATTTAGACTACTGCAACGCACTCTACGTGGGGCTGCCTTTGAAGACTGTTCGGAAGCTTCAATTAGTCCAACGGGAGGCTGCCAGATTAATAACTGGAGCGGCGTACAGGGAGTGTACCACTCCAGCTCTACTGGCTGCCGATTAACTACCGAGCACAATTCAAGGTGCTGGCTTTAGCCTATAAAGCTCTAAACGGTTCCGACCCAGCTTATCTGTCCAAACGTGTCTCCCGCTACGACCCACCTCGAAGCTTAAGATCATCAGATGAGGCCCTGCTCGCGGTCCCGTCAGCCTCACAGGTGCGGCTGGCGGGGACGATAGACAGGGCCTTTTCAGTAGTGGCTCCCCGCCTATGGAACGCCCTCCCCATTGAAGTCAGGCAGGCTCCCTTCCTCCTATCCTTCCGTAGGAAGGTTAAAACTTGGTTGTGGGGCCAGGCTATCGATTAAGAATCAGCAGCATTAATTACTATTATGTATGCTGGAACTCAATTGACAGACCCAGTCTTTTAAACTTGAACACGCCTATCTGTATTTTATAATGCGTTTTATGAATGTCTTATGTAAGTTAATTTTTTAACTGATTGATAGTGTATTGTACAGTTTTTATATGTTTGTTTTATTGTAAGCCGCCCTGAGTCCCCTGTTGGGTGAGAAGGGCGGGATATAAATATTGTAATAATAAAAATAACATCTTCACATTAAATGTGAAGATGTTATTCAGGCCATCATAACCACAGTATGTCATGATCTCACTGGGTAAGATAACCCATGCGAAAAAAATATACTGGGAGAAAAACAGCCTAGGTTTGTAGCAGAGAAGCAAACCAATTATATTTGCATCATAGTAGATTATCAAATCTATCCAAGTTTCTAACCCCAACGAAACTGGCAAACATTCCGAAGGCAGGTTCATAAACCTTGTTAACAACCTGAAGTCCGGTGCATAAATCTTCTATATACAGTAGAGTCTCACTTATCCAACATAAACAGGCAGGCAGAACATTGGATAAGCGAATAGGTTGGATAATAAGGGGAGATTAAGAAAAGGCCTATTCAACGTCAAAATAGGTTATGATTTTACAAATTAAGCACCAAAACATCATGTTATACAACAAATTTGACAGAAAATGTAGTTCATTACACATTAATGCTATGTAGTAATTACTGTATTTACGAATTTAGCACCAAAATATCACAATGCATTGAAAACATTGACTACAAAAATGTGTTGGATAATCCAGAATGTTGGATAAGTGAGTGTTGGATAAGTGAGACTCTACTGTATATAAAAATGTATTGTATGTTTGTAGGTCTGAGTAAACAACAAAACCACTGAACCAAATCACACCAAATATGGCCACAAAAGATATAGTCATCCAATCTATGTCTTTCAAACAAAAAACATGGAAAATAAAGTCCAAATTAGAGAACGAAGAAGAGCCGTTTTCAACCCAGGTTGCTGGTCAGAAGGGTAGGCCCTGCCCCTTTAGGCCCCTCCCACTTCGTCTCCTAGCAACCCCCTCAGCCACAATGGCACTGGGGTACAGCCAGGGTTCAGGCTTTTGAGTCTGCAAGGCTATTCATTGCTATTCCACCTGGCTAACAAAGCATTCCCATAAGCCACAGCAACGCGTGGACGGGCACAGCTAGTTCCTTATATTTAATTCTATGAGCTGGTCATAGACCGTAATAAAGTGAACTTGACTTGACTATGTTTAATTCTTATTTTCCTTACTTACCCTTTTGTTGTCAGCCGGGCTGTGATAGAACTGAGCAATGACCGCTTGGCTAGTATTTCCTGGACCAAAGTTGAATTTCTCCGATATCTTCTTAAACGTCTTCCCATAGTCATAAGACACATAAACCTAGCAAGAGAAAATGCTGAGGTTACAAACAATAAAGGATGCTGGTTTCTCAGGTTCTCATATCATTTTCATGGAATTATTATTATATTACTATCTGAATATCTGCCATCCTCTCCTTCCACAGGAGGTTCACCCGTCCTCTTCTCTGATCTCCTTCCATCAGCAAGAAGATGGCTTTGAAACTGGTTGATCCAGAAGAGTATTTGAAAGGGGTTGTTTGTCCTATTCTCATTGTTAAATCTTAAATGTTTTTAAACTGTTTTGAAATTATAGCTTACAGGTGATCTTATTTGTTGTTTCTCCAAACAATTTCTCATTTCTAATTAGTACTATCAATGTTAAGGAATGCTGGAGGCTGTAGTCCATCAAGATCTGGAGAACTTCATGATTCCCATCCTTGTTCTAACTCCATATTTCAGTATAGGCAGTCCTTCACATTTGTGGGTTTCACCATTAGGGATTTGATCGTTTACACTTCAATTAATGTGTTCTCTCTAGGAATATTGAGGTCCTCTGAAAGCTGGCCATACATTGGTGCTGGAGGTCCTACAGATTTTTACAGAAAGCATTTCCCTAGGCACCTGTAGATCCTCCAACGAGATTCTATGATCAACGTCTTCTGGAGGTTGACCATAAAGGTATGTTGGAAGATACTTCTAGAGCAGTATGGGTCCCCAGGTGGTTTGACCTATAACTCCCAGAAATCCCAGCCAGTTGACCAACTGTTAGGATCTCTGAGAGTTGAAGGCCAAAACATCTGAGAAACTACAGGTTGAGAACCACTGTTCTAGAGAGAACACTTCTCTAGACACTTGTAGAGTCTAGACCAGTGGTTTTCAACCTGTGGATCCCCAGATGTTTTAGCCTTCAACTCCTGGAAATCCAAACAGCAGGTAAACTGGCTGGATTTCTGGGAGTTGTAGACCAAAACACCTGGGGACCCACAAGTTGAGAACCACTGGTCTAGGGTAACTCTATGGGCAACTTCTTCTGTAGGTTGCTCACAGAGTTGTTTTGGAAGTCCTAGAAATTCTTTTAGAGAACAGTTGCTGAGGTATCTGTAGGTCACCCATTTTGATTCTATGGTCAACATCTTCTGGAAGTCCTAGAGATTCCTAGATAAAATACTTCTTCAGAATGACTCTATGGGCAATACCAACAGAGGCTGATCACAGAGTCGTGCTGAAGGACACAGAGAACCATAGAAAGACATTCTCACATGACTTTATGATTTTTTGTACTTTTGTGGGGGATACTATGCCCCTAACCCTGATTGATGGGGACCCTGCTATATACCGTATATACTTGAGTATAAGCCGACCCGAATATAAGCCGAGGCACCTAATTTTACCACAAAAAAACTGGGAAAACATTGACTCCAGTATAATCCGAGGGTGGTACATTTCAGAAATAAAAAGATACCAATAAAATTACATTAATTGAGGCATCAGTAGGTTAAATGTTTTTGAACATTTACATAAAGTTCAAATTTAAGATAAGACTGTCCAACTCTGATCAAATCGTTATTCTCATCTTCTTCAATGTAAATGTGCTTATGTATCCTTTTAATAATAATAGAGTAAAATAATAAATGTAATAATAGAGTAAAATAATAAATGCAATAATAATAATAAGACCAGAGTGAAATAATAAATGTATTATTATTATTATTATTATTAATAATAATAATAATAATAATAATAATAATAATAATAATACAGTAGAGTCTCACTTATCCAACATTCGCTTATCCAACGTTCTGGATTATCCAACGCATTTTTGTAGTCAATGTTTTCAATACATTGTGATATTTTGGTGCTAAATTCGTAAATACAGTAATTACTACATTGCATTAGTGCGCATTGAACTACTTTTTCTGTCAAATTTGTTGTATAACATGATGTTTTGGTGTTTAATTTGTAAAATCATAACCTAATTTGGTGTTTAATAGGCATCTCCTTAATCTCTCCTTATTATCCAAGATATTCACTTATCCAACGTTGTGCTGGCCCGTTTATGTTGGATAAGTGAGACTCTACTGTAATAATAGAGTAAAATAAAAGTAATAGTAGCAACAATAATACAGAAAAAGAATAAATGTAATAATCCCAATAATAATAGAGAAAAATAATAAATATACCATATATTCTCGAGTATAAGTTGACCCAAATATAAGCCAACCAGGACCCTCACCCAAGTATAAGCTGAGGGGGGCTTTTTCAGTCTTAAAAAAAGGGCTGAAAAACTAGTCTTATACTCGAGTATATACAGTATATCACCAGCCCCAGTACATCTTGGGATCTTATCTTACTGGTTACTGAAATGGGAGGGAAAGATGACACAGGAGGGATCTCCAGGAAAAAGAAAACTTCTATCATAGGAGGAGTAACATTCCATGACAGAATTTTAAATACATTTTTGACAACTCCAGTTCTATCCCAAATCTCAATATTGTTTTTAGAGTATCATCGGGAAGCTTCTCTTTACGTGCTTGGACTGGCAAACAAAACAAACACGATTACTCACTGTCAAGAAAGAAATGAGTCAGAATTTGATTCATAGCATCATGTCCTCCCCTTAAAATTAAAAAATGGAAATAAGAAATACTCACATCGCTTAACTTGGGACCCATCAAGGCTAAACTATCCCGAGCCAGAGCCACAATCACATTGCTCTTCTCTCCGGCCCAATGGACCACCATCTGGTTGTGTGAATCATTCAGGCTAACCTGGGAAGGAAAGAGACAAAAGCAAAGGAAGAGCCTTGTTAAAAGCATACAAAGTGCAGCTCCAAACATGGATATAAAGAATACACTGAGGGGAGGCTTAAATGATGACATTCTCTTATTACACTAGGTTTTGTTCCTGAGTTATAAGTGTCATTTTCTTAAAAAACACTAGCTGTGCCCGGCCACGCGTTGCTGTGGCGAAGTATGGTGGGATGGGAAATAAAGTACTGAGGAATTGGTGGTGGTAAAGGTAAAGGGTAAAAGTTTTACCTAACATTAAGTCCATTATAAATGAGTTATATAGCTGTGTGGAAGGGCCTTGAGTCTACACTGCCATATAATCCAGTTAAAATCAGATAATCTGTATTTTAAAGGCAGTGTGGAAGAGGCCTAACTCTGCCTGTCCCCTGGGCTGAGTGGGTTGCTAGGAAACCAAGTGGGCGGAGCTTAGCCTTCTAACTGGCAGCAATTGGATGAAAACAATTATTCTTCTCCCTCTAACTAGCAACTTTGGCAGTACCGTATATACTTGAAGATAAGCAGAGTTTTTCAGCCCTTTTCAGTCTTTGCAAATCCTATATACATATAGATATCTAGAGATTTCCATGTACCTGTATATCTGTATCTATTTTTCTTTTCTTTTTGTTGTATGAACGTAGAGGCATGGATGAGCGGTTGTGCTGCCAAGTTTAGTGTTTTTGGGATGTGTAGTTTTGTTGTTTTGTCCTAGGTAGGCCGAAATTTCATTACCCTTTTATATATATAGATTGAAAGGGTTTATTTAAAGTGCAATTGTTTTTGCAGGACTTCCTGTAGTACATTTTGCTCTAGTTTTTCAATGAATATCTCAGAGTCGCAACCAATTTAACATAGTTTGTGGCAGCCACAAAAACAATCTTTCTGGAGGATAGCAACTACTTTTAAAGTAAGTGCCGCACAATGAAACAGGAAACAATGCTTTCAAACCAGTAAACATTTTTTTTAAAAAGCCATATTATTATATTTGGGGATACATTTCTGATTTAGTGACATTCAGTCGGAACCCCACAGATGGTCACTTCTCCCTATCAAGCTCCTCGGAGATGCACACGCAGCAAATGTCAAAACCTATGAGCCAGATATTTCTTCTATGCCTTTGGCTTTCAACGATCAAATGTAACCCTTTTCATTGTGCCAAGCCATGTCTAATATGCCTGGAGACTTAACTGTGAAACTCAGAAGTTGACACAAAATCCGAAATATATTTATTTATTCCAGTTGATGACCAGCAACAAAAAATGTACAAGCATCAGAATAGAATAGAGACATTTACATTAAGAAACACTATCAAAAGCAAGGTTAAAACCCAGTATTGAATATGGTAGTTAAAACGTCATTAAACATTTATATGTTTATGACAAAGGTAAATACTGAAGTAAATATTAAAACCTTCTAAGACTGTGACAACATCTTGCGCCGACAAGTTATTGCTGCTGCACAAAAGCTAGCAACTTTGGCAGTACCGTATATACTCGAACATAAGCAGAGTTTTTCAGCCCTTTTCAGTCTATGCAAATCCTATATACATATAGATATCTAGAGATTTCCGTGTACCTGTATAGCTGTATCTATGTGTATACATTATTTTATGTATGAATTTTCGCCTCACATGTTTGCAAGTCTTTGCAAATATAATTATCTATATATAGAGAGATGTCTAGATATATATATATATATATATATATATATATATATATATATATGAATACAGATATATAGGGCTTGCAAATATTGCAGGGGAAATGCACACACATACACATACACACAGAGATTTCTAGATACATATAAACATAAATATATAGGGCTTGCAAATATTGCAGGAGGAAAATGCACACATATAGAGAGAGGATTTGCAAACGTTTCAGGGGGAAATGCATATGTGAAATTAGTATATATAATTATAGATCTATATCTAGCTCGCAACTGGCCTGAGTCCCCATGGGAAGAAAGGGCAGGGTTCAAATTGAAGTTATCATTATTATTATTGTTAATACTGTATTGTTTTTGTTGACCCTACTTTTCCACTTACAGAGCAAGTTTACTGTTTTTCTTTGAAATACAGTAAATATTCAAAAACATTTAACCTACTGATACCTCAATATAATTTCATTGGGATCTACAGTAGAGTCTCACTTATCCAACACTCGCTTATCCAACATTCTGGATTATCCAACGCATTTTTGTAGTCAATGTTTTTCAATATATCGTGATATTTTAGTGCTAAATTCATAAATACAGTAATTACTACATAGCATTACTGCGTATTGAACTACTTTTTCTGCCAAATTTGTTGTCTAACATGATGTTTTGGTGTTTCATTTGTAAAATCATAACCTAATTTGATATTTAATAGGCTTTTCCTTAACGCCTCCTTATTATCCAACATATTCGCTTATCCAACATTCTGCCAGCCCGTTTATGTTGGATAAGTGAGACTCTACTGTATTTTCATTTTGAAATTTACCAGTAGCTGCTGCATTTTCCACCCTTGGCTTATACTCGAGTCAGTAAGTTTCCCCAGTTTTTTGTAGTAAAATTAGGTGCCTCGGCTTATATTGGGGTCGGCTTATACTCGAATATATACAGAAATTTTGGGGTCCAAAATATGCATGCTCTCTTCCATATTCCTTAGTAACCCGGCGGCCGTGTTCTCCTTTACAAACACCCTTCAATGGCAGCCCCAAACAGAGAATATTGAGGCAGTCTAGTTTTGAACAAAACCAAGGCTGTGTGACAATGGCTTGCTTTTTTTTCTAATCCAGGAAAGGGTACAGCCTGCGCACACAAGCCAAAACAGTCTCAAAAAGAATACAGCTTGATTTGCAGAAGACAAGCCTAATCCGGCATTGTCCCAGAAGCTTTGGGTTCCTGGGATTAAAAGGCACACATAATAACAGGTTTCGTTCTCCTGCATTATTGCTCCACTTCCTCAGGTCTCTGGCTCCCTTCCGCTCGCTATTCATCCACAGTTCTGCATCAGAAGGCAAGGACAATCGCCCACAAGGCAACCATGGGCTTGTTTGGTACACCGTGCGGGGAGGGAGAGGCACTTCCAAGGCCAAGGACTGCATTGCAAACTCAGCTTCCCTGAAAAAAATTCAATCTCCAGTTTAAACATGGAAAATTTTCAAAATTTTCCAGGTTAAACGTTATGAATAAGAATAATAATAAAAAATGTTGGCGAGGGTGCCAGGAAATTGGAACCTGCATGCATATGTGGTGGGATTGTAAACATGTAAAGGATTTTTGGGAATTGGTTATAAGGGAAATAGAAATATTAGGAATATAAAAATCAGAAGGAATCCAGTGGAAATATTACTTTTAATTAAAAAAGAGGATGAGAAAGCTAAGAGGGAAAAAATTAATAGACATGCTATTAACAGCAGCTAGATTACTAATTGCAAAATATTGGAAAGGAGAAATGAAAATACCAATTAATGAATGGTATAAAGAAGTCTGGATAATGGCACTGAATGACAAGCTAACATCAAATTTACAAGTCAAGAAGGGATAATGGAAAAAATAAACTTTGAAAGTACAGTAAAGTCTCACTTATCCAAGCTTCGCTTATCCAAGCCTCTGGATAATCCAAGCCATTTTTGTAGTCAGTGTTTTCAATACAGTAGAGTCTCACTTATCCAACACTCACTTATCCAACATTCTGGATTATCCAACGCATTTTTGTAGTCAATGTTTTCAATATATCGTGATATTTTGGTGCTAAATTCGTAAATATGGTATTACTACATAGCATTACTGCATATTGAACTACTTTTTCTGTCAAATTTGTTGTGTAACATGAACTTTTGGTGCTTAATTTGTAAAATCATAACCTAATTTGATGTTTAATAGGCTTTTTCTTAATCCCTCCTTATTATCCAACATATTCGCTTATCCAAGCTTCTGCCGGCCCATTTAGCTTGGGTAAGTGAGATTCTACTGTATTTGGAGAAAGTTTTTAGAAAAAATATTGGAAAAAGAAGATGGGAATTTACTGTATATACTCGAGTATAAGCTTAGTTTTTCAGCCCTTTTTTTAAGACTGAAAAAGCCCCACTTGGCTTGTACTTTGGCTTATATTTGGGCCAGCTTATACTCAAGAATATATGGTACATTTATTATTTTTGTCTATTATTATTGGTATTATTACATTTATTATTTTTCTCTACTGTTGCTACTATTACATTTATTTTGCTCTTTTTTATTATTATTAATACATTTAATATTTCACTCGAATTTCTGAAATTTACCTCCCTCGGCTTATACTGGAGTCAATGTTTTCCCAGGGGTTTTTTTGTGGTAAAATTAGGTGCCTCAGTTTATATTCGGGTCGGCTTATACTCGAGTATATACGGTACCTCAAAATGAAGAATTGAAATTTTGATGGGACTTTAGAAGAAGAGATGGCTCTGGAGAAGGAGAGCACAGGGGTGAATGTAAATAAAAGAGAGGGAAATGTATAGAATCTATATATATCAAAGAGTGATGGCATCACGGCGACTCACAAAACAACAAAACTACAGGCCCCCCAACCTCGAAATCTGACAACACAACCCATCATCCACGGCTCTAGGTTGATACAACAAAAAGAAAAGAAAAATAAAGTCCTAATTAGAGAGAGAGGAATAATTGCTTTTATCCAATTGCTGCCAGTTAGAAGCCTAAGCTCCTCCAACTTGGTCTCCTAGCAACCCAATAAAAAATAATAAAAAAACACTAAAAAATAATTAAAAACACTAAATAAATTAATACAATAAAATACTATAATAACAGAAAATAACTAAAAATAGTACAAGAAAATAATAAAATATAATAAATAAAAAGATAACTTACAATAAAATTAATTTAAAAATACAAATAACGTCAAATAAAAATTACACAACAATTTTTAACCAATACCACCACCACTTTGCCACAGCAACGTGTGGCCGGGCACAGCTAGTATGTTTATATAACTGTACCTTTTTCTCAAATAATAATAATAATAATAAAAGAATATTTAATAGGAAAAAAAGAAAAAACTTCCATCTCCAACTGTAGCATTACTGTAAGAAGGCCGTCCCTTGATCCCTTCATTCTTCTTTCAGAGCCACCTTTGCTCTGATTAGAAGGGGTTCAAGTATTAATGCATGTTAAACACTGTAGACTTTACAAGCAAATAAAAATCAAAGCTAAACGGCTTTCAAGAAGAGCTACGCCGCAGCTAGCGATGGTGAGAATGAGCCCCAGGGAATACTATTGCCTGTTCGGGTTACATCAAGACACGCAGAAATCCGGAGCGAGTCTTTCAACGCTCAGCTTTGTTCTCCTCGGGAATCTGCGATCAGAGCATAATGAGAAGTGGAGCTGAGGTTCATATAGGACACCCGAGTTCGAGGAAATATTTAAAAATGAGCAAGTCTCCAAAGTCCCAATAAACGTCTTTCCAAA
Organism: Anolis carolinensis; assembly: GCF_035594765.1. Taxonomy (NCBI): domain Eukaryota; kingdom Metazoa; phylum Chordata; class Lepidosauria; order Squamata; family Anolidae; genus Anolis; species Anolis carolinensis. Next base: position 26,392,627 of record NW_026943819.1, read on the forward strand.
GGTTCTCGAAGAACTCTGATGTGAAATCAGCGATCATAACATGTCATGTAAAATGAGTCTCAAATACATTGGAAAACAGAAAAATGGCTCTCTTGCCCATGTGGTCATGTTTTCTTTTATGTAAGTCTCTTCTGTTTCCCAAATCAGCAGCTGTTGATATAGCACTTTGATTACTTTCGTTTCTAGTTTTAAAACTTTATTGTGTCATTTCTCTCAAATCCTATTTGACTGTCTATTTTGAAACCTTTTCTGATCTGCCAATAATTTAACCAGGTTATAGATGATTGTATTTGTTTTACCTCCTCATATGATTTTAGCATTATTCCCTGATTATCTATTTTTACCAATTGTTTATATGTCAACCATCTTTCCCTAGGTGTCACTCTCAATTTGGAGGAGTGGGAAAGATGTTGGCAAAAGAGACTAAAATATACATATTCCATAACACTAAAGGAAAGCTGGTACAAAATCTTCTTCAGGTGGTACATCACTCCGGCAAAATTGGCAAAATTTAACAAGAGTAAGAACGGGGAAGAATGCTGGAAATGTAGGAAAGAGAAGGGAGATTTTTTTCACATGTGGTGGGGTTGCAAGAAGATTAAAAGGTTTTGGAGAACAATACAGAAAGAAATGGAGATCGTATTACAAATAAAACTTGTACTAAAACCAGAATATTTTCTATTAGGGTTAACGGACTTTTTCACGGACTCAAATGACGAAAAATTGTTTATATACATGATAAGCGCAGCTAGAATCACGATTGCAAAACTGTGGAAAACAGAGGAGACAACAGAGCTGAGAATATTAGGATCATCGAATCACAGAATCGTAGAGTTAGAAAAGACCTCATGGGCCATCCAGTCCAACCCCATTCTGACAAGAAGCAGGAAAATTGCATTCAAAATACCCCCATCCAATGTCTGTGTGTGAAGGAGCCTCCACCACACTCCAGGGCAGAGAGTTCCACTGCTGAACAGCTCTCACAATGAGGAAGTTGAAGTCAACAATGTCTGGAGGACCACACAACTCCTGATTTCATCCAAACTCAAGGTAGTCCCATTGATGTTGATTTTAGTTCAATGGTTCTCAACCTGTGGGTCCCCAGACAAAATGGCCTTCAGCTCCCACAAATCAACTGGCTGGGATTTCTGGGAGTTGTAGGTCAAAACACCTAGGGACCCACAGGTTGAGAACCACTGATCTACATGGTCCAATCCCACAAATGGGACTTGCAGTTTAATGAAAAATTTAGAATTTAATATCGCCAATTCACAAAGTTCAGGACTTAACACTTGATCATATAATCACCAGCAAAATACAACAAATCTGTTCCACCATCTGCATGGAATAGATGATGACAACTGGCATTTTTTATCAAGGATGGACAATATGTGACCCTCCAGAAGAAGTTGGGTTCTCACTTCTATCATTGGCAATGGCTGATAGGAGTTGCAGTCCAATATCTGGATGGCTACACTCTGTAGATCAGAGGTCCCCAAACTTTTTAAACAGGGGGCCAGTTCACGGTCCCTCAGACCATTGGAGGGCCGGACTATAGTTGGAAAAATACCTAAAAACGAATTCCTATGCACACTGCACATCTCTTATTTTGAAGTTTAAAAAAGGGAAGAAATACAGCCTCAATGTTAATAATAATTATAATAAAAATAAAAGAGGGTTGGAAAGAGACACCTTGGGCCCTCTAGTCAAAACCCCTTCTATCTTTGTGCACCAAAAGCACAAGCAAACCACCCCTGACAGATGGCCACTAAGCCTCAATGTTGTTAATAATAATAATCATCATCATCATCATCATCATCATCCATCACATAGTCCTAAAACTCCGGGGAACTTGTGATTTTGTCATATGAAATCCAGCATATATATATCATTTTCTGTGTTATACTGTGTCTTTGAGTGAATAATAATAATAATAATAATAATAATAATAATAATAATAATAATAGAGGATTGGAAAAAGACTCCTTGGGTCATTTAGTCCAACCCCCTTCTGCCTTTGTGCACCAAAAGCACTGGCAAAGCACCCCTAAATAAATTATTAATCAAATAATGATTAAAATACTATTATAAACAAGCAAAGCTTTGGAAGGCACGCAACAGGTGAGGGAGGAGGGGGGAGCTGCCATTGTGAGGGCCGGATAAATGGCTTCAATGGGCCGCATGTGGCCCCCGGGCCTTAGTTTGGGGATCCCTGCTGTAGATCAATGGTTCTCATGATAGCCATGTACAAATACGTGAAGGGAAGTCATAGGGAGGAGGGAGCAAGATTGTTTTCTGCTGCCCTGCAGACTAGGACACGGAACAATGGCTTCAAACTACAGGAAAGGAGATTCCACCTGAACATCAGGAAGAACTTCCTCACTGTGAGAAGAGCTGTTCAGCAGTGGAACTCTCTCCCCGGGGCCGTGGTGGAGGCTCCTTCTTTGGAGGCTTTTAAGCAGAGGCTGGATGGCCATCTGTCAGGGGTGCTTTAAATGCGATTTCCTGCTTCTTAGCAGGGGGTTGGACTGGATGGCCCATGTGGTCTCTTCCAACTCTACTATTCCATGATTCTATGATTCTATGATTCAACTTGTGGATCCCCAGATGTTTTGGCCTTCAACTCCCCGAAATCCTAACAGCTTGTTAATTGGCTGGGATTTCTAGGAGTTGTAGGCCAAAACACCTGGGGACCCACAGGTTTGAGAACCACTGATGTAGATTATGTTGGAGTGCAACTCCTAGCACTCCTCACCATTGGCTATGTGAGCTAGGGCTGCTTGGAGATGCCCACTGCTGCGTTCAATTGTTGTTTCTTTCACAGCATTATCAGACTGTCTCCCAACATATTTCAGATGGTTGCATCATGCACTACCCAAGGGAGGTTCAGATATTGTTCATCTCATCCTCCTGATCTTCGGGCGGTTTTTCAGCCTCATCTCACAGCACCATCAGGCTGGTCAAGAACGGGTAGCTTATGCCAAGGCCACCCAATGAGTTTTAGCAACTAAGTGGGGATTTTGATTATTCCCACACTCAGGCTCTGTGTCCTAGCCGTGGGGCCTTCCACTGTTTCACTGGCTCCAAGTGCAAAAGGTGCCCATCAATGGTCTGAGAAGTACACATAAGCAGCACAAATCAGGACACAGCTAGAACAAAAAGGGGCCTCCAAAGCCAACAAATCAGCAAAGAGAGAGACTTGCAATGTTTGGGAACAAGTGAGAAATGTGTGAGGATACGACTTTGGGATTTTGGGGTCGTTGGGTTAAGGAGGGGAAGCTTTCCAAAGTAGAACAGAAGGGCCACTTAATGTGTCGTCTGTCTCTCTGCTTCTATTTTGTTAATTCATTTATGAAGACACCTGTCTGTTAAAATAATAATAATAATTATAATAACTTATTATTATTATAATTATTATATTATATTATTATATATTAATTATAATAATAATAATAATTAATAATAACAACTATGTGGCCCAAATGATTCATTGGAACTTATGCCTCAAGTACCACCTCCCAGCAGCAAAGAACTAGTGGGATCACAAACCTGCAAAAGTATTAGAAAATGAGCACGCAAAGATACTGTGGGACTTCCGAATCCAGACAACACAACACACCAGACATCACAGTTGTGGAAAAGAAAAAGGTTTGGATCATTGATGTCGCCATCCCAGGTGACAGTCGCATTGACGAAAAACAACAGGAAAAACTCAGCCGCTATCAGGACCTCAACATTGAACTTCAAAGACTCTGGCAGAAACCAGTGCAGGTGGTCCCGGTGGTGATGGGCACACTGGGTGCCGTGCCAAAAGATCTCAGCCGGCATTTGGAAACAATAGACATTGACAAAATTACGATCTGCCAGCTGCAAAAGGCCACCCTACTGGGATCTGCACTCATTATCCGAAAATACATCACACAGTCCTAGACACTTGGGAAGTGTTCGACTTGTGATTTTGTGATACGAAATCCAGCATATCTATCTTGTTTGCTGTGTCATAATAATAATAATAACTTTATTTTTATACCCTGCCTCTATCTCCCCAAAGGGGACTCAGGGTGGCTTACATGGGGCCAAGCCCAAATAAAAACAATAGCAATATAAAACACCACAATAGACAAAAGACATGCACAATTATAAAAATTTAAACATTAGCCAATAAAAACAAATGACAAGAACTAATAAAAACATGGATTAAAACGGAGAGGTTGTAAAAGTAGACTGGGTAAGGTGCACCCTATAAATATTGTAAACACGAGGTGACTGATAAAGTGCTGCAAATTCTTGGAAGTGCAAATTGGGATGGGAATAAAACTGTAACAACATCCTAAGCAGTCTGATGGAAATATAACAGCTTCCCATTCTTAGGATATGAGTACAAATGATTCAATGTAGACGCATGCATCATGCGAAACACCAGCTCAAGGGAATCCGAATCCTGAGACTGAAAAAGAAGGGACTGGAAGGTGAATCCACTGAATGCAAATGAAAAACAGCCATCAAGGGGGAGATTAGAGGATTTCTGAATCCGTCTCAATTAGTGAAATACACTTACAGACTACACCAGCAGCAAAGGAGACTTTTTTTTTCCTTTTGTAATCATTGAAACTTTGCTTTGAGGAGCCAGCTGGTGCGGGAATAATTGGAGAATTAAATGCATCCGCTAGGATATGACGGAGGGAGGTTCCTGATCTCGAGGGCTCAGCAGCTGTTTCCATGGGCACAGGGAATCGGTTTGGCATATTACCAAAAAAGGGTAGATTAAAGAAAAATACCTGCTGGGAAACTCATTGGGAAAGGCCTCTAATCTAGGAGAATGGCATTGACAGTCCCCAAGTTGCAAACTTCCGACTAAGAATGACTAAGAATGGGGGTGAGACAACAGGAAGGGGGAGAAATCTAACCCTCGGAAGGGAAATTAACTCCTGGAAGAGTTATCACAAGGAAAAGGTGTCTCAATTGAAGCCTTATCGCCAATCCTTGTTTCCACAACAAGCCAAATTTTTCAAAATCCAATCATTGTACAGATAGAAAGTAAAGTGAAAATTTCTGGACAGGGACACAGACAACATAAGAAACACCAAAGCTTGAGTGCGTGTTTATGTATGTGTGTGTGTGTGAATCTATATATATATATATATATATAAATGTAATGTGCATAATTAGGACCGAGTTAACAACAAAACCACTGGGCCAAATCACACCAAATTTGGCCACAATACTCATCACTTTTCAAGGAGTGACCTTGCAGCTTTAAAGCCTGGCTGCTTCATACTTAGGGGACTCCATTGTTGGCTGACTTGAATACCAGAATAGACTTGCAGCTTCAAAGCCTGGCTGCTTCATACCTAGTGGACTCCATTGTTACTCAACCTGAATACGATTGGATAGCCTTGCAGCTTCAAAGCCTGGCTGCTTCATACCTAGAGGACTCCACTGTTACCCAACTTGAATACGATTGGAGAGCCTTGCAGCTTCAAAGCCTGGCTGCTTCATACCTAGCGGACTCCATTGTTACCCAACCTGAACACGATTGAATAGCCTTGCAGCTTCAAAGCCTGGCTGCTTCATACCTAGCGGACTCCATTGTTACCCAACTTGAATACGATTGGATAGCCTTGCAGCTTCAAAGCCTGGCTGCTTCATACCTAGCGGACTCCATTGTTACCCAACCTGAACACGATTGAATAGCCTTGCAGCTTCAAAGCCTGGCTGCTTCATACCTAGTGGACTCTATTGTTACCCAACTTGAATACGATTGGATAGCCTTGCAGCTTCAAAGCCTGGCTGCTTCATACCTAGTGGACTGTAGACACTGACAGTGATATTTGTAGGTTTGGGTTTCCCCACAGTTTGAATGCTTTGAAGCTCACCGTCTTTGCTTCCCACATCAAAATAAATGTATAGATTTTTCAACACCCTTATAAAAAAAGAAACAAGAGGAAAACCTCACCCATCGCAAGTAAGTGCATACACTACCAAGAGTATAAAAGGAAGCAACTCAAAACCTTGCCCACATAATGAGGCCTCGGCACCCACCCAGCATTTATATTTAGCTCCCAGGGGAATATGCCACGCCTGAGTTACCTTGGAGCAGCATTCATTCTGCGGCTAATTCATCACCTGTTTGTGACTCAGACAATGCAGTGGACTCGGGTGCCCTCGAGGAAGAGTTTCTCAATGGAAGTTAAGTCAAAGTTGGCACCAGGTGTTGGGAGGCAGACAATATCGACGCCACCCTAAGCAACTCGAGCAGCTGGAAATATCAACTCACTTTTTCCCAAACATGCACAGACATAGGATGGATGACACCTTGCTTGAAAACAATATAGACGTCTTAGTAGACCACAACGTGAACATGACTCAATGGCTAAAAAAAACATAGTGATTCAAAGCTGTATCAGTAAGAGTTTGGTGTCTGGAACAATTTGATCAGCATTGCCTCTGAAAAATCCTATAAATCTCTTGGGAAGACAGGCGGACAAATGTCAGCGTGTTGGAAGAAGCAAAGACCACCAGCATTGAAGTACTCCAAACTTATGAACGGGAAACGTAATGTTGGTGAACAGGAAAAGAGATTTAAAGCCAACCTTAAAAACTGTGGCATAGACACTGAAAACTGGGAAGCCCTTGAGCTCTCTAATTGGAGGTCAGCTGTGATCAGCAGTGCTGCGGAATTCGAAGAGGCACGAATGGAGGGCTTAAGGGAGAAACGTGCCAAGAGGAAGGCCCATCAAGCCTTGCATCTGGAAACCAAGGTCTTCACTGCAGAAGAACATGCAGGTCAAGAAGAAGTCTCCATAGCCACCTACACATCCACCACCAAGACACTACTACACTTGGAGGACCATAAACCTCAGGCTACGAGGGATCACCTAAATTAGTAAGTAAGGTGTCTAGATAAAAGAGTAAGAGTACCACTCTATGGTTGTGCACACAAGCTTTTAATGAATGAGAACATGGACTTAAATGACCTGTACGAAGACTGGAGGATTCTGGATGAATGGATTTTAATCTTGGACATTCTTAAAATTTTATATAATGTGATTTTATTTTGTAATGGTATCTGTTTTATATGAACTGTTGTTTTGTAGATTGTTTTATATGAATTGTTGTTTTTACATTGTTTTAGGCATTGAATTTTTGCCTATTTACTGTAAGCCGCTTTGAGTCTCCTTGGAGAGAAAGGTGGGGTAAAAGTGATGTAAATAATAATAATAATATTCAACTTTGGTTAAACTTCACCTGGAATAACCCTGAGTCCAGTTGTGGGCATCACAATTCAAAAAGAGCATGTTCAGAGAATAGGAACAAAAGGATCCAAGGCAGGGGTCCCCAAACTAAGGCCTGGGGGCCAGATGTGGCCCTCCAGGGTCATTTACCTGGCCCCCGCCCTCAGTTTTAATAATATAATATATTGTATATACATATAATATTGATAATAATATTATGTTATACAATACAATACTAATAATAATACCATATAATAATATTAATTATATGTTATATATTACATATTATATAATAGTATAGTGGTATAGTTCAATATAGTAATATATAATGCTAATATTGTGCTATGCTAATAATATAATATATTGTATGTACATACAGCTGCTCTGAGTCCCCTTCGGGGTGAGAAGGGTGGGATATAAATGTAGTAAATAAATGCAGTAAATAAATAATTAATTTTAGACTTAGGCTCGGCCAAAGTCTGACATGACTTGAAGGCAGACAACAACAACAGTCCTAATTAACTTGACTATCTCATTGGCCAGAAGCAGGCCCACACTTTCCATTGAAATCCTGATAGGTTTATGTTGGTTACAATTGTTTTCATTTTTAAATATTGTATTGTTCTTTCGTTGTTGTTGCACTTCAAATAAGACATGTGCAGTATGCATAGGAATTTATTTATTTTTTTCAAATGATAATTCGGCCCCTCAACAGTCTGAAGGATAGTGGACCGACCCTCTGCTTAAAAAGTTTGAGGATCCCTGATCCAAGGTAAGGAAACCATGAATCCACATGAGAAGGTTAAGAGGAGACACCATAGCCACGTTTAAATATTTGAAAGCATATCACATTGAGGAGGAGGAGGGACATTTGTTTTCTGCTGCGTCAAAGACTAAGAAATAGAGAAACAGAAACAGGAAAATAGATTCCATCTAAACATTAAGAACTTCTCAACAGAGCTGTTCAGCAGTGGAATATGCTGCTGCCTTGGAGTCTGGTGGAGTCTCTTTCTCTGGAGACTGGATGGCCATCTCTTGGAAGTGTTTTGCTTGTGTCTTTCTGCATGTAGGATGGGATGTCCCAACTCTCTGATCGAATGATTCCAAGGGGAAAGAGGGATCCAGCCAGCATTTTATAATACCAGGATCAATGGCAGGTAGACAGCTGGAGTAAGTAGAAACCAAGCAGGAGAGAAAGAAAGCAACAATACCAACAGAGCTAATCCTGCCTTTGGCATTTGCAACAAGCACCCCTGTGGTTATCCCAATCTGCTTCTCGGCAGCTTTATTCTCTGCCTCTTCTGTTATAGTCAAAGGATAAAGACTGATTCTTTCAACCTCCAGCTCATCACCCAGATATAACATTAGAGGCCAGCAAAAGTCCAAAAATCAGGGACCTAACAATATCCCTTTACACACTGTTCTATGGATCTTTCCCGTGGGATATCAGGGCCAACCTGTAGATAGTACTCAACCACAACATATAGTTGGCCCTCCACATTTGCAGATCGATTTCATTATTCATGGATTTGAGTAATATGTTCTCTCTGGAATTCTCTGTACCCTGCAACACAACTTGATGGCCAATGCCAACCAGGAGAGCATAGATATAAACCTTCTTTGTACGTCCTCCAATGTCTACAGCAGTGGTTCCTAACCTGTGGGCCGCAAGACCTAAAAGAAGGTCCATGAGGCAAATAGGGGCCGGGCTGTGGCGCAGGCCAGTGAGCAGCCTGCTGCAATAAATCACTCTGACCATGAGGTCATGAGTTCGAGGCCAGCCCGTGGCAGGGTGAGCACCCGTCAATTAAAAAATAAAAAATATCCCCTGCTCGTTGCTGACCTAGCAACCCAAAAGATAGTTGCATCTATCAAGTAGGAAATAAGGTACCACTTATAAAGTGGGGAGGCAAATTTAACTAATTTATGACTTGGAATGAGGAAGCGCCGACACAGTGGATGATGAAGCAGCTGCTCCCCCCTGTGGCCAGAAACGAACATCCCCTCAGGAGAAGGTTAAATTGCCTCTGTGTCTGTCTCTGTCTCGGTTCTATGTGTATATGGGCATTGAATGTTTGCCCTATATGTATATAATGTGATCCGCCCTGAGTCCCCTTCGGGGTGAGAATAATTCTCTGAGTGATATGACAATCGTCCTGAATCAATCTGTTAACCTTTTAATTGTGAAACTCGGTGGTTGCTGTCACAGGACATCCAACTCTTTCGTATCTCAAAATCACAAGTCAAACACTTCCCAAGTGTCTAGGACTGTGTGATGTATTTTCGGATTATGCGTGCAGATCCCAGTAGGGTGGCCTCTTGCAGTTGGCAGATCGTAATTTTGTCAATGTCTATTGTTTCCAAATACCGGTTGAGATCTTTTGGCACGGCACCCAGTGTGCCCATCACCACCGGGAGTTTGGAAAGTCCCTCCCCACCAAACTTTGTCACTTGGCTTGCGTCCTCAACCTTCCTGCAGCTGCGCATGTGCATGCGCCCAACTTTCCTCCACGCTCATCCTGGATCACTCTTCTGTTTTGCAAATGCTTGCAAGGAAGGTTATGGCGACCGTTTTTTGGGACAGGAAAGGTGTGCATGCACATGCGCAGCTGTGGGAAGGGACGGCTGCCTGGTTGAGATTGTTTCCAAATGCCGGCTGAGATCTTTTGGCACGGCACCCAATGTGCCGATCACCACTGGGACCACCTGCACTGGTTTCTGCCAGAGTCTTTGAAGTTCAATTTTGAGGTCCTGATAGCGGCTGAGTTTTTCTTGTTGTTTTTCGTCAATGCGACTGTCACCTGGGATGACGACATCAATGATCCAAACCTTTCTCTTTTCCACAACTGTGATGTCTGGTGTGTTGTGTTCCAGAACTTTGTCAGTCTGGATTCGGAAGTCCCACAGTATCTTTGCGTGCTCATTCTCCAATACTTTTGCAGAATTTTTATTATTATTATTATTTGTAACCCTTTTGGTATTAATGTTGGAGAGTGGTCCCTGGTCAAAGTGGTCCCCGGTCAAGTGGTCCCTGGTCAAAAAAAGGTTGGGAATCACTGGTCTACAGGAACTTCAGAAACTACTACATTCCACAAACTGATGATCTGACTCCGTATAATGAAGCTTGCAATGACTGTATCCTGGGGCAAATTATGGAAGGATCTCATGAGAGAAAGCATCCCAGAGCTGTTCGCCAAACCGCTTTCTCCAACAGCTGCTGGAATGACAAGGCTCAGCCACTTTCTCCCAGACTCACAGCACTAATCCACTTGCTGCCCAAAGTCTAAATACACGATTGCGTAACAAATCCGCCCAGAATCCAAACAACCGTGTTCCAGCTTTTCTCTTCTTGCTCTAATCTGGAGGGCAGGGAAGGTGGCACACAAATATAATTTCCAAACCCAAACCAATTCCAATCGCCAAGTTCCAACACAGAGATAGAAGCATTTTCTTCTCGTCCCAAAGCCACAAAACCTGGCTATTTTCTTGTACTACAATTCCCAACCAGCATGACACCCATCACATCATACAACCCACTAAAACATTAAAATGAATGACAATTTTCAGAGTTGCAATCCAAAAAAGTAGCCTATATGCCTCCCATTGTCCAAGAGTCGTCGGGACCGCTGCCTGACTACTTTCTCCCTTCTCCAGCTCTGAGAAATCCAACCTCACAATGTCTCGCAATGGTGGGTAGATTCCTTTTGTGGCTCTTTCCTTCCATCCTCCTTTCCCCTCATACAAATGTCACATTTCTTTCCCAATGACCTCACAGAGGGCCACTTCACCTAGCAACAGCCAACAATTTTCCTAGCAACAACCAATCCAGTGACATCACAGAGGGCCACTTCACCTAGCAACAGCCAACAATTTTCCTAGCAACAACCAATCCAGTGACATCACAGAGGGCCACTTCACCTAGCAACAGCCAACAATTTTCCTAGCAACAACCAATCCAGTGACATCACAGAGGGCCACTTCACCTAGCAACAGCCAACAATTTTCCTAGCAACAACCAATCCAGTGACATCACAGAGGGCCACTTCACCTAGCAACAGCCAACAATTTTCCTAGGAACAACCAATCCAGTGACATCACAGAGGGCCACTTCATTTAGCAATAGCCTTTGTGATATTATACAGAGAGATAATCGAGTGACAGGAGAATGAGATATTATGGACTATTACAAGAAAAGCGGTTGTATTTCTGTATTATGTTTTTTATGTTAAGCTGCTTTAAGTCCCTTTTGTGGGTTATAAATATAATCATCATCATCATCATCATCATCATCATCATGGGTTGCTGTGAGTTTTCCAGGTTGTTTGGCTATGTTCCAGAAGCATTCTCTCCTGACGTTTCACCCACATCTATGGCAGGCATCCTCAGAGGTTGTGAGGTCTGTTGGAAACTAGGCAAGTGAGGTTTATATACAGTAGAGTCTCACTTATCCAACAATCACTTATCCAATGTTCTGGATTATCCAATGCATTTTTGTAGTCAATGTTTTCAATGCATTGTGATATTTTGGTGCTAAATTCGTAAATACAGTAATTACTACATAGTATTAATGTGTAATGAACTACTTTTTCTGTCAAATTTGTTGTCTAACATGTTTTGGTGCTTAATTTGTAAAAAATTTCTTAATCTCTCCTTATTATCCAACATATTCGCTTATCCAACGTTCTGCTGGCCCGTTTATGTTGGATAAGTGAGATTCTACTGTATCATGAAATGTTTAGGGTGGGAAAAAGAACTCTTCTTTGGAATAGCTGCAAGGCCATTCAATGCTCCGAAAACAGAGGAATTCCAGATACGAAACAATCAGGGCCAGCTAACACAGCCCGACAAAGGATTCCACCAAGCAGGAAGCAGCCAGGCTTTGAAGTTGCAATGCCATTCAATGCTAATCAAGGTGGCCAATTGCAACATTCACACTTGCCTCAGACAGACAATGGATCTGGCACTTGGCACACAAACCCAACATGGCCAACTGTGCATACATGCCTGGTTTGAGGTGACTGACCTTGGATCTGGGAGTTGTAGTTCACCCTTATCCAGAGAGCCCTGAACCCAGCCAATGATGGATCTGGACTAAACTTGACACACAGACCCAACATGGCCAACTGCAAATACTATCAGGGTTTGGGGGCGATTGCCCTGGGAATCTGGGAGTTGTAGTTCACCCTTATCCAGACAGCACTGAACCTAGCCAATGACGGATCTGGACCAAACTTCAGTGATATTTTAACTGTGAAATTACCTTCCCCATTTCGGTCCATTTCGGCACATGTTGTACGTTGCCTGGGTTCGATGAATTAGTCTCCAGTGTTAATATGTATGTTTTGTGTTGATTTTAACGATTGTTTTTTATTGTAATTGATGTTTTTATTGGCTAACTGTTTTATTGCTGTGTTTTGATATTTGATTGTATTATCGGGCAAGGCCCCATGTAAGCCGCCCCAAGTCCCTTCGGGGAGATGGGGCGGGGTATAAAAATAAAGTTGTTGTTATTATTATTATTATTATTATTATTATTATTATTATTATTATTATTATATTACCTAACATCCCAAAACAAACAATGCCTTCTTCTCATATCCCAGGCACCACCGGGTCTCTGAGCTAGTATGTAATAAATATAAATGCAATACAGGTTGAGCATCCCTTATCTGGAATTCCACAAACCAAACCGAGTTACAGCCCAAAGAGGTCACTTTTGCAACCTCCTTCAGCCATCATTTGCAAATCAAGAAGATTACATCTCTTCCAGGCCACACTGTTTTACAGACATAGGGAAAATAAGGCTAGATTACAGTCGGCCAGAGATAAACCTAATCTTCACCCCAGATAATGAGGGCATCAGATGTGCAGGGATGGCCAAGACCTCATGCAAAGGTACTGAAGATTTAGAAAAGGTTCTCATTTTTACAGCAGTCCCTCTGCCAGAAGACCAAGAGTTGCGGTCCTGAAAAGTAAATCTCAGGCAAGGGCATCGCCTCGACCGAACCAAAATAAATGACTGCTGTTCATTCCAATTTGGAGAAGCGAGGAGCTAAATGTCATGTTTCGGAGCAGATTTGATTGAGTTCAAAAGTGTCCATTATTTCTGACAGTATATGGTCCAGATAAAACTGGGTTGAACAACCTCATTGTTTCAAGAGGGGAAAAATTAAGGACATATTTTCTGCCATCCGAGATATTTACTGTATATACTCGAGTATAAGTCTAGTTTTTCAGCCCTTTTTTTAAGACTGAAAAAGCCACCCTTGGCTTATACTCGGGTGAGGGTCCTGGTTGGCTTATATTTGGGTCAGCTTATACTCAAGAATATATGGTACATTTATTATTTTTCTCTATTATTGTTGTTACTATTACATTTATTTTACTCTATTTTTATTATTAATAATACATTTATGATTTCACTCTGATCTTATTATTGCATTCACTATTTTACTCTATTATTATTATAATTTTACTCTATTATTTTACTCTATTATTATTATTATATATATTTTCCTGTATTTATATTATTATTATTATTATTATATATATTTTCCTGTATTTATATTATTTATTATTATTATTATTATTATTATTATTACATGTATTATTTTCCTGTATTTATTATTATTATTATTATTATTATTATTATTATTATTATTATTATTATTATTAAATGCATTATTTTACTCTATTATTATTAAAAGGATACATAAGCACATTTACATTCAAGAAGATAAGATCAGAGTTGGACAGTCTTACCTTAAATTTGAGCTTTATGTAAATACAGTAGAGTCTCACTTATCCAAGACTCGCTTATCCAAGGTTCTGGATTATCCAATGCATTTTGTAGTCAATGTTTTCAATATATCATGATATTTTGGTGCTAAATTCATAAATGCAGTAATTACAACATAACATTACTGCGTATTGAACTACTTTTTCTGTCAAATTTGTTGTATAACATGATCTTTTGGTGCTTAATTTGTAAAATCATAACCTAATTTGATGTTTAATAGGCTTTTCCTCAATCCTTCCTTATTGTCCAAGATATTCGCTTATCCAAGGTTCTGCCGGCCCGTTTAGCTTGGATAAGTGAGATTCTACTGTATTACATTTATTTTACTCTATTTTTATTATTATTAATACATTTATTATTTCACTCTGATCTTATTATTTATTACATTTATTATTTTACTCTATTTATTATTACATGTATTATTTTCCTGTTTTTATTATTATTACATGTATTATTTTACTCTATTATTAAAAGGATACATAAGCAGATTTACATTGAAGAAGATGAGAATAATGATTTGATCAGAGTTGGACAGTCTTATCTTAAATTTGAGCTTTATGTAAATATTCAAAAACATTTAACCTACTGATGCCTCAACTAATGTAATTTTATTGGTATCTATTTTTATTTCTGAAATTTACTACCCTCGGCTTATACTGGAGTCAATGTTTTCCCAGTTTTTTGTGGATACAACAACAACAATTTATTGATTAGCCAGTTGGCCTCATCAAAGACAGATAATACAAAAACCACATACAACATACATCTGGTTCACTTAAAATAAAATACAGATATTAGGCATGTCCGATCGATGAAAAAAATGTTTCAATTCTCGTTACTAAAGTAGGGGGTGCTGGCGCTTCGACATAGAAAGTATTTCCGGTTTTTTCACCCAAAAATTTCGGATATTTCCGAAAATTCGTAATGATTCTAAATGTTTCTAAAATGGTGGACGCGCATGCGCAATTGCTACACACTGGGCTTGTATGGCAATCTTCCATGTGGACGCAGAGGACGCTAACCCCCACCTTTGCGTCCATCATGGAAGCTTCTGATTGGCCGGGGAGCAGTAGCCAAGTTAGGCTGCGCTAAGCTCCCATTCAAGGTAGGTTGCAGAAACAACTTTTTTAAATATTTTTTAAAATATATTTAAAAATTTTTTTGGGGGGGGGGGAATTAATGAAACATTAAGAGACAATTAGAGAATGGGCCAACAATGGTTCGAATTACATTGCTGGTTGCGCTGTGAGACAATGTCTCGGAATGCGTATCAAAAAGCGAGAACAATCCGAAATAATTCCGATATACGATTCAAAACGATTTTTTGGACATGTCTAACAGATATACAGGTGTCTGCCTGCTTGGTGCCAATGTAGTTTAGCTAAAGACCCAGTTTTTTGGGGTAAAATTAGGTGCCTCGCCTTATATTCGAGTCGGCTTATACTCGAGTATATACAGTAATCAAAAACAACCAATCCTAGGATTTGATACCATGGAACCATGCCACTCAAAATGGTCCCAAATTGCATTAAGACGCCCTCCGGGGAGACATCCCTGGTTTCGCCTGTTGTGCATCCGGCTGCTAAAATGGGATCCAGCCTCCGAACTGTGGAGGTAAAACAGAATCAGAAATAGAAGCGGAGGAAGGAGAAAACGCAAAACGGCAACATGGGATTTTTTAAGGACAAACAGGCTTTTCTGCCAGATCACGTGATCGTGATATTCCCCCGCACACCTGTTGCAAGGGACGACACGCATGTTGCCTTACAAACTGCTTAGAGAGCCACAGATGGGAGATAAAACGCTTAGCTATTCTAGCCGTCAAATGCATATTTGGTATTAAAAAGGAAAGGACGGGGGAATAAACAAGAGTGTTTATCTGCTTCTTGCACAATCCGGTGGTCAAAAGGGATCCCACAATGTCCTCTGATCCCATCCCTTGCAGAGATTCCCTCGCCAGGCTCGGTCTCCCATTCGGCACAATTCAAACAATGCATCACCTCCGCAAAAGCCGGAGCAATAAAGGAGGATGAAACTATGGGTTATATAAATCTGAATGTGTGTAACTTTTGAACAGCTGCAGAGAGAGGAAAAAAATACAATGATCTAAACTAAGCAGAAGTTGAATACCGTATATACTCGAGTATAAGCCCACCCGAATATAAGCCGAGGCACCTAATTTTACAACAAAAAAATTGGGAAAACATTGACTCCAGTATAAGCCGAGGGAGGTAAATTTCAGAAATAAAATAGATACCAATAAAATTACATTAATGGAGGCATCAGTAGGTTCAATGTTTTTGAATATTTACATTTTCCATTTTTGGGAGAATCGGGCATCTCCGAAGGCTGTCTTGCATTTGGTTGGAAATAACTACTGTATATACTTGAGTATAAGCCTAGTTTTTCAGCCCTTTTTTAAGACTGAAAAAGCCCCCCTCGGCTTATACTCGGGTGAGGGTCCTGGTTGGCTTATATTTGGGTCAGTTTATACTCGAGAATATATGGTACATTTATTATTTTTCTCTATTCTTATTATTGGTATTATTACATTTCTTATTTATCTCTATTATTGTTGCTACTTTTACATTTATTTTACTCTATTTTTATTATTAATAATACATTGATTATTTCACTCTGATCTTATTATTGCATGTATTATTTTCCTGTATTTATTATTATTATTATAATTATTATTACATGTATTATTTTACTCTATTATTATTAAAAGGATACATAAGCACACTTACATTGAAGAAGATGAGAATGATTTGATCAGAATTGGACAGTCTTATTTTAAATTTGAGCTTTATTTAAATATTCAAAAACATTTAACCTACTGATGCCTCAATTAATGTCATGTTATTGGTATCTTATTTTGATTTCTGAAATTTACAGTCCTCGGCTTATACTGGAATCAATGTTTTCCCAATTTTTTTGTGGTAAAATTAAGTGCCTCGGCTTATATTTGGGTCGGCTTATAATCGAGTATATATGATATATTATTACCGTAGCACAATTTTATTATATTATATAGTACTATATCTACACTTGTTCCACCGTGTAGATAGATACCATTTATGACATTAGCAGTAGGCAGGAAATATCCATGGGTAGCCTTGGAAAAGTATTTTGGACTTTAGGACTTCCCAAATGCCTTCCAAGCAAACAGTACAGGCAAAATGTAACTGGACTCCAATTGTTGACAAAAGGTTACAATGACATAGATTTTAAGATAATATATGTTTGTATTGTCAAAGGTTTTCATGGCCGGAATCACTGGGTTGCTGTGAGTCTTTGGGCTGTATGGCCAAGTTCCAAAAGCTTCTGGAACATGGCCATACAGCCCCAAAGACTCACAGCAACCCAATATGTATTTATTAACCCAAAAGGGCATCTCTCTAGAAATTGCAAGTTATCCAATACAACTCCACAGTCAACATCTGCCAGATATTGACCACATTAATAAATCCATGAATGCTAAAATCTGCAAAAATGAAACACTGAAAAGTGGAGGGATGATTGTGTTTATATGTATGAGTGTGTGATATATATATACCGTATATACTTGAGTATAAGCCGACCCGAATATAAGCCGAGGCACCTAATTAGACCACAAAAAATTGGGAAAATATTGACTCCAGTATAAGCCGAGGGTGGTAAATTTCAGAAATAAAAATAGACACCAATAAAATTACATTAATGGAGGCATCAGTAGGTTAAATGTTTTTGAATATTTACATCAAGCTCAAATTTAAGAGAAGACTGTCCAACTCTGTGTCACTCTGATCAAATCATTATTCTCATCTTCTTCAATGTCAATGTGCTTATGTATCCTTTTAATAATAATAGAGTAAAATAATACATGTAATAATAATAATAATAATAATAATAATAATAATAATACAGGAAAATAATACATGTGATAATAAATAGAGTAAATTAATAAATGCAATAATAATAATCAGAGTGAAATGATAAATGTCTTAATAAATAAATAAATAAATAAATACAGGAAAATACTACATGCAATAGTAGAGTAAAATAATAAATGCAATAATAATAAGATCAGAATGAAATAATAAATGTATTAACAATAATAAAAATAGAATAAAATAAATGTAATAGTAGCAACAATAATAGAGAAAAATACTAAATGTAATAATACCAATAATAAGAGAGAAAAATAATAAATGTACCATATATTCTTGAGTATAAGCTGACCCAAATATAAGCCAACCAGGACCCTCACCGAACTTCCGAGGTGAGGAAAAGCCGAGGGTGGCTTTTTCAGTCTTAAAAAAGGGCTGAAAAACTAAGCTTATACTCGAGTATATACAGTATATGTGAATACACACAGACATATGGAAGTCAACTGGAATTTCAGATAATTAGAAAGCAATCAAATACTGGGGAAGGGAATGGGCCTATACAGGTCTGTATAAGAAGGGAATGCAATGTACAAAACGCCAATCAGAGTTTGTTGTTATTTTGAATCTGAAAGGACAACACCCTTTCTAGTTTCGCATTTTTCGGTCTTTTTTAACTTCTGAACCCACTTCTGTTACAAGTAACAACACGTCACAAATGTGGGGCGTTGTCTCTTGGGAAATATTTCTTTGGAAAGATGGGTTGCATAATAGATGCATTGATCCGTTCTGAGCAAACAAGAGGGAAAGTAAAGACAAACAAGCATTTGCTGATGGCCAACCGACTCTCATCTCCAGAGTCTTGGGTGTGTCTGCACTGTACAATTAATGCAGTTTGGTTGGTGGGGAAAAGGGGGGAAAATCACCTATTTATTTATTTATTTACAGTATTTATATTCTGCCCTTCTTTCTCACCCCGAAGGGGACTCAGGGCGGATTACAATGAACACATATATGGCAAACATTCAATGCCAACAGACAAACAACATACATTAGACAGACTCAGAGGCATTTTTAACATTTTTCCAGCTTCACGATTCCGGCCACAGGGGGAGCTGTTGCTTCACCGTCCAGTAGTGGCTGTACTTCCTCATTCCTTTCCTCGTGTTTTGCTGGCAGTTTTATGGTGTTGTAAATTAGCCTCCCGCATAAAGCGTCCCTAAATTTCCCTAATTGACCTAGACTATGGGACTCCCTGGCCCATGATATTTGATGTACCAAGTCAAAATGGATTGGCCCAAGAATCATGAGTTGGAAGAGACTTCATAGGCCATCCACTCCAACCTCCTGCCAAGAAGCAGGAAAAACACATTCAAAGCACCTCCAACAGATGGAAATCCAGCCTCTTTTTCAAAGCCTCCACCACACTCCACTGCAGAGAGTTCCACTACTGAACAGCTCTCTCTCACAGTGAGAAAGTTCTTCCTGATGTTCAGGTGGAATCTCCTTTCGGGTAGTTTGACGCCATTATTCCACATCCTAGTCTCCAGGACAGCAGAAAACAAGCTTGCTCCCTCTTCTCCCTATGACTTCTACTCACATATTTATACATGGCTATCATGTCTCCTCTGCAGGCTAAACATGCCCAGCTCTTTCAGCCGCTCCTCATAGGGCTTGTTCTCCAGACCTTTAATTATTTTAGTTGCCCTCCTCTGGACGCTTTCCAGCTTGTCAACATCTCCCTTCAATTGTAGTGTCCAGAATTGGACACAGTATTCCAGGTGTGGCCTCACCAAGGCAGAATAGATTCATAGCATGACTTCCCTGGATTTATTTATGCAAACCTAAATCCCACTGGCTTTTAAAAATAATAATAATAATAATAATAATAATAATAATAATAATAATAATAATAACTTTATTCTTATACCCCGCCCAATCTCCCCAAAGGGACTCGGGGCAGCTTACTTGGGGCCAAGCCCAGAACAACAATATAAAAACAAAAGCAAACAGTAAAAACAAATCAATCAACAATAAAACATCAAACAACGATTTAAAAAAGTCATAAAAGTCACAAACAAAACAAAATCTTAAAATCCCAACGATCTGGGTCAAGGTGCAAAATATATCGATGTTTTTTAGCCACCACATCACATTGTTGGCTCGTGTTTAACTTGTTGACCACGAGGACTCCCTTACCAAACACGAGGCTGAACGTCATTATTATAAAAGCTAATTACTGTTTTTGAAAAAAAAAATATCTGAAGTCTGGCAGCTCCCAAATCTTCTCTTTTGATATTTAAATGGATGGGTGGCATTTAGAAACGCCAGTGACGTTCATCTTGGACAATGAAGAAACAAAACAGCAATGCATTTAAATAAGTAAAAGCATATGCTTTTGATTAAAAGGGTATCTTGCAATTGATTTAATGCAGGGATGGGAACCATGTGGCCTTTTTTTTATTGCTGGACTTCAAGTCCCAGCAGTCCAGCATAACACTTGGTAAGAAATGATGGGAGTTGCAATCCAGAGGGTTAAATGATTGCCATTTTTAAGCAAAGAGCCAAGATGACCTCCATTTGGATAATTCAGAAGGAGATCTAGAAGTACAGTAAAGTCTCGCTTATCCAACCTTCGCTTATCCAACATTCTGGATTATCCAACACAGTTTGCCTTTTAGTAGTCACTGTTTTTGTAGTAAATGTTTTCAATACTTTGCGATGTTTTGGTGCTAAATTTGTAAATACAGTAATTACAGTAGAGTCTCACTTATCCAACATAAACAGGCTGGCTGAACATTGGATAAGCGAATATGTTGGATAACAAGGAGAGATTAAGAAAAAACCTATTAAGCATCAAATTAGGCTATGATTTTACAAATTAAGCACCAAATCATCATGTTATACAAAAAATTTGACAGAAAAAGTAGTTCAATACGCAGTAATGTTATGTTGTAATTACAGTATTTATGAATTTAGCCCCAAAATATCATGGTATATCGAAAACATTGACTACAAAAATGCGTTGGATAATCCAGAACATTGGATAAGTGAGACTCTACTGTACTACATAATGTTACTGTATACTGAACTGCCTTTTCTGTTGATTTGTTGTAAAACATGATGTTTTGGTGCTTGATAACGCAATTTGACATTTATTAGGCTTTTCCTTAATCCCTCCTTATTATCTGACATTTTTGCTTATCCAACGTTCTGCCGGCCCATTTATGTTGGATAAATGAGACTCTACTGTACCTTAAATGAGGCAGAAAGCATACAGTGTTCTTAAATGCTCCTCTGATATCTCTCCTGCCATTTCAAAAAAAATAAGATTGAGCAGCCTTGCAGAAATATGAGTTCACTCTGAATTCATCAGGAACAACAAAAATAGGTTTCTCTTCCCATTATACAATGCTGGTTCATCTATCCATCTTCCTTGTGCCTCGCATAAACCAATGCCCTTCCTAACTTCCTTCTCAATTAATTATACAATCACTCCGAAAAGGCAGAAACCACGGGTTAGAAACCACTAAAGCACAGAGATGGAAGCCTGGGTATTGTGCCCTTCGTGTCTTCATCCTGAACAGCGAGAAAGGCCGTTCGGGGCTTCATCGCCTGGCTACCAAGGCCTTGCATCCTTAGTGAAATGCCCTTCAAAAGGCTCTGCCAAAGCCTTTCTCCTTTCCACGCTGTCACTCAAAGGCTAATTTGTGTGAGTCCAAGTTTTTGCAAGTCAGCATGCAGAAATAGTTAGACCAGGGGTCCCCAAACTAAGGCCCGGGGGCCGGATGTGGCCCTCCAAGGTCATTTACCTGGCCCCCGCCCTCAGTTTTAGACTTCACACAATACCAACAACCCTACTTAACTTGATGATCTCATTGGCCAGAAGCAGGCCCACACTTCCCATTGAAATCCTGATAGGTTTATGTTGGTTAAAATTGTAATTATTTTTGAATATTGTATTGTTCTTTCATTTACTAATACTGTATTGTGCTATGGTAACAATTGAATATATTGTGTATACATATAATATTGATACTAATATTGTAATGTAATACAATATAATACTAATAATTATATACAGTATATACTTGAATATAAGCCTAGTTTTTCAGCCCTATTTTTAAGACTGAAAAAAACCCCCTCAGTTTATACTCGGGCGAGGGTCCTGGTTAGCTTATATTTAGGTCAGCTTATACTCAAGAATATATGGTACGTTTATTATTTTTCTCCATTATTATTGGTATTATTACATTTATTATTTTTCTCTATTATTGTTGCTACTATTACATTTATTTTACTCTATTTTTATTATTATTATAATGTAATACAATATAATATTAATAATTATACAACATAATAATATTAATTATACGTTATATATTAAATGTAACATTACTAATAATATAACAGTAGTGGTATAAGACAATATAGTAATATATAATGCTAATATTGTGCTATGCCAATAACATATTGTATGTACATACTACTTGTAAGCCGCTCTGAGTCCCCTTCGGGGTGAGAGAGGGTAGGGTATAAATGTAGTAAATAAACAAATAAATAGTTGTTGTTGAGTTTTGTTTTTGCACTACAAATAAGACATGTGCAGTGTGCATAGGAATTTGTTCATTTTTTTTTCAAATGATAATTCAGCCCCTCAACAGCCTGAGGGATCATGAACCGGCCCTCCACTTAAAAAGTTTGAGGACCCCTGGATTAGACTGTAACTCAAGAGACTATGTTCACATCCCAAATCTCAGCCTCAAAGGAAAGCAAAGGTTTGAACAAGTCCTGCCAAGGGAAAGCCACGAGAGATTTGCCTTTGGGTCACCAAGCATCCGTCGGAAACAACTTGAAGGCAATGTGTTGTCAAAGGCTTTCACGGCCATGTTCCAGACGTATTCTCTTCTGACGTATTCTCAGGAGATGTGGGTGAAACGTCAGGAGAGAATACTTCTGGAACATGGCCATACACCTTGGAAAACATACAACAACACTGTGACTTGAACACACACAGCAACAAAAGTCCTTCAGAACCTATTGTTGGCCAGACAGAAAGCCTCCAGAAGCCAGATTTAGTCTGAAGACTTACAGCTGTCGGGGGAAGGAAATCAGTACAGTAGAGTCTCACTTATCCAACATAAACGGGCCGGCAGAATGTTGGATAAGCAAATACGTTGGATAATAAGGAGGCATTAAGGAA
Source organism: Anolis carolinensis (assembly GCF_035594765.1). NCBI lineage: Eukaryota > Metazoa > Chordata > Lepidosauria > Squamata > Anolidae > Anolis > Anolis carolinensis. Next base: position 26,415,733 of record NW_026943819.1, read on the forward strand.
AAGCCTATTAAACATCAAATTAGGCAATGATTTTACAAATTAAGCACCAAAACATCATGTTATACAACAAATTTGACAGAAAAAGTAGTTCAATACGCAGTAATGTTATGTTGCAATTACTGTATTTACGAATTTAGCACCAAAATATCACAATGTATTGAAAACATTGACTACAAAAATGCGTTGGATAATCCAGAACGTTGGATAAGCGAGTGTTGGATAAGTGAGACTCTACTGTAATATCATATATTGTATGTACATATGACTTGTGAGCCGCCCTGAGTCCCCTTCGGGGTGAGAAGGGTGGGATATAAATGTTGCTAACAAATAAATAAATTATAAGTAATAAACAGCACCCAATGTAAAAATACTTTTCAGGGAGATTGTTTGAAATTGTACAATATGGTCAGTGTATATACTCATACAATGCAGTTTAGCTGCATTGAACTGCATTATATAGGTCTAAACTGAGCCTATAATGCAGTTTCATGCTGAATTATATAGCAGTGTAGATCCAGCCTTAAATAATGTTGTCATGTTTCCCCTCCTTGGAGAAAAAAGCCAAGCCAAAAAACTGTCAAAGGCAGCTAAGCTCTTCCCAGGGAACAGCCGGGTTATACCTGCTGGTGTCTCAGTTTGCAAACAGAAAGAAAGGTACACAAAGAAGATTCAGAAGCTATGATGCCAAGGGGTTTCTCCTAAATTATAGATCTCTGGCCTACATTTGCAAGGATTTCCATGCACACTTCACAGCTGCATTCAGGTCATTCACAACTTATTCTCTTTATGCCTGTGTGTGTTGTGCCAAGAGATAAACCAGAAACATTAGACGATGATCCTTAGAAAAGAGTAAACCGCCAAGAAAATACAGTAGAGTCTCACTTATCCAACATAAACGGGCCGGCAGAACGTTGGATAAACAAATATGTTGGATAATAAGTAGGGATTAAGGAAACACCTATTAAACATCAAATTAGGTTATGATTTTACAAATGAAGCACCAAAACATCATGTTATACAATAAATTTGACAGAAAAAGTACAGTAGAGTCTCACTTATCCAACACTCGCTTATCCAACGTTCTGGATTATCCAACACATTTTTGTAGTCAATGTTTTCAATACATTGTGATATTTTGGTGCTAAATTTGTAAATACAGTAATTACTAAATAGCATTACTGTGTATTGAACTACTTTTCTGTTAAATTTGTTGTATAACATGATGTTTTGGTGCTTAATTTGTAAAATCATAACCTAATTTGATGTTTAATAGGTTTTTCCTTAATCTCTCCTTATTATCCAACATATTCGCTTATCCAACATTCTGCCGGCCCGTTTACGTTGGATAAGCGAGACTCTACTGTAGTTCAATACACAGTAATGCTATGTATTTACGAATTTAGCACCAAAATATCATGATTTATTGAAAACATCGACTACAAAAATACGTTGGATAATCCAGAACGTTGGACAAGTGAGACTCTACTGTATATGTATTTGTACGAAGGTTGAATGAAAAGTAATGCCTCCACCTTCGTTACTTACTACACTTGATCTTAGCCATGTTTCACGTGTTTTGTTATGGTCAAAATTGACTAATCAATAAAGAGTTGTTGTTGTTGTTGTTGTACCTTCGTTACTTGGGTTTGGATGGGAGTATTTTAATAAATCAAATGCAGAAATAATCCCGAGAATGTGCTCTTTAACCATCACTATGCACTTTTCCACATAATCACCAGACAATTGGATACATTTCTGAAAAGTAATGCCTCCGCCTTCGTTACTTACTACACTTGATCTTAGCCATGTTTCACGTGTTTTGATATGGTCAAAATTGACTAATCAATAAAGAGTTGTTGTTGTATCTTCGTTACTTGGGTTTGGATGGGAATATTTTAATAAATCAAATGCAGAAATAATCCTGAGAATGTGCTCTTTAACCATCACTATGCACTTTTCCACATAATCACCAGACAATTGGATACATTTCTGAAAAGTAATGCCTCCACCTTCGTTACTTACTACACTTGATCTTAGCCATGTTTCACGTGTTTTGATATGGTCAAAATTGACTAATCAATAAAGAGTTGTTGTTGTTGTACCTTCGTTACTTGGGTTTGGATGGGAATATTTTAATAAATCAAATGCAGAAATAATCCTAAGAATGTGCTCTTGAACTACCACTATTCACTTTTCCACATAATCACCAGACAATTGGATATATTTCTACCAACGATGAACAAGTTTTCTAAAGCATTTGAACTGGCATGTCTCAAAGTGAGGGACTTGTAGTTTGCTAAGGCACTCACCCTTTTGAGAATAATATAATATGGACCTATAGCTGTCAAACTGCAACAGTTTTGCAGTGTCAAGGTCTGTGTAATGAGGTTTCTGGACATTGGTGAGTCATTTCACAAATCTTGTCAAGGCCTCAGAGATCGGCTTTCATAGATCACACTGTAAAGCGTGGAAAACAAAAGCGTCAGTGGCCCAGACCAAGGTCACTGGCCAACTGGACCCCTGCCCAAGCCAGACCTCTGCGGTGCCTTCCCTCCGCATTGCACGCTTTGTTCAGGCACTTGATACTGAAGGGCAGACCCCAAATATTTGCAGCCCGGGTCTCGGAGCTTCACACCGCCTCCCTTTCTTTTCCTTGGCATCACCTGGCTCCCTGCTAATCAACCTGTGAGTCATCTAGGTTGCCAGCTCAACCCTTTCACCAACAATCCGCTAAAAACACTAAGGAACATGATTATATCCAGCTCCAAAACCGGTAGAAGAAGAAAACAAGGTCAGATTTAGGAACAAAGCCTGGATTTCTTTGCAAAGGGAAAAGCAAGAAAAGCAGGGAAAGGATGTTGCTCCACCGAAAAACCAAACAAAAAATACCTCACTAAAACCTCCCTGCTCAAATTCCATTACAAATCAATTCAAGTCCACTGGGAAATCTACTCTGCAAAAATGGGAGAGAATTTGGCAGCCGGTTTGCCAAATCCAAAGGGAGGGAGGCTTGTAATTGCAGGAAGGTCAGTTTGGGGAACAGCAAGCGGGGCAGAATGGGAAATGGGAAAGAAGTGCATTTGGGAGACTGGGAGAAGGTGGGATTGGGAAAGGAGAGAGGGTCAGTCTGGGAAACTTTAATGACGTTGGTTTGGGAAACGGAGGAAGTTGTTTGGGAAACTGGGAGAAGGTGAGTTTGGGATGTCATGTTAGGAAACTGGGGGAAATTGGTTTGGAAAATGTAAAGGAGCTGAGTTAGGAATACTGGGAGAAGGTGAGTTTGGGAAGTGATGAGGGGGTCAGTTTGGGAAACTGAAGTGAGGTTTGGTTTCAAAATGGGAAGGAAGTTTGTTTGGGAAACTGGGAGAAGGTCAGTTTGGGAGGTCATGTTTGGAAATGGGAGAAATTGGTTTGGAAAATGCAGAGGAGATGAGTTTGGAATATTGGGAGAAGGTGAGTTTGAGAAGTGATGAGGGGGTTAAATTTGGGAAATTGAGGGGATCAGTTTGAAAACTGAAGTGAGGTTGGTTTGGGAAACTGGGAGAAGGCAACTTTGGGAGATCATGTTAGTATTTGGGGGTTGTTTGGAAAATGTTGGGGTGATGAGTTTAGATTAGTGGGAGAAGGTGAGTTTGGGAAATGGAGAGGATCCATTTGGGGACAATAGGGGAGATCACTGTAGATAATTTTGGGGGGAATTGGTTTGGAAAATGTAGGGGAGATGAGTTTGGAATACTGGGAGAAGGTGAGTTTGGGAAGTTAAGAGGGGGTCAGTTTGGGAAACTGAAGTGAGGTTTGGTTTGGGAATTGGGGAGGATGTCGGTTTGGGAAACTGGGAGAAGGTCACTTTGGGAGATCATGTTAGGATTTGGGGGTTGTTGTATGTTTTCGGGGCTGTATGGCGATGTTCCAGAAGTATTCTCTCCTGAAGTTTCGCCCACATCTATGGCTGGCATCCTCAGGGGTTATGTGTTTGGACAGTTTGGGAGATCATGTTTGGAAATGGGAGGGGGGTTGGTTTTGAAGATGTAGGGGAGGATGAGTTTGGGATAGTGGGAGGAGATGAGTTTGAGGAATGGAGAGGAGGTCAGTTTGGGAAATGTTTGGGAGCCTCGGTGGCGAAGTGTGTTAAAGCGCTGAGCTGCTGAACATGCGGACCAAAAGGTCCCAGATTCAAATCCTGGGAGTGGAATGAGTACCTGCTGTTAGCCCCAGCTCCTGCCAACCTAGCAGTCTGAAAACATGCAAATGTGAGTAGATCAATAAGTACTGCTCTGGCTGGAAGGTAATGGCGCTCCATGCAGTCATGCTGGCCACATGACCTTGAAGATGTCTATGGACAATGCCGACTCTTCGGCTTAGAAATAGAGATGAGCACCAACCCCCAGAGTCGGTCACGACTGGACTTAACATCAGGCAAAACCTTTACCTTTTTACCTAAAGGAAGTGCCTTTGGGAGAATAGGAGAAGGTGAGTTTGGGAAATGGAGAGAGGGACAGCTTGGGAAACTTAAAAGAGGTCGGTTTGGGAGATGTGGAAGAAGCCAGATTTGGAGACTGGGAGAAGGACAGTTTGGGAGATCATGTTTGGAAATAGGGGGAATTGGTTTGGAAGATGTAGGGGAGGATGAGTTTGGAATACTAAGAGGAGGTGAGTTTGAAGAATGGAGAGGGGGTCAGTTTGGGAAATGTAAAGGAAGTGCATTTGGGAGGATAGGAGAAGGTGAGTTTGGGAAATGGAGAGAGGGACAGCTTGGGATGAAGACTGAAGACAACTGAAGACTTGGATGTTTCGACAGGCCTTTGGAGATACAGTCATTAATTAATCAGCCCCAGAGGGTTTTTAATAATCTATCCCGTATTTATTACGATTTTACCATTCATGTGTTTTAAATGCAATTTTTAATCCTGTATTTTTGTTTTAATTGATTTATTTGCCAGATTGTGAGCCGCCCTGAGTCCCTTCGGATGAGAAGGGCGGCATAGAAATGATTGAAATAAATAATAAATAAATTATTGTATTACTGTTTTATCTTTTTATAGTGTGATTTGTATTATGTTGCTTATGTTTTGTCCTATGTTGTTTGGGCCTCTGCCCCATGTGAGCCGCCCCGAGTCCCTGCGGGGAGATGGTGGCGGGTATAAATAAAGTTTTATTATTATTATTATTATTATTATTATTATTATTATTGGGAAACTTAAATGAGGTCGGTTTGGGAGATGTGGAAGAAGGGGGATTGGGAAAGTGGGAGAAGGTCAGGTTGGGGAATGCAGAGGTCAGTTTGGGGCGATGCAGAAGGGATGGCCCGGGCTGTGGCGCAGGCGGGAGAGCAAGCCAGCTGCAATTAACTGCAAAGAATCACTCTGACCAGGAGGTCATGAGTTCGAGGCCCGCTCGGAGCCTATGTTTGTTTGTCTTTGTTCTATGTTAAAAGGCACTGAATGTTTGCCTATATGTGTAATGTGATCCGCCCTGAGTCCCCTTCGGGGTGAGAAGGGCGGAATATAAATGCTGTAAATAAATAAATAACTTGCAGACCGAAAGGTCCCAGGTTCAAATCCTGGGAGCGGCTTGAGTGCCCGCTGTTAGCTCCAGCTCCTGCCAACCTAGCAGTTCGAAAACATGCAAATGTTAGTAGATTAATAAGTACCGCTCCGGCGGGAAGGTAAGTGCGCTCCATGCAATCATGCCGGCCACATGACCTTGGAGGTGTCTACGGACAACGCCGGCTCTTCGGCTTAGAAATAGAGATGAGCACCAACCCCCAGAGTCAGAAATGACTGGACTTAACGTCAGGGGAAACCTTTACCTTTTATATAAATCAGCAGGAAGTCAAATCAACTTAAACAACTTCTGGACCACTTCTGCCCACAATTACTTAAGTCTAATGCACATTGAATCTAACAGCCCGGGCTGTGGCACAGGCTGGAGAGCAAGCCATCTGCAACCAGCTGCAATGAATCACTCTGACCAGGAGGTCATGAGTTCGAGGCCCGCTCGGAGCCTATGTTTGTCTTGTCTTTGTTCTATGTTAAAAGGCATTGAATGTTTGCCTATACAGTAGAGTCTCACTTATCCAACATAAACGGGCCAGCAGAATGTTGGATAAGCAAATATGTTGGATAATAAGGAGACATTAAGGAAAAGCCTATTAAACATCAAATTAGGTTATGATTTTACAAATGAAGCACCAAAACATCATGTTAGACAACAAATTTGGCAGAAAAAGTAGTTCAATGCGCAGTAATGCTATGTAGTAATTACTGTATTTATGAATTTAGCACCAAAATATCACGATATATTGAAAACATTGACTACAAAAATGCGTTGGATAATCCAGAACGTTGGATAAGTGAGTGTTGGATAAGTGAGATTCTACTGTATGTGTAATGTGATCCGCCCTGAGTCCCCTTCGGGGTGAGAAAGAAGGGCGGAATATAATAAATAATAAATAAATGGCTTGGGAAAATTTGGGGGGGCAGGTCTGCTTGGGAAAGGCAAGGGTTTGGAGAGCGAGAGAGAGGAGAGTCGGGGGCTCACCTGTCCGTACACCTGGATGGGATCCTGCGGCGCCGGGGGCTGCTCTTCCTCATGCCCATCCGCCTCCTCTTCCTCGGCGGGTCCCGCGCTCCTCTTGCGCCGCAGCCCCTCTCCCCAGGAGCCCTTCTCCTCCTCCGTTTGCACCACCACGAAGCCCCGGTCCTGGGCCCGGGAGGGAGAACGAGGGCTCTTCTGGGACAAGGAGGAAGAAGAGACCGGTCTGGGGTTCCACGCAAGAAGAAGGAGGAGAAGAAACAGGAGCAGCATCCGAAGCAGAGGAGGAGAGCCTCCTGTCGCCATGTTCCCTCCTCGGTCGGCTTGGTGAGGAAGGGCGCCGCCGCCAGGAGAGAATGTGGAAGAGGCAGCCGAGCCAAGGCGGGATCCACTGCTCTCTCTCTCTATTATCCGCGAAGGAGGAAAAAAGAGAGAGAAAGAGAGAGAGAGAGAGAGAGGCAGATGGGGTCCAGCTGCGCCTTGCCTCTCCTCCTCCTCCTCCTCTTCCTTCCGCCGCCAGTGCGCACCGCCGGCCGGGGCGGGATTTTTGCTTTGCTCTGTCTCTCTCTTTCTCTCTCTCTCGCAACAAGCCGTGCGGACGGCAGTCACGTGTCGACACCGCGTTCCCACGCTCAAGACACCCGCTCGCCTCGCTGCCTCCCTTGCCGCGCCTTCCTCCCAGCTTCAAGGGGGAAATGAGACGTCGGAAATTCTTTTCAATTATTGTTGTTATTGGGTTGTTGTGTGTCTTTCGGGCTGTGTGGCCATGTTCCAGAAGCATTCTCTCCTATTGTTGTTATTGATTTGCTGTGAGTTTTCCGGGCTGTATGTATGGCCCTGTTCCGAGCCCCCGGTGGCACGGTAGAATCATAGAATCATAGAATAGTAGAGTTGGAAGAGACCCCATGGGCCATCTAGTCCAACCCCCTGCTAAGAAGCAGGAAATCGCATTCAAAGCACCCCCGACAGATGGCCATCCAGCCTCTGCTTAAAAGCCTCCAAAGAAGGAGCCTCCACCACAGCCCCGGGGAGAGAGTTCCACTGTCGAACAGCCCTTCTCACAGTGAGGAAAATCTTCCTGATGTTCAGGTGGAATCTCCTTTCCTGTAGTTTGAAGCCATTGTTCCCTTGTGTCCTAGTCTGCAGGGCAGCAGAAAACAAGCTTGCTCCCTCCTCCCTATGACTTCCCTTCACGTATTTGTACATGGCTATCATGTCTCCTCTCAGCCTTCTCTTCTGCAGGCTAAACATGCCCAGTTCTTTAAGCCGCTCCTCATAGGGCTTGTTCTCCAGACCCTTGATCATTTTAGTTGCCCTCCTCTGGACGCTTTCCAGTTTGTCAACATCTCCCTTCAACTGCGGTGCCCAAAATTGGACACAGTGTGATTCCAGGTGTGGTCTGACCAAGGCAGAATAGAATAAGGGGGAGCAGGACTTCCCTGGATCTAGACGCTATTCCCCTATTGATGCAGGACAGAATCCCATTGGCTTTTTTAGCTGCCGCATCACATTGTTGGCTCATGTTTAACTTGTTGTCCACGAGGACTCCAAGGTCTTTTTCGCACACACTGCTGTCAAGCCAGGCATCGTCCCCCATTCTGTATCTTTGATTTCCATTTTTTCTGCCGAAGTGAAGTATCTTGCATTTGTCCCTGTTGAACTTCATTTTGTGAGTTTTGGCCCATCTCTCTAGTCTGTCAAGATCGTTTTGGATTCTGCTCCTGTCTTCTGGAGTGTTAGCTATCCCTCCCAGTTTTGTGTCGTCTGCAAACTTGATGATCGTGCCTTCTAACCCTTCGTGTGTTAAAGCGCTGAGCTGCTGAACTTGCAGACTGAAAGGCCGCAGGGGAGCGGAGTGAGCGCCCGCTGTTAGCTCCAGCTTCTGCCAACCTATAAAAGGTAAATAATAATAATAATGATAATTTTATTTTTGTACCCCGCCACCATCTCCCCAGAGGGACTACTTTATTGGCCACAATATACCAACACATCCAAGGTATGATTTCCACTCAAAATAACCTAATCAAATAAACAGGAATGAATAGCCTTGCAGCTTCAAAGCCTGGCTAATTCTCATTACTTTATTTTCTATAGCACCAGACTACACCACAGCAACGTGTGGCCGGGCACAGCTAGTATATATATATATATATATATATATATACAGTAGAGTCTCACTTATCCAACATAAACGGGCCGGCAGAATGTTGGATAAGCGGATATGTTGGATAATAAGGAGGCATTAAGGAAAAGCCTATTAAACATCAAATTAGGTTATGATTTTACAAATTAAGCACCAAAACATCATGTTTTACAACAAATTTGACAGAAAAAGTAGTTCAATATGCAGTAATGCTATGTAGTAATTACTGTATTTACGAATTTAGCACCAAAATATCACGATATATTGAAAACATTGACTACAAAAATGCGTTGGATAATCCAGAACGTTGGATAAGCGAGTGTTGGATAAGTGAGACTCTACTGTACCTTGTTTACCTGAAAATAAGACATCCCCCAAAAAATAAGACCTACCCTGTTTCCCCTAAAATAAGACATCCCCAGAAAACAAGACCTAGTAGAGGTTTTGCTGAAATGCTAAATATAAGGCCTCCCCTGAAAGTAAGTCCTAGCAAAAGTTTTGGTTGGAAGCATGTCCGTCAAACAGAACACCAGAGCATGCAGGATCGGTAAATATACATACCGTAGAGCAGGGGTCCTCAAACTTGTTAAGCCGAGGGCCGGTCCACAATCCTTCAGACTGTTGAGGGGCTGGATTATCATTTGAAAAAAATACAAACAAATTCCGATACACACTGCATATGTCTTATTTGTAGTGTAACAAGAACAAGAACAATGAAAGAACAATACAACATTTAAAAATAAAAACAATTTTAACCAACATACATTTATCAGGATTTCAATGGGAAGTTTAGTCCTGCTTCTGGCCAATGAGATAGTCAAGTTAATTAGGGTTGTTGTTGTTGTTGTTGTGTGCCTTCAAGTCATTTCAGACTTTGGGTGAGCCAAAGTCTAAAATTTATTTATTTATTTATTTATTATTTACTGCATTTATTTACTACATTTGTATCACACCCTTCTCACCCCAAAGGGGACTCAGATTGGCTTAGAAATTATATGTACATACAATATATTATATTATTAGCATAACACAATATTAGCATTATTTGTTACTATATTGAACTATGCCACTATACTGTAATATTATTAGTAATATTACATGTAATATAGAATATATAATTAATATTATTATATGGTATTATTATTAGTGTTATATTGTATTACATTATAATGTTATTATCAATATTATATGTATATACAATATATTATATTATCAAACTGAGGGTGGGGGCCAGGTAAATGACCTCGGAGGGCCGCATCCAGCCCCCGGGCCTTAGTTTGGGGACCCCTGCCGTAGAGTGTTGGACATGGAATTAATGGTAGTAACAAGAATTTCTTGATAGGATTCACAGTTTGTCTGGTTATGCTGGTTTGTCATGACAACTACTGTACAGTATAGAATAAATGTTCATTTTTTTGTTCAACAATAAATGTGAATTCTTCTTCATGGAAAAATAAGACATCGCTTGAAAATAAGACCTAGAGCATCTTTGGGAGCAAAAATTAATATAAGACACTGTCTTATTTTCGGGGAAACACGGTAGTAGAAGTTTTGATGAATTACTAAATACAGTAGAGTCTCACTAATCCAACACTCGCTTATCCAATGTTCTGGATTATCCAACGCATTTTTGTAGTCAATGTTTTCAATACATCGTGATATTTTGGTGCTAAATTCGTAAATCCAGTAATTACTACATAGCATTACTGTGTAATGAACTACTTTTTCTGTCAAATTTGTTGTATAACATAATGTTTTGGTCCTTAGTTTGTAAAATCATAACCTAATTTAATGTTTAATAGGCTGTTCCTTAATCTCTCCTTATTATCCAACATATTCGCTTATCCAACATTCTTCTGGCCCGTTTACGTTGGATAAGCAAGACTCTACTGTATAAGGCCTCCCCCGAAAGTAAGACCTAGCAAAGTTTTTGTTTGGAAGCATGTCCAGCGCCTGCCAAACAAAACACCATAGCATGCAGGATTGGTAAATGTACATTATTATTACAGTATTACAGTAGAGTCTCACTTATCCAACACTCGCTTATCCAACGTTCTGGATTATCCAATCCATTTTTGTAGTCGTTTTCAATATATCGTGATGTTTTGGTGCTAAATTCATAAATACAGTAATTACAATGTAACATTACTGCGTATTGAACTGCTTTTTCTGTCAAACTTGTTGTATAACATGATGTTTTGGTGCTTAATTTGTAAAATCATATTTTGATGTTTAATAGGCTTTTTTTTAATCTCTCCTTATTATCCAACATATTCGCTTATCTAACATTCTGCCAGCCTGTTTATGTTGGATAAGTGAGACTCTACTGTATTCTTAATGTTATTGATTTGCTGTGAGTATTCCAGGCTGTATGGCCCTGTACCGAACCCGCAGATTTTTATTTTATTTTTTCCGTGTCAGGAACAACTTGAGAAACTTCAAGTCGCTTCTGGTGTGAGAGAATTGGCCATCTGCAAGGACATTACCCAGGGAATATTGCCTGGATGTTTTGATGTTTTTACCATCCTTGTGGGAGGCTTCTCTCATGTCCCCGCATGGAGCTGGAGCTGACAGAGGGAGCTCATCCATGCTCTCCCTGGTTGGATTCAAACCTGGCAGCTTTCAGGTCAGCAACCCAACCTTCAAGTCACAAGGGTTTAACCCACTTCGCCACCGGGGGCTCCAAACATAATAATAATAATAATAATAATAATAATAATAATAATAATAATACAAAATCATGATCTGCCAACTGCAAAAGGCCACCCTACTGGGATCTGCACGCATCATCCGAAAATACATCACACAGTCCTAGACACTTGGGAAGTGTTCAACTTGTGATTTTGTGATACGAAATCCAACATATCTATCTTGTTTGCTGTGTCATAATAAAATAATAATAATACAGTAGAATCTCACTTATCCAACACTCGCTTATGTAACGTTCTGGATTATCCAATGCATTTTTGTAGTCGATGTTTTCAATATATCATGATATTTTGGTGCTAAATTCGTAAATACAGTAATTACTACATCGCATTACTGCGTATTGAACTATTTCTGTCAAATTTGTTGTATAACATGATGTTTTGGTGCTTAATTTGTAAAATTATAAACTAATTTGATGTTTAATAGGCTTCTCCTTCATGCCTCCTTATTATCCAACATATTTGCTTATCCAACGTTCTGCCGGCCCGTTTATGTTGGATAAGTGAGACTCTACTGTAATAATTATTATTATACTTTATTTATAAAGTATAAATATATTTATTTATAAAGTATAACAGCCGGTAGGCTGTTAGGAATTGTGGGAGTTGGAGTTCCAAACACCTGGAGGGCCAAAGTTTGCCCATGCCTGATTTAGGTGAACTCATACCTACGTTCTGGTTTCAAAAAGCATTCAGCTTCATAAGAAAAGGATGCACGCTTCCTTCTCATTAACTACGGTTCATTTTGTAAACATACATAACATTAATAGCAGTCATGCACTCGTAGCATTAAGCCGTGACAGTTCAAGCTGCATTAATTCTGCAATGTAAAGGCATCCCGAGTTAATCTGTTGCATGCTATTTTTGCATGTCGAACTCACTTTGCAGCAAAGCAAAAGAGGAAATAGGAGGAGGAGACAACTGGAAATAAATGGGATGACGGAGGATTAATCCAGGCTGCCCTTGTCGAATCAGAGATAGCTATAGCAACCTCCAACAGGTTTGCAAGAGCTAGGGTTTGGGATGGAGCAGGGCAAGGGGTCAACAAGCAGCCTTTGCAATCGCAGACTCGAAATTTTCAGGGTCAGAATTTAAGGTCAACAGAGTCTTGACACAGAGAGAAAAAAAGCATGCCGAAGATGGAAAGCTTATGCTATACATCCAAAAAGTTGTTTTGATTACAGCTCCCCAAACCCCATATGCAACATGGCCACACAGAAGTTGTGGAGCCCACACATATGTATAAGAGGGTTGAATGAAAAGTAATGCCTCCACCTTCGTAACTCCTCAACAGATGGCAGTACTGGCATGCAGTAATTCAGGAGACTCTCCTCTACAGTTCCATTTGGCGGGAAGCCTTAGCATTGAATGGTTGTGTTGTTAAAGTGCAAAGTATGGAACCTCACACAGACGGTCAGTCAATGCGACTTAAGCAACGTGCAGTCATTGAATTCTTGACAGCAGAAGGTGTCACCCCAAAGGAGATCCATCAGAGAAGGCAAGTTGTGTATGGTGATTGTGTTGATGTGAGTCCTGTGCGTCGTTGGGCGAGTAAGTTTAAAGATGTTGAGGTGGGAACATCTGACTTGTGTGTCTAACAAAGAGTTGGACGTCCTGTGACAGCAACCACCGAGTTTCACAGGCAAAATCTTGACAGATTGATTCAGGACGATCGTCGTATCACTCAAGCATAATCGGCATTTCACAAGAACGTGTGAGTCACATTATTGCTTTGCTTGGCTATCAGAAGATCTGTGCACGATGGGTCCTGTGAGATGACGGTTGCGGAAACAGAGTGTCGACTTCGTCCGTGACGGCTTCAGAAAACTTGTTCATCGTTGACAGAAATGTATCCCAATTGTCTGGTGATAATGTGGAAAAGTGAATAGTGGTAGTTAAAGAGCACATTCTAAGGATTATTTCTGCGTTTGATTTATTAAAATACTCCCATTCAAACCCAAGTAACGAAGGTACAACAACAACAACAACTCTTTATTGATTAGTCAATTTTGACTATATCAAAACATGTGAAACATGGCTAAGATCAAGTGTAGTAGGTAACGAAGGTGGAGGCATTACTTTTCATTCAACCCTTGTACAAATACATATACAGTAGAGTCTCACTTATCCAACGTTCTGGATTATCCAACGCATTATTGTAGTCAATGTTTTCAATATATCATGATATTTTGATGCAAAACTCATAAATACAGTAATTACTACGTAGCATTACTGCGCATTGAACTACTTTTTCTGTCAAATTTGTGGTATAACATGATGTTTTGGTGCTTAATTTGTAATAGCATAACCTAATTTGATGTTTAATAGGCTTCTCCTTAAACCCTCCTTATTATCCAACATATTCGCTTATCCAGCGTTCTGCTGGCCCGTTTATGTTGGATAAGTGAGACTCTACTGTACTCCCATTCAAACCCAAGTAACGAAGGTACAACAACAACAACAACTCTTTATTGATTAGTCAATTTTGACTATATCAAAACATGTGAAACATGGCTAAGATCAAGTGTAGTAGGTAACGAAGGTGGAGGCATAACTTTTCATTCAACCCTCGTACAAATACATATACAGTAGAGTCTCACTTATCCAACACATTTTTATAGTCAATGTTTTCAATATATCATGATATTTTGATGCAAAATTCATAAATACAGTAATTACTACATAGCATTATTGCATACTGAACTACCTTTTCTGCCAGATTTGTTGTATAACATGATGTTTTGGTGCTTAATTTGTAAAATCATAACCTAATTTGATGTTTAATAGGCTTCTCCTTCATCTCTCCTTATTATCCAACATATTTGCTTATCCAACGTTCTGCCGGCCCGTTTATGTTGGATAAGTGAGACTCTACTGTACTTCAAATCGAATACACTGAGTATTGTATACTTAATACTGTAGTCGACTCTTTGATTGAGTCTGCACCACTAACTCTGCCTAACTACTATGGTCTTTGCAACCTGAAAAAGGAATGGATGAGAGATATTTCCCAATGATATTTGCAGAGCTCGAGACCCCAAAAGGCCCCTCTCTGGATGGAGGTGTAGGAAATACTTAACGGTGTTCCTAACTGTATTACAACGTAAGGGTAGGGAGGGGGTCGCTGTGGTTTATTTTAAGATACATCTGGATCCCATCAGCCAGAAAACAGACGGCACTCCGGGGATTTCGAGTACGGAGACTTTTAGGGAAGGAAAAGACAGATGTCCTTGCCACATTACCCCACTGAAAAAGAAATAGAAAGTTGGACGAATATTTAGTTTCTGTGAAGTGAGCTCAAATGCAATCGAGTGTCCCTGAACGTTTCAGTCTGCGGAACATATTTCCTTTAAATGATTTTAAAATATTCCCTCTTGCTGGTTAACGCTGGCCTTTGCGGCTTGGACATGAAATCAGAGTCGGGACTCAGAGAAATTACTTTGGGGACTACAACTCCCCAAATCCACTACATTGGTATCCAAAGGGTTGAGGGTGTTTTTTTGAAAATGGTCCAGGCTCTGTCCAAAAACAGCTTTTTGTGTAAACATGGTAATAAGAGCAACACAGTGAGTGCAACGGCCGTGATGTGAATGGGTTTGCACACACAGTAAAATGTATTACATTAGCGTCTCACTTATCCAAGGCTCTGGACTATCCAACGCATTTTTGTAGTCAATGTTTTCAATGCATTGTGATATTTTGGTGCTAAATTTGTAAATACAGTAATTACAACATAAGATTGCTGCGCATTGAACTACTTTTTCTGTCAAATGTGTTGTATAACATGATGTTTTGGTGCTTAATTTGTAAAATCATAACCTAATTTGATGTTTAATAGGCTTCTTCTTAATCCCTCCTTATTATCCAACCTTTCAATGTTCAAACTGGAACAAAGTTTTTGCAGTTTAAGAACAAATTAGAAAATGACATTTATAACCCAGGAACAAAAATCATGTTACAAAGTGTAATACCCTATTGAAACCAAGGACTTCTGGCCCAATGCAGGGCCTCAGAAATGCTACTGAATGGCATGCCAACATATTGTGGGTTCTGGACCTTCTAAAAAAGGTACAGATTTGTGCATTGTACATCATTTGTGTAACTCCACTGCCTGTGATTTCCAAGAGAATGACTTCCCCTGGCTTGACGTTGAAAGTGGCTTTTCCCTGCCTTGACAAAGAGATCCAAGACCAGAAGGAAACAGTTTCTGCCCCATGCGAGGCGAGGCGAGCCAAGAAAACTTGGCGAGACTCTGCAGGACGTGGAGAGGATTAGGGCAGCTGGCTTTGCGCTCACCTCTGGAGATTTGGCACTTTGGGAAAGTGCCGCCTAATTGCTCCAGTTCTCCCCATTCCTTTACCAAAGAAACTGAGCTTTTCTGGCTGGAGATCGACTCAAGACTTCATGCTCCAAAAGGCAGCTAGGAAGCTCTGAATAATAATAATAAATCAATAAAATAAAACTTTATTTATATACCGCTCTATCTCCCCGAAGGGACTCAACATACAGTAGAGTTACAGTAGAGCAGCTGCTTCCTCATTCCAACGGCAGCTGGGTGATTTTTTTATGGTGTCGTAAATTAGCCTCCCCCATATAAGTGGTACCTAAATTTCCTACTTGATCGATATAACTATCTTTCGGGTTGCTTAGGTCAGCAACAAGCAAGGGCTATATTTTATTTTTACTTGTCGGGTGCTCATCCCAACACAGGCTGGCCTCGAACTCATGACCTCTTGGTCAGAGTGATTTATTATTATTTATTATTATTTATTTTTTACAGCATTTATATTCCGCCCTTCTCACCCCGAAGGGGACTCAGGGCAATCACATTACACATACAGTAGAGTCTCACTTATCCAACACTCGCTTATCCAACGTTCTGGATTATCCAACGCATTTTTGTAGTCGATGTTTTCAATAAATCGTGATATTTTGGTGCAAAATTCGTAAATACAGTAATTACTACATAGCATTATTTTGTATTGAACTACTTTTTCTGTCAAATTTGTTGTATAACATGATGTTTTGGTGCTTAATTTGTAAAATCATAACCCAATTTGATGTTTAATAGACTTTTCCTTGATCCTTCCTTATTATCCAACATACAGTAGATTCTCACTTATCCAACATAAACGGGCCGGCAGAACGTTGGATAAGCGAATATGTTGGATAATAAGGAGGCTTTAAGGAAAAGCCTATTAAACGTCAAATTAGGTTATGATTTTACAAATTAAGCACCAGAATATCATGATATACAACAAATTTGACAGAAAAAGTAGTTCAATACGCAGTAATGCTACATAGTAATTACTGTATTTACGAATTTCGCACCAAAATATCATGATATATTGAAAACATTGACTACAAAAATGTGTTGAATAATCCAGAACGTTGGATAAGCGAGTGTTGGATAAGTGAGACTCTACTGTATTCGCATATCCAACATTCTGCCGGCCCGTTTATGTTGGATAAGTGAGACTCTACTGTATAGGCAAACATTCAATGCCTTTTAACATAGAACAAAGACAAGGCAAACATAGGCTCCGAGCGGGCCTCGAACTCATGACCTCCTGGTCAGAGTGATTCATTGCAGCTGGTCACAGCTGGCTTGCTCTCCAGCCTGCGCCACAGCCCGAGCCTGATTTATTGCAGCTGCCTGCTAACCAGCCTGTGCCACAGCCCGGCTTCTGGTACCATCTTTTCCATTGAAGATGTAATGCCCAGGCATGCATATGCTCCATTAACCCCATGGTTCTGCCATAGCCTTGATGGGTCCCCATATGCTGGGGAGAGCAATTGTACCTTTTCACCTTGCATTTAAATGACGAGATTGGCTGTTGATTCTTGAAGGGCACGTTGACATTCTTGAGGAATGTGTGGCAGGTATGTGTGTGTCCCCGGCTGGCACTTTTCTAGCCTGTTGTGTGACAGTGACACATGAAGGTTGGAGATCCAGGAAGCACATTTCTGCAAAGCAGGAGGAGAGCCGGGGTCTCCGAAGGCGCATAATCGTGCAAAGTCACCTGCCAAGGTCTCCGCTTCTCTACCACTGCAGTCAACTGCGCTTCATAAACCCTGGGGCCAGAGTCGCTCCCCCTTCAAGCAGCTGCTAACTGTCTCTAAAATGGAGCTGCGAGAGCTGTCGCCGTTGAAATATGGCGCATTTAACAACGCCACTCTTACTGTTATGAGCACGGGAGGAGAATAATGATGCCGTCCCGCTCTGTCAAGGAAATCCTCCCGGCCCTTTTCCGACAGCATTCAGAGCAGAATTAGAAGTCTAGAGCAGGGATAGGCTTCAAGGCTCCTGGTGATTTGGGTCCCAGACAAGATAGTGCATCATCTGATCTATAGTGTCAGGATGTGAAAGCCCAGCACTCATAACAGCTAAACTCTCCACATCCCATCAGAGCAATGGGGGGTGGGAGATAATCTAAATCAGGGGTCCCCAAACTACAGCCCGGGGGCCACATGCCGCCCATTGAAGCATTTATCCGGCCCCCACGGCACAAAGGCTGAAGGAGGTTGGGCTAAATGGTAAGAGCTATATAACAATGGAATACATTGCCTTGGAGCATAGTGGAGTCGCTTTCACTGGAGGCTTTTGAACAGAGCCTGGATGACCAACTGTGTCTTCCTGCATTGCAGAATGGGGTTGGACTGGATGGCCATTGGGGTATCTTCAAAGCAAGATGACTATCATCACCATCATCTTAGGTTGAGTATCCTTCATCTAGAAATCCAAAATCTGAAATGCTTTGTAATGAAGTACGGATTTTGGTTTACAGATGTTATGTTTAATTGTGTGTTTATGTTTTAAAAGGGTAAGTATTACAGTTATTGCATCTCAGCACTCAGAGGCTGGTTGCCATGGAGAAGTAGGTGGAGCCAACTGCCATTTAGTTGAAGAAGTGCAGAGTTTAAAAAAGAGAGTCTGTGCTCTGATGAGGCACAGGGAAGATTGATTCCAGGTTGATGGGATCAAGGAGACTCAATTGTTCATTTTGAGTCGGTTTTAAATAAGTTTGGTGACTTATTAATGGCCCACAAAGGTGGTTAAGATAGTGACACCTTTGTGTTTGGATGGGTCATTGTACCCAAACTTTGTCTCATGCACAAAAATATTTAAAATGTTGTGAATGGTCGCAGTACCTTCAGGCTAATGTGTATAATAAGGTGCAAAGGAAACATCTCTGAGATATCTCATAATGTATAGGGAAATATCCAAAAACCCACCTCACAAAAATTCAGAAGACAATATCTCTGCTACTAAGCATTTCAATCTGGATGATGATGGTGGTGGTGGTGGTGATGCCATCGTCCACGTCTACCATTCAATACAAAACTTGATAGATTTCAACAAAGTGTGCATGATTAAAGATTCGGAAAAGGAATTCGAATGTCCACAGCATTCCAATTAATCACAGTGCAATCTGCTCTGGGTTTTAGTCCGAACTTTAAATGATCTATCCAAGCTACGCCCTATATGCATTCAATAGCTTGGATACATAGTTCCTTTCCAATATGATTAAAATGACATAGAAGCCACTATGCTCAAGTGTACAAACTGGAGTAGTAATACTGTTCTTTAAAAGGTTTCAATCATGTTTTCTGGAAACAACAAATCCAACCTTTTTTGAAAAAAGAATCCCATTTGGCAGTGCCAAGCAAATACGAAGTTGACGTTGTGGGTCACAAAACAGACCTTTTATTCCATCAAGATGTTTAGGAGTGTTGCACATCAGAAAGCAAAAGAGTGAATCATCTTGCCAGTGGTTGTTCCTCAACCAGGATATATGAATAATGCAGCCTAACTTCCATCTCCTTCGCTCTGCAGCTGTCTGGAGCCCCGTCCTTGTGACTTTGATATAACGGTTATTTTGCACTGGCGGAGGCCGTAATAAACTGGCTTGTTTTTTAAGAATTCCATCTTCTCCTTCTCTCTCTCTAAATAACCCAAGGCACTGGAGCGGATGAAGTGCTGAATTGATTAGCTGTAACACTCCCTGCCTCCAGAATCAAACTTTGGCTGAGTTATTAAGGAGCTGCAGTGTGTCAGGAGAGTCCAAGGTTGCATCTGTACGGGAGAAGGAATGCACTTTGACACCACTTTAAACAGACATGGCTCAGTGCTATGGAACCAGGGGAGGTGTAGTTTTATAATTCTTTAGCATGCTCTGCCAAAGACTTGTAGTGCCAAGACTGTAATGATGCAGCAGCTGCAAAAGTTGCAACCTTAAGGTAAAAGTAAAGGTTTCCCTTGACGTTGAGTCCAGTCGTGCCCGACTCTGGGAGTTGGTGCTCATCTCCATTTCTAAGCCAAAGAGCCGGCGTTGTCCATAGACACCTCCAAGGTCATGTGGCCGGCATGACTGCATGGAGCGTCGTTACCTTCCCACCGGAGAGGTACCTGTTGATCTACTCACATTTATTTATTTATTTATTTATTTATTTACAGCATTTTAACCCCGCCTTTCTCAACCGAGGGGACTAAAGGCGGCTTACATAAATTGGCAAAATTCAATGCCCGAAAAACAGTGCACTAAAACAACAGCTTATACAAATCAAAATAACAATACAGAAGAAAAACATATACAGTATTTCCTTCTCCTTTCTGTTGAGGTTATCTTTTTTTTTTCTCTTTATATTTTCTCTCTCCTTTTCCATTATCATCTATTTTTGCTTCTTTCTCTCATCTATCCTTTTTAGGTTTTCCATCATTCTGTCCCAATTTGTTTCTTTGATCGGTTCTCCTTTATTTTTTGCTAGTAAGAAAGTCAGCCTATCCATGTTACTTATGCCAAGCACCTTTATCAGCCAATCGTCTTCCTCTGGGGTTTCTTCTCTCTTCCATAATTTGGCATAGCAAATCCTTGCCGCTGTTGTTAGTAAGAATAATAATTTGTCTTCATTATTTTCTATTTTTATTTCGTGTATCCCTAATAAAAATGTTTCTGCTTTACACGGCTTGTTTTCTGACGTCGCAAGGAGTGCTCTAGACACTCTTTCGTCCCTCCCAGGCTGAGCAACAGTCAGTCTTGCTGGGCTGCCCTTGCCAAACACAAAGTATTCAATAATTCAATGGCTCTCCCATTTGCTCAGCAACGCCGACATGTACACACAGGCCGTGCCAGCTGTGAAAAGCCAACCGCCAGGGCCACCTTCCGAGGGCTCCCTCAAGCCTCTCCGGTTACCGAATCAGGTTGGCTCAGTCAGTTAGGCTGGAATCAGAGTTTCTAGAGCGTGTCACTGATTTCTCCAAACACAAACACTTCGTTTAAAGCCCCAACTGGCCCTATTACAACTCCCATAGTAAAGGTAAAGGTTACCCTGTTTCCCCGAAAATAAGACGTCCCCAGAAAATAAGACCTAGTTGAGGTTTTGCTGAATTGCTAGATATAAGGCCTCCCCTGAAAGTAAGACTTAGCAAAGTTTGTGTTTGGAAGAATGCCCATCAAACAAAACACTAGAGCATGCAGGATTGGTAAAATGTACATACCATAGAGTGTTATACTATACTATATGGGATGGTGAATGGAAGTCAACTTTATATATATATATATATATATATATATATACACACACACACACACACACACACACACACACACACACACAGTAGAGTCTCACTTATCCAACATTCTGGATAATCCAACGTATTTTGTAGTCAATGTTTTCAATACATCGTGGTATTTTGGTGCTAAATTCGTAAATACAGTAATTACAACATAACATTACTGCGTCTTGAGCTACCTTTTCTGTCAAATTTGTTGTATGACATGATGTTTTGGTGCTTAATTTATAAAATCATAACCTAATTTGATGTTTAATAGGCTCTTCCTTAATCCCTCCTTATTATCCAACATATTTGCTTATCCAACATTCTGTCGGCCCGTTTACTTTGGATAAGTGAGACTCTACTGTATATATACAGTAGAGTCTCACTTATCCAACATTCTGGATAATCCAACGCATTTTTATAGTCATTGTTTTCAATATATCATGATATTTTGGTGCTAAATTCATAAATACAGTAATTACTACATAACATAACTGCATATTGAACTACTTTTTCTGTCAAATTTGTTGTATAACATGATGTTTTGGTGCTTAATTTGTAAAATCATAACCTAATTTGACGTTTAATAGGCTTTTCCTTAATCCCTCCTTATTATCCAACATATTCGCTTATCCAACGTTCTGCCGGCCCGTTTATGTTGAATAAGTGAGACTCTACTGTATGTGTGTATATATGTGTGTGTGTGTGTGTGTTTATATCTTCCCCCCTTTTTTCCCTTTTTCTTTTATTATTAATAGTATTTTAATATATATTTTTCTCTCGTTTTCTTCTTCTTTGGTAGGCAAGGGGGTGTTTTGGGGTTTTGGTTCTCTGGGGGTTTTTTTTCCTCACTTTCCTTTTAAAATTTGTTCTCACTCTTTCTATACTTTTGGAAAACTGCAGCACACACACATCTATATATATAAAAGAGTGATGGCATCAGGGCAGCGGACAAAACAACAAAACTACAGGCGCCCCAACCTCGAAATTTGACAACACAACCCATCATTCACGGCTCTAGGTTGATACAACAAAAAGAAAAGAAAAATAAAGTCCTAATTAGAGGGAGAGGAATAATAGTTTTTATCCAATTGCTGCCAGTTAGAAGGCTAAGCTCCGCCCACTTGGTCTCCTAGCAACCCACTCAGCCCAGGGCACAGGCAGAGTTAGGCCTCACTTAGGCCTCTTCCACAGATTATCTAATTTGCACTGGATTATATGGCAGTGTAGACTCAAGGCCTTTCCACATCTATATAACCCATTTAGAATCTTATATTATCTGATTTGAACTGGATTATCTTGACTCCACACTGCCATATAATCCACTTCAGTGTGCATACTAAACATAAAGACAACCATACAACAGACATTCAATACCACCACTACCTCAACAATTTCTCACCAACACCACCAGACAACGCCACAGCAACGCGTGGCTGGGCACAGCTAGTATATATATAAAACCACATTGATTCCACAGTGCAGGAGCACCCTAAGATGATTCCAGAGCTCGAAGAATTTCTTTTCTTTTCAGTTCTTGCCGTTGCAAATTGTCAACAGCATGAGGCAACAACAGCTCAAAACCCCAGAGACACAAATGGATGATGGTGGACATCAATTTCTCTGCTCCAAGGGAACCCAGGGAGCGATTCAGGTGACAGGGCCGGGAAGAATTTTAGCATTCCCAGCAGCACAGCCGCTCCATCAAAGTCATGTCCCCTGGCCACTGTCTGCACATTTCGTCTCGCACCGTTCCCCAGATGGATGGAAAAGTCGAGCCGAAACCGGTCCTCTCTGCCCGTGACTGGAGTCGGAGAGAGAGCTACTCTTTAAGCTTTGTCACCGTGTCCTTCAAAAAGGAATCTTTGCACCAGGAGTTATCATGCTAGAGTTCTAACAGTGCCCAGGCAAGGAGTAGACTAAGGTCTGGAGCATGGCACATCGGGAAAGATGTACCAACCCCAAAAAGGTGGCATCATGTACCTTTTCAGAATATTTAAACCTTCTGTTTCCATTGCAATGTCTAGAATAGAGCCTGGAATCTGGATGAACTGATCAATCTGACATTGCATAGAAGGAGTGTGCCACTGCAGCATGTCAAGGAACCACCTTTATACCCAACGAATTACCGAAAGATAAAAGTCTGAGTTTCAGATACCAGTGCTTCCTTAAGATTTCTAGCAATCTGAAACATGAAAGTCATGAAGTTTCTGAAAGAAATTGGAAGCTGGCCTTAGCATATCTGATGGGGGAATCGAAGAAATAAAAACAAGGGGAATGTATTGATCCAGAAGCACAGAGGCTTAAACAAAATTATGTATAAACTCTACATTGTTCAGTGTTGGGAGTCAAGGTGGTGGGTCGCACTGGGGGTGGGTTGAGAGGTAATTGTATTGTGGGTGCCAGGTTGTCTATGTATGTGTATGTGTATATGTTTGTAATGCATATTAAAAATTTACAATTAGAAAAATAAAATATTAAAAAATATATAAACAAATAAAAATTGTATCAGAAGTGACTTGAGAACATACTGCAAGTAGCTTCCAGTGTGAGAGAATAGGCTGTCTACAAAGATGTTTGTTGCATCTGTTGTTGCATCATTGCATCTATTTTTGCATCGTTGCATCTATTGCATCTATAGTTTCATCTATAGTTGCAACCTTAGTTGCATCTATTGTCGCATCTATTGTCACATCTATTGTTACATCTATAGTTGCAGGTATTGTCACATCTATTGTCACATCTATTGTCACATCTATTGTTGCATTATTGCACCTACTGTTGCATCTATTGTTGCATCTATTGTCACATCTATAGTTGCATCTATTGTCACATCTATTGTCGCATCTATAGTCGCATCTATTGTCACATCTATTGTTGCATTATTGCATCTACTGTTGCATCTATTGTTGCATCTATTGTCGCATCTATAGTCGCATCTATTGTCACATCTATTGTTGCATTATTGCATCTACTGTTGCATCTATTGTTGCATCTATTGTCACATCTATAGTTGCATCTATTATCACATCTATTGTTGCATTATTGCACCTACTGTTGCATCTATTGTTGCATCTATTGTCACATCTATAGTTGCATCTATTGTCGCATCTATTATCACATCTATAGTCGCATCTATAGTCGCATCTATTGTTGCATTGTTGCATCTACTGTTGCATCTATTGTTGCATCTATTGTCACATCTATAGTTGCATCTATTGTTGCATTGTTGCATCTATTGTCACATCTATAGTCGCATCCCCAGAGGATGCCCGGATGTGTTACCATCCTGCTGGGCGGCTTCTCTCATGTCCGTGCAAGCTAGAGCTGACAGACGGGAGCTCACCCCATCTCGTGGATTCGAACTGCCAACCTTCAGGTCAGCAACCCAATCTTCAAGTCAGCAGTTCCGCCAGCACAAGGGTTTTAACCCATTGCGCCACCACGGCTCCTCGTAAAACCCCAAAAAGTAAATTATGCGCACTGTTTGCTGCCATTTCCCCTCCTGCCCTTAAAACCAACATACGCTCCTGTCTTCTGCTGAGATTATTTTATCTTCTGGAAGCAGCAATGTTTCCAACCACTTGGGGATACACTCGAAATCCTCTTCCACGTCTTCGTTTCAGGAGAGATTTGAACAGCTGTTAGAGATGCTGCAAACCTGGAGTTGTGGAAACCGAGCAAAAATCCGTACTTGGAGAGCAGCAACATCATCGACTAGTTCCAATTAAACCTGCCTTTGCAATTAGGGATGGAAGACTTCATTGCACTTCTTGTTATTATTATTATTATTTTCCATAGATTGCCTTATAGTTGATCCTTCTCCAATCCCAGGTTTATTTTTAAACTCCCAAGCTTTGGAACTAATGCCCTTCTTCCACATCGAGAATGCGTATTTTCTCGACGCAATGCAAGACATCTGTTTGCATAACAATGGAATGATTCAGAATAAACCGAAGGGTTATTTATAATACTGAATTTTATAACTCCGATCCCGGGGCCTCGGTGCGCATAAGAGATCCTTTGATTGGATCTTGAATATCTGATATGTCACCGTGTCGTTTGAAACAAAGCTTTGAGGATTGTTTGCTATATTTCGAAGTCCGATTCAATTAATTTGCCTGGAAGCAGGAAAGGTCCCATGGCAGTTCATTTGGAGCAAACACTTATAATAGCGCTGTAAAAAAATGTCATGCCAATGCTTTGTTATGCAAACTAAGGCTGGATCTGCACTGGCATATAATCCAGTACAAATCAGACAATCTGGATTCAGAAACAGGATTATATACCATGGCATGTAGATGGGATCTAAATGACCGAATTGCAAATCCCAGGATACCATAGCATTGAGCCATGGAAAGTGGTGTAAAAAGTGCAATAATTCTAAAGTGTAAATGCACTTCCATTTTAGTAGGGGCAAACCTGGTTAATCCCCTGCTGTCCCATGTCCTTGACTGCTTTTAAAATGTCCCAGTTTCCTTCTCCACCTTCCTTAGTTGTCAGCTTTCTTCCATTGCTGCAAATTGAGATCAAAGTGCAAATATAGTGTGCATATTCATGAAGGCAGCATTATTATTGGACAATTAATTCATAAATTGCACCTACGATGGAATTAATGCTGTTTGACGCTGCTTTTTCTGCCATGGCTCAATGCTATGGAATCGTGGGAGTTGTAGTTTATTTATTTATTATTTATTTACAGTATTTATATTCCGCCCTTCTCACCCTGAAAGGGACTCAGGGCAGATTACAATGAACACAAATATGGCAAACATTCAATGCCAACAGACAAACAACATGCAGTATAGACAGACACAGAGGCATTTAACATTTTTGTGAAATTACCTTCCCCATTTCGGCCCATTTCGGCACATGTTGCACGTTGCCTGGGTTCTATGAATTAGTCTCCAGTGTTAATTTTGTATGTTTTATGTTGATTTTAACGATTGTTTTTGCTGTAATTGATGTTTTTATTGGATAACTGTTTTATTGCTGTGTTTTGATATTTGATTGTTTTATCGGGCAAGGCCCCATGTAAGCCGCCCCGAGTCCCTTCGAGAAGATGGGGCGGGGTATAAAAATAAAGTTATTATTATTATTATTATTATTATTATTATTATTATTATTATTATTATTTTTCCAGCTTCACGATTCTGGCCACAGGGGGAGCTGTTGCTTCACCGTCCACTAGTGGCTGTACTTCCTCATTCCTTTCCTCGTGTTTTGCTGGCAGTTTTATGGTGTTGTAAATTAGTTAAATTAGCCTCCCGCATAAAGCGTACCTAAATTTCCCTAATTGACAGATGCAACTGTCTTTCGGGGCTGCATAGGTCAACAGCAAGCCGGGCTATTTAATGGCCGGGGGCTTAACCCGACCCGGGCTTCGAACTCATGACCTCTCGGTCAGTAGTGATTTATTGCAGCTGGTTACTAGCCAGCTGCACCACAGCCCGGCCCCTAGTTTGGCGAGGCACCTCCTCTTTGGCACAGAAGACTATAGACCTTGTAATACTACAACTCCCAAGATTCCATGGCACTCAGATGTGGCAATCAAAGTAGTGTCAAACCACATTAATTCCACAGATTCGCGGAATTCACGGCTTGTAAACATACAAGCGGATATCAAGGGCCCACTGTGGTTCCAATTCTTGGATTCTAATTCAGAAGTCAAAGTAAATCATTCTAACGTTAATTCAATGAGTCTATTTTAATTCAGACTGTCAATAGGATTCAAACCAGGGACTTGAGAGAGATGGGCCATTTCTCTAGAGCATCTTACTTTCTAAATTACTGGATTTTGACCCCATTACTATTTTGGATTTTGATTTAGGTTTATTAGCTGCCATTTGCTTTTGCCGACTGCACTATTATCAATCCCATGCTGAGAGAGTATGGCATTAAATGTACATTTAATACAAAATGTGCCTTCCTTGTGAAAACCGTAAAAGAGGGATGGCTGAAGTCTATGGCAATGTGCATACGATTAAACCTACCCCAGGAGGGGAAAATATAGGCTTTTTCCACTCTGTTTTGCAATGCTATTAACAATGCAAATTAAAAAATAATAATATTCATGTATTCCGAATCGTATGTAGGCCTTTGCATGGGGGTTCTGCTGCGGAGAAAATAAAAATGGTAATGAGAGTCCTTTGATGATCGATTCCAACTTCTTTGCCTCCACCGCCATTCATTCTTTTAAAGGGATCTCATAATGCGGAAAATGTCATGTATTGCCAAAGAAACTGAACCCAGCTCATTACAGCCTATCTAACCCCTTGTATTGGATTAAACAAGATCAAATGAGAAAATAAGAACCAAATCCTCATTGGGATAAGGCAGGAGAGGAGCTTTTGTGGCCAATAGGTTTCATTGGCCTGCTTTCATTCTAACTTCAGTTGCTGCCAAATGTTGGATTATTGAATTATGATGTTCGATGTTTTTATATATTTTACTAGCTGTGCCCGGCCTCACGTTGCTGTGGCAAAGTGGTGGTGGTATTGGTTAAAAATTGTGTAATTTTTGACGTTATTTGCATTTTTTAATTAATTTTATTGTAAGTTATATTTTTATTTATTATATTTTATTATTTTCTTGTATTATTTTTAGTTATTTTCTGTTATTATAGTATTTTATTATATTAATTTTTTAGTGTTTTTTATTATTATTTTTGGGTTGCTAGGAGACCAAGTTGGAGGAGCTTAACCTTCTAACTGGCAGCAATTGGATAAAAGCAATTATTCCTCTCTCTCTAATTAGGACTTTATTTTTCTTTTCTTTTTGTTGTATCAACCTAGAGGCGTGGATGATGGGTTGTGTTGTCAAATTTCGAGGTTGGGGGGCCTGTAGTTTTGTTGTTTTGTGGGTCGCTGTGATGCCGTCACTCTTTTATATATATAGATTTTTTAAATTTTGAAACATAATTTTATGCTATGTATCATTGTGTTTTTAGGGCTTGATCCCCATATAAGCCGCCCTGAGGCCCTTCAGGGAGATGGGGCAGGATATAATAAAAAGTTATTATTATTATTATTATTGACACAACGACATAGTATGACACGGCCAACAAGATAGACATGCTGGATTTCATATCACAAAATCACAAGTCGAACACTTCCCAAGCGTTTAGGACTGTGTGATGTATTTCCGGATGATGTGTGCAGATTATTATTATTATTATTATTATTATTATTATTATTACTACAGTAGAGTCTTGTTTATCCAGCCTTCGCTTATCCAATATTCTGGATTATCGAATACACTCTGCCTTTTAGTAGTCAGTGTTTTTGTAGTCAATATTTTCAACACATTGCAATGTTTTGGTGCTAAATTTGTAAATACAGTAATTACTAAATAATGTTACCATGTACTGAATTGCTTTTTCTGTTGATTTGTTGTAAAACATGATCTTTTGGTGCTTAATTTGTAAAATCATAATGTAATTCAATGTTTAATAGGCTTTTCCTTAATCTCTCCTTACTATCCAACATTTTCGCTTATCCAACATTCTGCTGACCTGTTTATGTTGGATAAGTGAGACTCTACTGTATTATTATTATTATTATTATTATTATTATTATTATTATTATTATTTTATTATGACACAGCAAACAAGATAGACATGCTGGATTTCATATCACAAAATCACAAGTCGAACACTTCCCAAGTGTCTAGGACTGTGTGATGTATTTTCAGACGATGTGCGCAGATCCCAGTAGGGTGGCCTTTTGCAGTTGGCAGATCGTAATTTTGTCAATGTCTATTGTTTCCAAATGCCGGCTGAGATCTTTTGGCATAGCACCCAATGTGCCGATCACCACCGGGACCACCTGCACTGGTTTCTGACAGAGTCTTTGAAGTTCAATCTTTTATTATTATTATTATTATTATTATTATTATTATTATTATTATTATTATTATGACTTCAGTGCAGAAAATATGCTCAGTTCACTCAACAGCGAAAAGAGAGGAAAGAGAAAAATCATTCTCTGCCCTTTGGGTCACAATTTAGAGGAAAACAATGTTATAAAACAACAACAATAACTTCCAAGTCGGCTCGGGCAATAATAACCTGCAGCGCCCTTTCCTAGGTTCTTAGTTATTGCTAACATTTTGCCATGGGATTTCATATCTCAGTTCTGTAAATCACTTGATTCCCATAACTGGATTAAATTTTGTAAAAAGTTGAAGGCTAGCTCTCCCATTTTACTCATGGAGGTAATACATCAGCTGACGCTGCAAAAGGAGAATAAATAAAAGGTAAAGGTTTCCGTTGAAATTAAGTCCAGTCGTGTCCGACTCTGGGGGTTGGTGCTCATCTCCATTTCTAAACCAAAG
This sequence comes from Anolis carolinensis, assembly GCF_035594765.1. Lineage (NCBI taxonomy): Eukaryota > Metazoa > Chordata > Lepidosauria > Squamata > Anolidae > Anolis > Anolis carolinensis. Next base: position 26,445,011 of record NW_026943819.1, read on the forward strand.
AGCCAGCGTTGTCCGTAGACTCTTTCAAGGTCATGTGGCCGGCATGACTACATGGAGCGCTGTTACCTTCCCGCCAGAGCAGTACCTATTGATCTACTCACATTTGCATGTTTTCGAACTGCTAGGTTGGCAGAAGCTGGGGCTAACAGCGGGAGCTCATCCCGACACCTCCAAGGTCATGTGGCCAGCATGACTGCATGGAGCGCTGTTACCTTCCCACCAGAGCAGTACCTATTGATCTACTCACATTTGCATGTTTTCGAACTGCTAGGTTGGCAGAAGCTGGGACTAACAGCGGGAGCTCATCCCGACACCTCCAAGGTCATGTGGCCAGCATGACTGCATGGAGCGTTGTTACCTTCCCACCAGAGCAGTACCTATTGATCTACTCACATTTGCATGTTTTCGAACTGCTAGGTTGGCAAAAGCTGGGGCTAACAGCGGGAGCTCATTCCGCTCCCCGGATTTGAACCTGCAACCTTTTGGTCCGCAAGTTCAGCAGCTCAGTGCTTTAACACACTGAGCCACCGGAAGCCCCAGAGAATAAATAAATAAACTTTACTTATACTCCACTACCATCTCCCAGAGGGATTCGGGATGGCTCAAAAAAGCATTCAAGGTGCAACGTGCAGAACACAAAAAGCGAAGAAACCTTTGGGGTGAGAAGGACAGAATATATAAAAATAACATAAAACAGCAGCCAACATAAACACCCCAACTTCACAATACTGATTAAAAACAGTAAAACAAAGTGATTTTGTTTCACATGACCTTTTTTGTAATTTTTTCCCCCACCAGCCAGAATCCCTAATAATAAAACAGTTGCTGGGTATTTATTACCTCTCTCGGCTTATCATGTTCTCCACCTAAACATATATATTTATAAATGATATTTGCAAAGGGCTGCATTGCAGCAAGACAGTGATTTGCTGCCTGGGAGATGGTCTCTACCAGCTGGCAAGCGTTTATTTTTCCTGCCCGGCTCTTGACCCGTGTCTTTCTCGGACACTGCCCTTTTGTTGGGTTCCTCCCTCTGCTTTTGCTGCACGTGGAGGAACTTGGGCCGCTGTTTGCAGATTAAACCTGGGAGCAATTGCGGAGTCAAAGGCCAGGGAAGAATAAATAATCAATATTGAGAGAATAAATTAAAGTCTGATCTCTTTGGCTTAGGATAGGACTGCACCTTCGCAGCTTGGTTCCTGAGATAAGAGGAGGAGCAGCAGCAGCAGCAGCAGCAATAATAATAATAATAATAATAATAATAATAATAATAATAATAATAATAATAATAGGCCCAGGAGCAAGCCATCAGAACAAATGCAATTAAGGCCAAGATCGAAAAATCAGCTGATGACCCAAAATGCAGACTGTGCAAGGAAACCGATGAAACCATTGATCATATCCTTAGCTGCTGTAAGAAAATTGCACAGACAGACTACAAACAGAGGCACAACTATGTGGCCCAAATGATCCATTGGAACTTATGCCTCAAGTACCACCTCCCAGCAGCAAAGAACGGGTGGGATCACAAACCTGCAAAAGTATTGGAAAATGAGCACGCAAAGATACGGTGGGACTTCCGAATCCAGACTGACAAAGTTCTGGAACACAACACACCAGACATCACAGTTGTGGAAAAGAAAAAGGTTTGGATCATTGATGTCGCCATCCCAGGTGACAGTCGCATTGACGAAAAATAACAGGAAAAACTCAGCCGCTATCAGGACCTCAAGACTGAACTTCAAAGACTCTGGCAGAAACCAGTGCAGGTGGTCCCAGTGGTGACTGGCACACTGGGTGCTGTGCCAAAAGATCTCAGCCGGCATTTGGAAACAATAGAAATGGAGAAAATTACGATCTGCCAACTGCAAAAGGCCACCCTACTGGGATCTGCACGCATCATCCGAAAATACATCACACAGTCCTAAACGCTTGGGAAGTGTTCGACTTGTGATTTTCTGATACGAAATCCAGTATATAGATCTCGTTTCCTGTGTCATACTATGTCTTTGTGTGGGAGAAAGAACTCTTGTCTGTTTGAGGCAAGTTTGAATGTTGCAATTGGCCACTTTGATTAGCATTGAATGGCCTTGCAGCTTCAAAGCATGGCTGCTTCCTGCCTGGGGGAATCCTTTGTTGGGTGGTGTTAGCTGGCCCTGATTGTTTCATGTCTGGAATTCCTCTGTTTTCTGAGTGTTTCCCAAGTCCTGTCTCCATTGACATTGTGATAGGCCATCCAGCATTATAAAAGCAATGGATGGGCACTTTCACTCAATGCAGTATTTCAGAATAGTGCGTCTTTCAACAGAATTTTATTCCATTTGCATCAATGCAAAGTCTACCCCTGTCCTTGGATTTCCTTCCTCGTCTAATGAGCTCGGGATCCTGGCTGAATGTGTATATGTAAGCGGGAAAAGAACCCACACACATTTAATTAAATACTTAATATGCACTCCATCTCAGAAGCTGGTGAAATATCAGCTCGTATGCACATTTCACAGCCCACCCGTAAACACGGGCTGGCTAATGAGCTTTTAGCAAACTGGACAGAAAGACAAATTGAAAAAAGGATCGGGCAGAGAAAGCTGATATATTTCAACAGCGGCTGTTGCAAATGTCACTTTAATTCAGTTACAGAGCAACTACTTCTATCTCTGCCTGCCTGCTGAAGTATGGTCCTCATTATCCCCAAGTGCAATTGATTTATATTTATAATGCTGCATTATACGGTCAGTATAGACTCATGTGGACTCATGTGCTTAGCTATAGCCTTATGAGGCCATCTAGATGGTTTTTGGAGGTCACTTTCCTTACCCATGGTCTTATGAGACCATCTAGATGGCCTTTGAGGGTCCCTTTCCTTACCTATGGTCTTATGAGATCGTCTAGATGGTCTTTGAAGGTCTCTTTGCTTATCTATGGTCTTATGAAATCATCTAGATGGTCTTTAAAGGTCTCTTTGCTTAGCTACGGCCTTATGAGACCACCTATATGGCTTTTGGAGGTCACTTTCCTTACCTATGGTCTTATGAGATCGTCTAGATGGTCTTTGAAGGTCTCTTTGCTTAGCTACGGCCTTATGAGAACATCTAGATGGCTTTTGGAGGTCCCTTTCCTTACCTATGGTCTTATGAGATCATCTAGATGGTCTTTGAAGGTTTCTTTGCTTAGCTACGGCCTTATGAGAACATCTAGATGGCTTTTGGAGGTCCCTTTCCTTACCTATGGTCTTATGAGATTGTCTAGATGGTCTTTGAAGGTTTCTTTGCTTAGCTACGGCCTTATGAGAACATCTAGATGGCTTTTGGAGGTCCCTTTCCTTACCTATGGTCTTATGAGATCGTCTAGATGGTCTTTGAAGGTTTCTTTGCTTAGCTACGGCCTTATGAGAACATCTAGATGGCTTTTGGAGGTCCCTTTCCTTACCTATGGTCTTATGAGATTGTCTAGATGGTCTTTGAAGGTCTCTTTGCTTAGCTACGGCCTTATGAGAACATCTAAATGGCTTTTGGAGGGCCAGTAGGCTGTTAGGAATTGTGGGAGTTGAAGTCCAAAACACCTGGAGGGCCGAAGATTGCCCATGCCTGGTCTAGATCTTCAATTCAACCCTTTCTTTTCTCCATTTGTCTTTAGCTCAATTTGCACTTGACTCGGAGTCTCGCTTTGTGGTTTTATTTGTGCTTACTTTTGGATGAGATGCGAGAAATCCTTCTTTCACAAGAGCTTAACATTCAGGCTACACTCAAGGGCACCCTCTCGTGGCAGCCTCAATGATTTCCATGAGATCCCCATGACCACTGCTTTTGAAGAACCCAACTCATCTGCTATTAAGTTAGACCTACAATATATTTCAGTTGTGATTCTGATCTAGATTGCTGGAGCCAGAACAAGCTCTTTTCAACATGGCAAAAGAGAGAGTTAGGCTCTATCCATAGGGATGGAGAGAATATTTGCAAGATTTCATTGTTGCTTACAAATCTACCCAGGTTTTACGATCTGTTGCAGACTCTTCTCTCTGCTCTACCAATCTCAAAACAGTGTTTATTTTATTTAGGAGTACCGTACATACTCGAGTATAAGCCGACCCGAATATAAGCCGAGGCACCTAATTTTACCACGTAAAAAAACCTGGGAAAACATTGACTCAAGTATAAGCCAAGAGTGGTAAATTTCAGAAATAAAAATAGATACAGTAGAGTCTCACTTATCCAAGATTCGCTTATCCAACATTCTGGATTATCCAATGCATTTTTGTAGTCAATGTTTTCAATATATCGTGATATTTTGGTGCTAAATTCGTAAAATTTGTTGTATAACATGATGTTTTGGTGCTTAATTTGTAAAATCATAACCTAATTTGATGTTTAATAGGCTTTTCCTTAATATTTCCTTATTATCCAACATATTCGCTTATCCAATGTTCTGCCGGCCCATTTAGCTTGGATAAGTGAGATTCTACTGTACCAATAAAATGACATTAATTGAGGCATCAGTAGGTTAAATGTTTTTGAATATTTATACAAAACTGTAATTTAAGATAAGACTGTCCAACTCTGATTAAATCATTATTCTCATCATCTTCAATGTAAATGTGCTTGTGTATCCTTTTAATAATGATAATAAATGTAGTAATAATAATAGAGTAAAATAATACATGTAATAAAAATAATATCAGTTAAATAATAAATGTATTAATAATAAAAAATAGAATAAATGTAACAGTAACAATAATAGAGTAAAATAATAAATGTAATGATAATAGAGAAAAATAATAAATGTACCATATAAACTTGAGCATAAGCCGACCCGAATATAAGCCAACCAGGACCCTCACCAGAGTATAAGCCGAAGGGGATTTTTCAATCCTAAAAATTGCTGAAAAACCTGGCTTATACTCAAGTATATACGGTAAGTCCTTTAAATCCATGGTACAACCCCATACATATATATGCACCTTTCAGATGAATAAGATGTACTTCCAAGATTTCTCGTCTGCTAAATAAATCTTGACATCTAGGGCTCCGTTTACTACCTCCAATCCTCTGGGGGTTGGTGCTCATCTCTATTGAAAAGCCGAAGAGCCGGCATTGTCCGTAGACACCTCCAAGGTCATGTGGCCGGCATGACTTCATGGAGCGCTGTTACCTTCCCGCCGGAGCAGTACCTATTGATTTACTCACATTGGCATGTTTTAGAACTGCTAGGTTGGCAGAAGCTGGAGCTAACAGCGGGCGCTCACTCCACTCCCCGGATTCGAACCTGTGACCTTTCGGCCTGCAAGTTCAGCAGCTCAGTGCTTTAACACACTGCGCCATCAGGGGCAGGCATGACATATTAATAGGACATGTGCCAATATTTTAATTTCCAGCTATAAACACATTCCTGCACAACCTGAGACAACCCAGGAATCTCAAAATAGCCTTGGCAGGAATCCAGAAACTTCTGTTTTGCCTGCTTGGGTTGCAAAACAGAGGGGCCATTATGTGCTGGCAGAAGACCATATATGTCTACTAGGTTGCTCTTAATAGCAAAGGTGCAAATTTGAAAAGGGTTTTAAGACAATGGAGTTTTACCAAGTGATGCTTGTGACCTGACTAACAACACTTGCTGAAATTTTATCTTTTTACATAACCATTAAAAGCACAGGAATTATTCCAGTTCTCAATCTGGCAACCTTAAAGGTAATTCTGAAATCAGAAAGGACCAAAGCAGTTAAGCGAGTCCTGAAAAGTCTTCGCTGTGAATCCATCAGCCTGACACAATATATTACAGTAGAGTCTCACTTATCCAACGTTCTGGATTATCCAACGCATTTTTGTAGTCAATGTTTTCAATATATCGTGATATTTTGGTGCTAAATTCATAAATACAGTCATTACTACATAGCATTACTGTGTACTGAGCTACTTTTTCTGTCAAATTTGTTGTATAACATGATGTTTTGGTGTTTCATTTGTAAAATCCTAACCTAATTTGATGTTTAATAGGCTTTTCCTTAATCTCTCCTTATTATCCAACATATTCGCTTATCCAACATTCTGCCGGCCCGTTTATGTTGGATAAGCAAAACTCTACTGTATTTGAGGGTCCTGCAAATATACTGTTTCATTGCCATAGTCCCTTGAATACCTTTCCCAAAAAATGCTGCACTTACTTGTGATTATTCAAATCTCTCCAGAAACCACTTCTCCAAAAGTTTCTATTTTGTTTTAATTATCAGCAAAAATTTCCCCACATTAGTATGAACGATAGGCAAAGAGATCAATCCATATCCACAATACATTTGGAAATAAGATTCGTTTAACAAAGAAGAGCACGCAAAACTGTCTTTCTCCGTTTCATAAAGTTTGAATACCTGACAAATCAAACAGTCAGACAAGATGGCCCAGATGCTTAGGACCAAATCCTTTCGGCAAACGCCTTCCTTTGGCACAAACACATTTCTGAAATTCCTCCATATGAAGAAAAATGAGATCCTTTCATTGGGTTCCTCTTGATCCTTGTCCTACTTGCTCCAAAGCAATGCAACAGACAGTTCTATGGCAAGAATTAAAATTATGGCACCAGCAATTCCTTTCATTGGTTCCTCTGAGTCAGACACAATCTATGGGTGTGTAGCTTCAGCTCTGAAGAATAGGAGCATTTAAAAAGGTAAATGAAAGAATCCAAAGATATACATCTTATGGATCTGCCGCTAGTGAGCTCCTTGATATCCATCTCTAGAGGTTTGGGAATGCAGTATTTCCATACCATGAATGGCTGTAATGGGAGATAGAAATGGAAAAATTCTCAATTCTGGACATGTTGGATAGAGAAGGATCCCGTTAGGTCTTGGCCAGTAAGCTAGGCAAAGTTACTCATTGTGATTTTGTGTTACGAGTAAAAATGAAGTGAAAAGCTGGCAGTCAACACTTGGAAGATTCCAAATTCAGTCTTCTATTGGGTTCCCCATAAGGACATAAATGGAAGATGGAACTACATAGCAGCCATACATATTCTGGAAGTTTGTACAGGCAACAAAGTGTGTACTGTGAAGGTACTTTTGCAAGCTAGTCTATCCACCCAATTCTTGACAACACATTTCCATCTGCAAACTTGAGCAACTCCGGTTGCTCCTGACACACACAAAAAAACCCAAAACTTGAGAATCAACTTCTCAATGAAGTCCAGTCTCCGGTGAAATATTTGTTTGTAGCAGCCGTATATAATCAGTATTGGAGACCTTATGTACTTTTCCCGAACAGGAAAGATGATGATGTAAAGGAAAAATCTTTTACAATATCTGGAGGGAATGGTATCTATGGTTTCATTCATCTCCAGGAATTTGTTAGGTCCCTTCAGGCAATTCTATAATGTGCCAGAAATTGGGATAGAAGCATGTTGGAGGACCTAGCACATTCCTAGAGAGCTGCTTTGGGATTTTATAGGTCCTCCAGGGCAACTTTATGGTAACTCCTGGAAGAAATTACTCTGCTGTTATTCAGTTTCCTGTTTCCATGCTAAGTTCAGGAAAATATTTCCTAAGGGTCATGCTGAGCTTTCTGTGCAATTAATCTGTACTTTGCAGAGGTTGCCCAAGCCAAGGACCTAAGTGACATTATAGTAACCATCCCTGACACACACACATATAAGTTTCAGAACTCTCTCCAGAATTATTATGCATGGAGTGCCCTGTTGCCTGCCTTTGCTCTCGTGAAATTACCACGAAGAGTAATAACACAGTTCCAGATGTAATAGAACCCAATCTGGCTCTATACTGTAGAATTAATGCAGTTCTGCACCACTTCAAATGCAATGGCTCAATGGACTCCTGGGATTTGTAGTTTGGTGAGATACAAGCACTATTTGGTAGAGAAGGGTGAAATCCTTGCAAAACAGTAATTCTCAACCTGTGGGTCCTGAGATGTTTTGGCCTACAACTCCCAGAAATCCCAGCCAGTTTACCAGCTATTAGGATTTCTAGGAATTGAAGACCAAAACATCTTGGGATCCACAGGTCGAGAACTAATGTTGTAAAACTACAACTCCCATGACTCCAAAGCACTGAATGGGTCCAAACTGTATCAACTCTACCATTTTTAGATGAACTCATACCTACCTTCTAGTTTGTATTTTTTTAAAAACACATAGTTTTCTAAGACAAGAACACACCCTTCTGTCTCATTGACTGCAGTTAATTTTGTAAGAGCACATAACATTAATCGCAGTTACGCTTTCATCTCCTGAAAACATTTTTTAAAAGACAGCTTCCGCAGCCTGCTTGCGTGAACAGCCTTCAGAAGACATAATTATCAAACAGAAACTCTTTTTTGCATTGCCTCCCAGAACTCGATGAAATGCATTTGTCTTTATCAAAGCAGTAAGAGCCCTGCAGAGCGGATGTTTGGCTGTTTCAATTAAGTTTTTCGGTGTTTCGAGGCTTCAAAGTGACACAAGCAGAAGGGAGACAAAGCGAAAAGCTTGAGAAAATCTGTTGGGATGTTCCTACGAAGGTCCTACTGAAATAAATGCGCTGATAGATTTGACCGAGCAAATAGGGCAGAGCATAAAGCAGTGGTGTTGACTCTACCAAGAGACCTTACTTATGTGTTGTCCAAGGCTTTCATATCCAGGATCACAGGGTTGTTGTGTGTTTTTCGGGCCATATGGTCATTTTCCAGAAGCATTCTCTCCTGACGTTTTGCCCACATCTATGGCAGGCATCCTCAGTGGTTGTGAGGTATATGGAGAAACTACGGAAGGAAGGTTTATATATCTGTGGAAGTAAGAACTCTTGTCTGTTGGAGGCCAGTGTGAATTTTGTAATTAATCACCTCAATTAGCATTAAATGGCCTTGAACATTGAACAGAATCTGGCTACCAGTATTAAAAAAAACTCCAACATCAAAACAGTAAATAAGGAGCAACACTCTAAAAACAGAAGAATTCCAGACATGAATCAATCAGGGGCAGCTAACAACTCTGGACAAAGGTTTTCCCCAGGCCAGGAGGTGAAGCTGAGAAGGCCATTTAATGCTAATAGAGGTGATTATTTATGACATTCACACTGGCCTCCAACAGATAAGAGTTCTTTTCCCCACTCAGGGTCTTCCACAGATACATAAACCTTCCTTGCTTAGTTTCTCCATATACCTCACAACCTCTGAGGATGCCTGCCACAGATGTGGGCAAAACGTCAGGAGAGAATGTTTCTGGAACATGGACATATAGCCCGAAAAACACACAACAACCCAGACCCTACTTATGTTTTTTCAACTTAAATCACCAACAACTCAAACAGAGCTCAGAAGCGTTATCTTGTGGAGCACAACCCACAGAAAAATGGCTGTTTTGGGTCACAAAAACTCTTATAATCCTCGGCTAGGCTGCCTTGGTTGAAATACAGATATTTCAAAAGGCAATATCGGAACTTCCAGCAAGATCCTGAATGTACTATGGAAGCATCTCAAAAAATTATCTGTGGTTCCTATCCTTTACTTCTGTATTTCCACTCTTGGGCAAAATACCCAACGTGTGTGCATTCTAACACATTGGTGACACAATAGTCACCAAACAATTAAAAATCCGTACAATATGTGCCCCACATAAAACTATAATTCCTTAAAAGAACAATTGGGGATCAGGCAACCCATCCAATAAAGGCAACAAGTGTGCTTCAGCCAATGCATATCCTGCAAAGAATATACAAATGGACACTTGGCTCCAGTTCTATCATCCGACCTTCCTCTTAGTATAGTCCACTAACTTCACAACAGTAACTTTTTCTGGAATTATGAATGAACTACTGTTAAGCATGGAGTCCCAGCACTGGCATTGATTATACAATGAATCTGAACGTTAGCATTACGCAATTTCATTCCAATGGACGTCAGATTTCATTTCCAACGTATCAAGCGAGAAACACTGTTGAAATTAACACACTATGCAGAAATACATCTGTTTTTGTTTCCCCAAGGCTGGTCCTCATTTGAGATCATCTTCGTTTCATCATCAGCTGATGCTACAAGGAGAGAGGAATGCTATTCATATGCCTTTCCGTCTTGGAAGAGGAGGCTATTTATCTTTACTCGTGTCTCCTGCCATCTTCTCCTCCCTCGAATGATTCGATTCGCTCTCTTTCAGCTTTTTCAAGGTGTCGAGGGGCCCTTTGCCCTCAAAGGCGGAAGGGTTTTTGTACGAGCCTCCGATCCGGTCCCAGAGTGTGAAGTACTGGCCGTAATTGTAATCGAAGTACAAGTGGTGGTCGGTGTGGTGGGCCGAGCCGTTGATGACCTCCTTCAGCAAGGAAGGGACGCGATAGTTGCCATCGTGGATGGAGATGGTCCAGATGTTGACGACGATGTAGAGGCCCAAGTAGGTCACTTTGTGCAGAGGGAAGAAGAAGGGGTAGATGTGGTACGGGGTGCTTTGGAGGAAGCCGTCCACGGGGTGGAAAGCGTGGCTGGCGAACGGAGATGGCACCTTCCAAGCGTGATGAGGTTTGTGGAAACGCTACGGGGAAAGAAAAGAAGTTAAACTCAGTTTCACATGGTTGCCTTCCACTGAATCCATGGCCAGAGAATTCATGGATACAGAGGATTCCCCCAGGCAGGAAGCAGCCAGGCTTTGAAGCTGCAAGGCCATTCAATGTTAATCAAGGTGGCCTATTTATTTATTTATTTACTTACTTACTTACTTACTTACAGTATTTATATTCTGCCCTTCTCACCCCAAAGGGGACTCAGGGCGGATCACATACACAGTAGAGTCTCACTTATCCAAGCTAAACGGGCCGGCAGAAGCTTGGATAAGCGAATATCTTGGATAATAAGGAGGGATTAAGGAAAAGCCTATTAAACATCAAATTAGGTTATGATTTTACAAATTAAGCAACAAAACATCCTGTTATACAACAAATTTGACAGAAAAAGTAGTTCAACACGCAGTAATGTTATAATTACTGTATTCACGAATTTAGCACCAAAATATCACAATATATTGAAAACATTGACTACAAAAATGGCTTGGATAAGCGAGGCTTGGATAAGTGAGACTCTACTGTATATATATATATATATCTATATATATAAAAGAGTGATGGCATCACGGCGATGGACAAAACAACAAATCTACAGCTCCCCCAAACTCTAAAATTGGCAACGCAATCCATCATCCCCGCCTCCAGTAAGATACAACATAATCAAACAAAAAACACAATCACAACACCAAAAAAACACAACAGGCAATCTGCGCACGCGCAGAAACACAGTCCTCCCAACTCTTTCCGCGCGCGCGCACACACACAGAACCGTTCCCCTCCCTCCCTCTCTTGCACCTCCTCCACCGCCGAAGCCAGGGACTCTGCAGGAGAAGGCACATCTCCGCCTCACGAGGCTGAGCTCCCCATCCTCGAATCGGGAGTTCTACTCCAAAACACCCGGAGGGCCTAAGCCGACCCTTCCCTGCCCTCACCTCTCGCCTGGAAAACAAAAAGGTCCCTCCCTCGGGACCTTCCTGGTTTTTGGCGCCAACACTGTCATTGCCGCGCCAGGCACTTCTGGGAAAGCGAGTCCTGCCTCTCTCCCTCTGTGTGGAGGGGCAGCCTTTCCCACCCCTTTCTCTTCCTCTCGGGCCTGCAGCGGCGGACGAGCACCACTTTGCCCGCCTTCCTGGCCCGGTTCCCCTCCTCCTCCTCGCCGCTGCTCAGGCCTCCTCCTGTCCTCCGCGGGAAGAACATGGAGGCCGGCATCGGGAAGCGCGGAGGCGGGGAGGAAGGAAGCCGCGACGCCCCAGGCCTGCGCCTCCACTGGAGCCCGCTCTTGCCTGGCCTACAACCCACCACCACACCGGCGCCACCTCCGGTAGGAGGGGAAGGGCCGGGATTGAGGGGCAAAGGGGAAGGGCAGACCTCACCCCGCCACGCCTCCCGCCTGGCCCCTGAGCACGTACAGAGCGCCTTCTCCTCTTCTCTTATTTACCCTTTTCCAGGGCCCGGGGGATGGCGCAAACGCCTTCCTTGCAAAATTATAAATATACAGTAGAATCTCACTTATCCAACATAAACATCCCAGCACAACATTGCATAACTGAATATGTTGGATAATAAGAACGGATTCAGGAAATCCCAATTAAACATCAAATTAGGGAATCATTATACAAATTAACCACCAAAACATCATGTTATACAACAAATTTGACAGAAAAAGTATCACAATTTAAAACACTGAATACACAAAAATTGACTACTAAAACGCAGACTACATTGGATAATCCAGAACATTGCATTACCAAATGTTGGATAACTGAGATTCTACTGTAAGATGAAATAATTACTGTGGTGCAGTAATACACAACAATATAATCTCTACAATCACAACACTAAATAAACAACACCACTCTGAAAACGGGAATTCCAGACAGGAAACAATCAGGGCCAGCTAACACCTCCCAACAAAGTATTCCCATCGCCAAAGTCTGGCAAATCCTCTGTTTTCTGAGGGTCACAGACAGTAGAAGCACATAAAATATCACACACAACACCACTCTGAAAACAAGGAAATTCCAGAGAGGAAACAATCACGGCCAGCTAACACCTCCCAACAAAAAATTCACTCAGGGAGGAAACAGCCAGGCTTTAAAGCTACAAGGTCATTACATGCTAATCATTTTTCCTAATTGCAGCATTCATACTTCCCTCCAACAGACAAAAACAATCAAAAATATTGTATATTCACAACCTTTCGAAAATAATACCCCTGATGGTGCAGCGTGTTAAAGCGCTGAGCTGCTAAACTTCTGGACCGAAAGGTTGCAGGTTTGAATTCGAGGAACAGACAGAGCCCCCACTGTTAGCCCCAACTTCTCCCAACCCTAAAGTTCAAAAACATTCAAATGAGAGTAGATGAATAGGTACCACTCCAGCGGAAAGGTTACGGTACTCCATGCAGTCATACCACATGACCTTGGAGGAGTCTACGGACAACGCCAGCTCTTCAAGCTTACAAATAGAGATAACCACTAACCCCCAAAGTCGGACACGACTGGACTTAATGTCAGGGGAAAACGTTTACTCTTTACCTTAACTACCACCAATTCCTCAATACTTTATTTCCCATACCACCAGACTTCGCCACAGCAACGCGTGGCCGGGCACAGCTAGTATATATATATATGAGTGATGGAATCCTGGCGACCGCCAAAACAACAAAACTAAACACCCCACAAACTCGAAAATTGACAACACAACCCATCATCCACGCCTCTAGGTTGATACAACAAAAAGAAAAGAAAAATAAAGTCCAAATTAGAGGGAGAGGAATAATTGTTTTTATCCAATTGCTGCCAGTTAGAAGGCTAAGCTCCGCCCACTTGGTCTCCTAGCAACCCACTCACCCAGGGGACAGGCAGAGTTAGGCCTCACTTAGGCCTCTTCCACACCGCCTATAAAATACAGATTATCAGATTTTAACTGGATTACATGGCAGTGTAGACTCAAGGCCCTACCACACAGCTATATAACCCATATAATCTTATATTATCTGCTTTAACTGGATTATCTGGACTCCACACCTTTACCCTTTACCTTAACGACCACCAATTCCTCAATACTTTATTTGCTATACCACCATACTTTGCCACAGCAACGCGTGGCCGGGCACAGCTAGTTACACATATAGGCAAACATTCAATGCCTTAACATAGAACAAAGACAACGACAAATGCGGGGCTCCGAGCTGGCCTCGAACTCATGATCTCTTGGTCAGAGTGATTTGTTGCAGCTGGCTGCAGCTGGTTGCTCAACAGCCTGCACCACAGCCCGGGCCAATTGCAACATTCACACTTGCCTCAAGCAGACAAAGAGTTCTTAAACCACTCTGGACAACGTTCCACACGTACAGTAGAGTCTCACTTATCCAAGCTAAACGGGCCGGCAAAACCTTGGATAAGCGAATATCTTGGATAATAAGGAGGAATTAAGGAAAAGCCTATTAAACATCAAATTAGGTTATGATTTTACAAATTAAGCACCAAAACATCACATTATACAACAAATTTGAGAGAAAAAGTAGTTCAATACGCAGTAATGTTATGTTATAATTACTGTATTTACGAATTTAGCACCAAAATATCACAATATATTGAAAACATTGACTACAAAAATGGCTTGGATAAGCGAGGCTTGGATAAGTGAGACTCTACTGTATATAAACCCCACTTGCCTAGTTTCCAACAGACCACACAACCTCTGAGGATGCCTGCCATAGATGTGGGCGAAACGTCAGGAGAGAATGCTACTGGAACATGGCCACACAGCCTGGAAAACTCACAACAACTCAAACATATATTTGTTTTACATAGTGGTCGGGGCTCTTTAGTTTTACGCACTGGCATGACTGCATGGAGCACCATTACCTTCCCGCTGGAGCAGTACCTATTGATTTACTCACATTTGCATGTTTTTGAACTGTTACGTTGGCAGAAGCTGGGGCTAACAGCGGGCGCTCACTTTGCTCCCCAGATTCGATCTGCTGACCTTTTGGTCAGCAAGTTCAGCAGCTCAGTGGATTAACCCACTGCGCCACCGAGTATTAGTTCCCATCAAACTAAAACTTTGCTTCCATCTGACTCCTAAACCTTCTCACTCATTTCAAATATTTGTTATCTGTACGCATGGAGTGTCACACATACATTGGGTCAAACCAGTTTGGGTCAAACCAGTTTTTAAAGATGCTCTACTACTTTCTAATGCATACCTTATAGAAAAATTTATGATGGAGGAACCGATGAATCCAATAAATGCACATATCAGTGAAGAAGAGAAAGGACAACATGCTAGAAACAACACCAAACCAACCTAAGGAAATGGAAAAAAAAAACCCAATCAGAATATGAGCAAGGAAACAGGTTGTTATTCAGTCCCTAAAATTCATTTAGAAATGGTTAACTTATTTATGGTGACCTGCATCCGTCTTGACTAATATCAATCCTTTAGTAATTTATTCACTATCCAAGATGGTCAACTTTGCTGCATTTTCTGGGAGTGCATACTTCCTTACCATACGGAGAGTCTTCAATGTTATCGTAGAGCTTGCTGTAGCCTCTGACTTCAGCGAAGAAGATGGCAACGGTGGGGATGCTGATCCACGGCAGGGATTTGAGCGTGTGCGTTATCTCCCGCTGCACCTGGTTCTGGATACAAAGGCAGACACTTTGAAAAACCCTCTGCTGCTTCATTATAGAGCAAATACATGTGTTCAAAGTGGGCATTATCTCAGTTGTCTTCCAACTACACTGCCAGCATGTGACGTAATATTATAGGTAATATATAGATACGGTGTTTAAGATAAGAGCGGCATCATGAAAACTCCATCCGTAGCTCTGTTTTGCTTATTACACAATCCTATCTTGAAAGTGTGGCTGAGAGTGTGTGACTTGCTGAAGGCCACCCAACAGATTTGCATGGAGAAGTGAAGATTCAAACACTGTTCTCCTAGAATCATAGTCCAGATTTCAGACTGCTGATAGTGGAGCGGGAGCTATTGCCTTGACATATGTATTGTTTATATTTTATGTTGATACGTTTTGATACTATTGGCTTTTATGTTGATACTATCAGCATAATATATGTATTGTTTATGTTTTATGTTGATCCATTTTGATACTACAGTAAAGTCTCACTTATCCAAGCCTCGCTTATCCAAGTTTCTGGATTATCCAAGCCATTTTTGTAGTCAATGTTTTCAATATATTGTGATATTTTGGTGCTACATTCGTAAATACAGTAATTACAACATAACATTACTGCGTATTGAACTACTTTTTCTGTCAAATTTGTTTTATAACATGATGTTTTGGTGCTTAATTTGTAAAATCATAACCTAATTTGATGTTTAATAGGCTTTTCCTTAATCCCTCCTTATTATCCAAGATATTCGCTTATCCAAGCTTCTGCCGGCCCGTTTAGCTTGGATAAGTGAGACTCTACTGTATGTATTGTTTATATTTTATGTTGATACGTTTTGATACTATTGGCTTTTATGTTGATACTATCAGCATAATATATGTATTGTTTATGTTTCATGTTGATCCATTTTGATACTATTGGCTTTTATGTTGATACTATTGGTGTGATATATGTATTGTTTATATTTTTCTAGCTTGGGGACCAAGCAGTGTCCGGGTTATTTGAAAAAGGCATTGTTTTTTGATGTTAGGTAATATTAGTTCAGTAATTTGTAACGCTTTGCTTTTGTATTTTATGAATGCTCCCATTACAAAATGCGTAAGAATGTGGGGTAACTACAGTTCCCAAAATCGTGGGTCAGTCCTCCCCAAACTCCACCAGTATTCACAGCTGGCCATCATTGAGCGGACACCCCTGCCACATACACACTTTCATTTTTATTACGGGTATAGATATAGATGTTGACTCGGACTTGGATCAGGTTGCATGCAAGAAGGAACTTTGGTTCTGAATCAGGAGTGAACTCTGAGGATTGAACTTAGGACCTTTTTTATTTGCACATGAATTTTAGCTTTGAACTGTTATCAACTCGAGCCGTTAGGAGAGGCAGATAACAAATGACATGTGTTGTTGTTGTTGTTGTTGTTGAAGTCCTAGTGGAACTATATCAGGGACATGTATCATGATAATAAAGGTGTTATCAGTGAATCTCAGGTGTAGGAAGGGCTTGTTTTTGAAAATAAAACCAGCTGATGGATGCATTGGATTACTACAATATGCTCATGTTGATCTCATCTATATATATAAAAGAGTGATGGCATCAGGGCAGCGGACAAAACAACAAAACTACTGGCACCTCAACCTCGAAATTTGACAACACAACCCATCATCCACGGCTCTAGGTTGATACAACAAAAAGAAAAGAAAAATAAAGTCCTAATTAGAGGGAAAGGAATAATTGTTTTTATCCAATTGCTGCCAGTTAGAGGGCTAAGCTCCGCCCACTTGGTCTCCTAGTAACCTACTCAGTCCAGGGGACAGGCACAGTTAGGCCTCAGGCCTCTTCCACACTGCCTATAAGATACAGATTATCTGATTTTAACTTGATTATATGGCAGTGTAGACTCAAGGCCCTTCCACATAGCTATATTACCCATTTAGAATCTTATATTATCTGCTTTGAACTGGATTATCTTGAGTCCACACTGCCAGATAATTCACTTCAGTGTACATTTTATACAGCTGTGTAGAAGGGGCAGTTCTAGGCAGATAATATAAGATTACAAATATACAGTACAGTCTCACTAATCCAACATAAACGGTGTCCTCTACCCTCACCACTTTCACAGTACACAAACAACCAAATGCATACTAAACATAAAGACAAACATACAACAGACATTCAATACCACCACTACCTCAACAATTTCTCACCAACACCACCAGACAACGCCACAGCAACGCATGGACGGGCACAGCTAGTGTTTACTGATTTCCAAACCTTAGTCCTTCGGATGTTTGGGACTTCAGCTCCAAAACTGCTGGGAGTTGGTCCCAATTTTACTAGCTACTGCTCTAGTTAAAGAAAATTCTTCTTTTTGATGAATTCCAGGTAATTTTGTGGGTGATGATGATGATTGTATTTATTACCTGCCTCTCCTTTGGCTTGAGGCGGGGCACACACATACATCCATAAAATCACATATTAAAACATATTTTAAATGCAAACAATCAAAGCATATATTAAAACATACACAGATTAAAACACCTGAGACAAACTCTCTCCCCAGGAAGATCAGATTAGCCCCTACCCTGTCCACTCTCTGCAAAGACGTAAAGACGTGGATGTTTCAACACACATTTGAACAATAGGTCAGTTGTAATTTATCACTGCCCAGTCTTATTGTTTACTACCTTGATCTCCAGCACTTTACTCCCACTCCTGATTTTACTGCCTGCATTTTGCACATGCCTGCCCTCCCTTGTAATATTAATAGCCCCACCTTTCGGTTTGATACCCGCTGATATAATTTTTTTGATGTTTGATTTTATTGCTTAAGTGTTTTAATCACGTTTTTATTGTGTTTGAACTTTATTTGATTTTATTTCTGGGAGGCTTCTCTCATGTCCCCGTATGGAGCTGGAGCTGAGAGAGGGAGCTCACCCGTGCTCTCCCCGGGTTGGATTCAAACCTGGCAGCCTTCAGGTCAGCAATCCAACCTTTAAGTCACAAGGATTTAACCCACTTCACCACCGGGGGCTCCACACATCTATATATATAAAAGGGTAATGAAATTTCGGCCTAGGACAAAACAACAAAACTACACATCCCAGAAACACTAAACTTGCCAGCACAACCCCTCATCCATGCCTCTACGTTCATACAACAAAAATAAAATAAAAATAAAATCCTAATTAGAGGGAGAGGAATAATTGTTTTTATCCAATTGCTGCCAGTTAGAAGGCTAAGCTCTGCCCACTTGGTCTCCTAGCAACCCACTCAGCTCAGGGGACAGGCAGAGTTAGGCCTCACTTAGGCCTCTTCCACACCGCCTATAAAATACAGATTATCTTATTTTAACTGGATTATATGGCAGTGTAGACTCAAGGTCCTTCCACACCGCTATATAACCCATTTATAATGGACTTAATGTCAGCGGAAAACCTTTACCCTTTACCTTAACTACCACCAATTCCTCAATACTTTATTTCCCATACCACCATACTTCGCCACAGCAACGCGTGGCCGGGCACAGCTAGTAATAATAATTATTTATTTATAACCCGCCTCCATCTCCCCGAAGGGACTCGGAATGGTTCACCTAGGGACCAGGCCCAAAAATCAACAATAAAAGCAGAACACAGTAACAACATATACAATTAAAACAACAATTAAAAAGCTTCATAGAATAAATCAGCGGGTAAAGAAAGAGAGCTGTCCAGCTTACCTCCAGAAACTGTGGATGTTTCTTAAGCTCGTGATCAAATATGAAATAGTAGCTCAGGCTGCCAAACAGCAGATAAATGACCAGCGCCCCGAGGTTTGTGACGACAAAGAGGCTGAGCAGCTGCCGAAGGGGGTCATCTTCTGTCCACGTCACGGGGAAAACGTATGGCGTCAAAACCAAGTTGTCGGCCCAGGCCAGGACCAGGTCCATCGTTGCTCCTGCAAAAGGTCAAGGAAGGAAGGAGACACAATCGATCAATTCATGAAGTATAAGAACCACAAAAGGTCCGTGAGAACCCTTGAGGCAACCTCCTACCACCTTGTAATTTTCTGAGATTCACTGAAAACATCTTTATTATCATGATACATCTTCCTGATATAGTTCCACTAGGACTTTAACAACAACAACAACAACATTTTTCTAGTCAATAGTTTCAATTCATCATGATATTTTGGTGCTAAATTCGTAAATACAGTAATTACTACATAGCATTACTGCGTATTGAACTACTTTTTCTGCCAAATTTGTTGTATAACCTGATGCTTTGGTGCTTAATTTGTAAAATCATAACCTAATTTGATGTTTAATAGGCTTTTCCTTAATGTCTCCTTATTATCCAAGATATTCGCTTATCCAAGGTTCTGCCGGCCTGTTTAGTTTGGATAAGTGAGACTCTACTTTAAATATATATATATATATATATACACACACACACACACATACACACACACACACACACACACATATACATACAGGTGTGTGTGTATGTATATATATATATATAATACACACACACACCAAAATATTTAATAATAATAAATTATGTTATATTATTACAGTAGTCTCTCACTTATCCAACACTCGCTTATCCAACGTTCTGGATTATCCAAAGCATTTTTGTAATCAATATTTTCAATATATCGTGATATTTTGGTGCTACATTCGTAAATACAATAATTACTACGAATTGAACTTTACTACGAATTGAACTACTTTTTCTGCCAAATTTGTTGTCTAACATGATGTTTTGGTGCTTCATTTGTAAAATCATAACCTAATTTGATGTTTAAAAGGCTTTTCCTTAATGCGTCCTTATTATCCAACATATTCGCTTATCCAACATTCTGCCGGCCCGTTTATATTGGATAAGTGAGACTCTACTGTATTATTAATATAATAAATGATAAAATTATGTTTCAAAAATGCCTTTTAACCCTGCTTCTACCCTGATGGGTAATAAATATGTTAATATAATAATAATAATAATAATAATAATAATAATAATAAATGATAAAATTATGTTTCAAAAATGCCTTTTAACCCCTCCTTCTACCCTGATGGGTAATAAATATGTTAATATAATAATAATAATAATAATAATAATAATAATAATAATAAATGATAAAATTATGTTTCAAAAATGCCTTTTAACCCCTCCTTCTACCCTGATGGGTAATAAATATGTTAATATAATAATAATAATAATAATAACAATAATAATAAATGATAAAATTATGTTTCAAAAATGCCATTTAACCCCTCTTTCTACCCTGATGGGTAATAAATATGTTAATATAATAATAAATGATAAATTTATGTTTCAAAAATGCCTTTTAACCGCTACTTCTACCCTGATGGTTAATAAACAAGCCTCCTTACCTGGGCACAGGTGTGCCAACCTCCTAATCCAAAAACACAAGGCTGCCCACTCAGCCTTTGACGCAGGTAACGAGGACGAGGGGGCGTGGCTCCTGCGAGGCCACGCCCACCACGGCCTCAACCAATGGCTGGACAGGAACGAGCAGCCGCGTGGGTGGGGAGGGGAGGCGCGTGAGCCGGCGAGCGAGTCGCGCGACGCTGGCCTGTTGCGTGACGACAGAGGCGCGAGCCTGGAAGCGCGCCACCGGATTGGACAGAGAGCCTTAAAGAGGCGGGAGCGGAGAAGGAAAGGGGCGGGGCGAGGGAGAAAAGCGGAGGGCCTGTCAGAATGTGGGCGGGTCGAAGAGGTAAAGGGGGCGTGGCACGGAGATTTTACGTCAGCACGCTTTACACTCCCCTCAGGGAATTAAGACTTCATTTCCCAGAATTCCTCACCATTGGTGTAGCTGACTGAGACTTCTGGGAGTTGAAGTCCTAAAAAATAAATAAACCTGAAGTAGATTACCGTATGGGTGACTGAACCACTTTGGGGAGGAAGGAAGGAACAATAAAGGGAAGAAAAGGAAAGCGAAAGGCGGAATGTAAGGAAGACACAAATATCATAATATTATAGCATAATATAATATATGCAGGCATGGGCCAACTTGGGCCCTCCCTCCAGGTGTTTTGGACTCCAACTCCCACCATTCCTCACAGTCTCAGGCCCCTTCCTTTTATTTCTTTCTTTATTTAATCATTTATTACATCATTTCTACCCCGCCCTTCTCACCCCTCAGGGGACTCAGGGCGGCTTACAACATGAACATATACATCAAAACAATTTATATCATGTTTAAAAATCCATTTAAATTAAAAACTTACATTAAAATTGAGAGCTTACATTAAAAACCTACATATAAATTTTCGACCAATGATACTTTCCTGCCAGAGCAGTACCTATTGATCCACTCGCATTTGCATGTTTTCGAACTGCTAGGTTGGCAGAAGCTGGGGCTAACAGCAGGAGCTCACCCCGCTTCCCAGATTTGAACTGCTGACCTTTCGGTCAGCAAGTTCAGCAGCTCAGCTGTTTAACCCACTGCGCCACCGGAGGCTCCAATATGTCTTATAGTATAGTGCAGGGGTCCCCAAACTAAGGCCCGGGGGGCGGATGCGGCCCTCCAAGGTCATTTACCTGGCCCCCGCCCTCAGTTTTATAATATAATATTTTTATATCAGTTTTAATATAATATATTGTATATTCATATCATATTGATAATAAGCTTATGTTATACAATATAATACTAATAGTAATACCATATAATAATATTAATGATATGGTATATATTACATATTATATAATAGTATAGTGGTATAGTTCAATATAGTAATATATAATGCTAATATTGTGCTATGCTAATAATATAATATATTGTATGTACATACAGCTGCTCTGAGTCCCCTTCGGGGTGAGAAGGGTGGGATATAAATGTAGTAAATAAATGCAGTAAATAAATAATTAATTTTAGACTTAGGCTCGGCCAAAGTCTGACATGACTTGAAGGCACACAACAACAACAACAACAATCCTAATTAACTTGACTATCTCATTGGCCAGTAGCAGGCCCACACTTTCCATTGAAATCCTAATAGGTTTATGTTGGTTAAAATTGTTTTCATTTTTAAATATTGTATTCTTTCATTGTTGTTGTTGCACTACAATAAGACATGGGCAGTATGCATAGGGATTTGTTTGTATTTTTTTTCAAATGATAATTCGGCCCCTGAAGGATTGTGGACTGACTCTCTGCTTTAAAAGTTTGGGGGCCCCTGGTATAGTGTATATATTGGATAATAGCTTCTGCCAACCTAGAAGTTCGAAAACATTCAAATGTGAGTAGATCAATAGGTACCGCTCCGGCGGGTAGGTAACGGTGCTCCATGCAGTCATGCCAGTGGCCACGTGACCTTGGAGGTGTCTACGGACAACGCCGGCTCTTCGGCATAGAAATGAGGTGAGCACCGATCTCTAAAGTTGGAAACGACTAGTCTTAATGTCAGGGGAAAACCTTTACCTTATAATTAACCACCAGCTGCAATAAATCTTATCAGTTGAAAAGTTGGCAATTCAAAGCCCAGTTCATTGCCCAAATAGCATATCGAAAACAGCGGTAAGTAGATAAATAGGTACCGCTTAAGTGGGGAGGTGTTTTTATGGCACCATAAAGGAAATACTGGAAAAATGACGGCGATCAAAAAGGGAGGAAGTCTGTGAATAGAGGATGGAGCGACAGCACATACACACACACACCCCGCCCCAACATGGCCAAAATTGAGCACAACCTCCAGTATGCCAAAGATGGGAAATGTCTATATACCTCTATCTGTTGTCTGTGCTGTCTGTGTCTGTGAGAAGGGTGGAATATAAATGCCATAAATAAATGACTAAATTATATATATAAATAATTATATAATACATCTTATAATATAGTATGTATATATAAGTATTATATATGCTATAATTCTATATATATATATATATATATATATATATATATATATATATATATATACACACACACACACTATATTATACTTTTGCTGACTATAAATTGATGTATTATTTGGATTTTTAAAATACTCCTGCAATAAATTTATCAGATAGGTGAATAATTGTATTGTGTATATGGCTTCCTTGTGCAAATGAGGTAAAACATACCAAACACAATGTCTCTTTAATGGCAGAATCATCATGATGGAAGCTACTGAAGCAGCAAAAGGTTGCCCGTTCGTTATGCCTCGTGACATCAAATGGCAGTAGCACTAATTGCCCAAGCTGTGCTCAGTTCTTTCAGAGTTGGAGCTGAGACACCGGTGTACATTTATCTGTGCTTAGAAGACAATTTAATGTGCCTAACCGTGTCTCCCAACTTTCTTTATTGTAGGTTACGAAAGAATCAACTTCCTCTTAGGTTTGTGAGGATACTGGCCCCATGAATATGCAGAAAACAGGTATTTTCCCAATGAGAAATTAAAGCTGCAATTTTATACATACTTACCTAGATATAGCCCCAGTCAATCTCAGTTGGGGATTAATTCTGAACGGCCCCGTAACGGATTACTATGTAAATATCTGTAGGAAAGATTGGCCGCCACAGTGGCTGAGCGAAACACCTGGAGTAATCATGTTCCTTCAGCCAGACTAAATGACATGAAACTATATAAATTCAAAACACTGGGTGGAAAATTATTGCATTTTGCAGCACCGGCTAATTGGCATCCAGCTTAGTGTGTAAAAAAATGTGTTTCCTGTTATTTATGTTTTAGGATAGGATTAAGTGGGTAATCGCCAGCTGGAGGCATCAGCTATTTATTTTATTTTATTTTTTTGCAATACTTGGTGGGATAAAATGGAGCTCCTCCCATATTGCGGTAGCTATTAGGCCAAATGTGGTCAATTTTCCGGCATGA
Organism: Anolis carolinensis; assembly: GCF_035594765.1. NCBI lineage: Eukaryota > Metazoa > Chordata > Lepidosauria > Squamata > Anolidae > Anolis > Anolis carolinensis. The sequence continues at coordinate 26,469,011 of NW_026943819.1, forward strand.
TACGGGTCCCTATATTATTTCCCCAGCAGGGATAATAAGCAGCCTTGGCAAGCAACACAAATGGGTGAAATACCACTGGAAAAATAAGTACCAACTCCTTTCCCAGCATCACTGCTCTGAACACGTTTGAGTTATGATCATATGGTTATTTTATGTAGTGGATGGCATGGCCCTATCTACACTGCGATTATAATTCAGATTGAACTGGATTATATGGCAGTGTAGGCCAGGCATGGGGCAACTTTGGCCCTCCAGGTGTTTCAAAGCATCTGAAGGAGGGTCGAACTTTGCCCATGCCTGGTGTAATCTCATTTCATCCAGTTCAGCGCCGTTTAATCTGCATTATATGGCAGTGTAAAAAGAGCCCAAGCCACTCGGCGGTTTTTAGTTTAGGTTTTATTCTATTTTTTAGTCCATGGAGCCCCTGAAGGGTTCTAGGGCCTAAAGGTGGTCCCTAAACCTGCCCAAGTTGCTAATCCCTGACTTTGTTGTGTGCCTTCTGGTCATTTCTGACTAACATTGATCCTAAGATGACTCTATCATGCAGTTTTATTGGTGAGATTTTATTCAAGGGGGAGTGCGTTTACCTTTGAGGCTGAGAGAGTGTGACTGCCCAAGATCAGCCCACTGGTTTTCATGGTGAAGCACGGATTTGAATGCTGGTCTCCAGAGTTGTAGTCCAATGCTGTTGCACTGCGATGGCTCCTTCTCGACCCCTGGCGTAGAGGACCTGAAAAGCTTGACCCTGGGATATGTTGGCTTTTAATTGAAAATGTGTTGTGCCAGTTTTGTAGTGTGTACTGATAAGATATTCATCAAGTGTTTGCTTGGTATCATTTTGCACCCGTAAAGATAGAAAGGGCGGAATGACATGCTCATGTGTCATTCCGTTAATCGAAGCTGCATCTCCGTCTTTCACGTCACAGGCTAAAAAGCAGGCGCCGTGCACAATTTCATCCCTGTTCGTTCCTTCCTTTTTGATTTCCTGTTTGTTCCGTTTTTTATTTGCACCGCACAAATTAATCATACTAATTTTAGATCAAAGAGGGATGAGTCAGTGTGGGAGTTTCTAGAGAGGCATTGAAAGGGAGAAAATGGGAAGGCGGTTGATGTCTGTTTGGTTGACTTGGAGGATTAGAGTCTCCCTTGATACTATTTGGGGGATCCAGGTGCCCCTTTTAGAAATGCATCTGGTGGCTAGGGAGATATTTTTTAATGTATTTAAATAATGTTTTTTAAACTCTGTATTGCTTTCAATGTGTAAGCGTGTTTGTGTCCCAGGAAGAAATAGAAGGCAGGATATAAATGATGATGGTAATAATAATGATGACGACGATGACGATAATAATATTAGGACCTGGGAGAACTAAGTTTGAAATTGACAAGGCACACATGTCCATGTCTCTTTTTCAAAGTTGTGACAGCAATGATGTATTAAGGTTGGTGCCCCTGATTTCCTTGGAAAAAAGATGGAACACAAATATAATAATAAATAAAGAACAACACTCTGAAAACAGGGGAATTCCAGACATGAAACAATCAGGGCCAGCTAAGACCTCCCAACAAAGGATTCCCCCAGCTAGGAATCAGCTAGGCCTTGAAGCTGCAAGGCTATCAAATGGTAATCAAAGTGATTAATTATAACATTCACACTTGCTTCCAATGGACCAAGAGTTCTTTCTCCCATCCTGGATCTTCCTTAGATATATGAACCTCCCTTGCCTAGTGTCCCACAGACTTCACAACCTCTGAGGATGCCTGCCATAGATGTGGGCAAAACGTCAGGAGAGAATGCTTCTGGAACATGGCCATACAGCCTGGAAAACTCACAGCAACACAAATATAATAATATTTTGGGGAAAAAGTTTGGGAAAAGGCAGGAATTTTGGTCTTTTTGACAAAAGCTGCATTGACACTTCCATACAGGTGCAGTTTGACAATGTGTTATATGGTCAGTGTATACCTATATACTGCAGTTATGGGTCTACACTGACTGTATAAAGTATTACAGTAGAGTCTCACTTATCCAACACTCGTTTATCCAACGTTCTGGATTATTCAACGCATTTTTGTAGTCAATGTTTTCAATATATCGTGATATTTTGGTGCTAAATTCGTAAATACAGTAATTACTACATAGCATTACTGTGTATTGAACTACTTTTTCTGTCAAATTTGTTGTCTAACATGATGTTTAGGTGCTTAATTTGTAAAATCATAACCTAATTTGATGTTTAATAGGCTTTTCCTTAATATCTCCTTATTATCCAACATATTCGCTTATCCAACGTTCTGCTGGCCCGTTTACGTTGGATAAGTGAGACTCTACTGTATATGGCAGTGTAGATCCAGCCAAAATCTCAAGATATTATTCAGAGAGCAAATTCAGTAGATGTCTCCCAGTATTGTTCTGGAAAGGAATGTTCTCCCTAACCAGTTGTAATATTCAGACTTCGTGTTAATTTCCATTTCTGAAATGAAAACGATTTCTTTTACTCAATTCCTGAGACCAGGGAGGGTTTGATGTTTGATGTTCCCTTCAAGTCACTACGCCAAACCATTTTGCCTCTCCTTCTGCTCTCTCCATCTGTTTAGTACTCTTTCTTTCAAATATTCATCTTGCTGTTTAAGGGCATCATTCAGTCAGGGCTCTGTCAGTCACATTGTAATTATTTGGAGAGGAAAAAGAGATTACTCTTATCATCAGGTGCAGTGCAGGGACTTTGTTGGTTTGCATAGCAGGCAGGTGTGTGCGAATCTTCCCACCCGTGCCAAGGTAATCTCTCTACAAACAAGCATCTCCGCATGTGTGTCAGCAACAAGCCACAGAGAATCCCAAACCAAATCAATTCCAATGCATGTCAAGTTCCCCGTTACAAATAGGGTCTAATCTATAAATCATACGGCACAAGTTTTCACAAGTTTTCTTGTTTCTAAAGCAACACATTTCCCTTGCTTTTTAACACGTTTAAGTGGCTTTTAGTGCACCAACACTGTGGACTTAATGCACTATGGAATCCTGGGAGTTATAGTTTCATTCAGAGATTCATCAGGCTGATTAAAGGCATCATTCGGTCAGAGTTCTGTCATTCACAGGATCCCATAGTATTCAGCCATGGTACTTAAAGTTGTATCAAATTCCATGAATTCTACAATTCTACAATGTCAACCAGCCATGTTTACTTTGTTAACTGAGTCATACCTTTGTAGAACCATAAAATGATCTTAAAAAGCAATTTTTTTCCCAGAAGAGGAAGGTGTCCAATTGGCTATAAAGACAACATTTCAGTTCCTCTCCTGGAAAAATTGAGAAAAGAGGTGAGAATTTCATACCATCACCCTGCATCTTTATCCCCTCTTGTTGTATACCTATATTACAACCATCTCCATAGTTGCACCATCCAGCAAGATAATCCTATTCTTGTTTCCTGGATAGCAAAGTCCCACAGTTTAGGATGATTGCCCAGGTATGTTCTTGAACTGACCTTTCCAATGTCCATTTTCTTTTCCCGAAGTCTACTAATGGAATTGTAAGTAGAGGTGTTTTTGGCTTGCAGGCAGGGCATGCTGGTTTTCTAAGGAACTGCTGCTGTTTACCTGCACAAACTCTGCAGGCCACATAACCTATCACTGTTCAAAGATTGTATAGTTGTGATTATGGAAAATGACTTCATGTGAAAATATTAAAGACAGGGATTTATATATCAAATCTGTCAGTAGATGGCAGCAGAGTAAGCCAGTTTACAGTTTGCTCTGCAAGTGATCTTAAAAATAATAAAACACGAAAGACTGACAGGACAGATATAGCTTGTGTTTCTTTGGGTTTGGGCACATCCTTGATTCTAATCTGACAGGATGTTGCTTTGTTTTGAATTAGTCAAGTAGCTGCCACTCCTTTGGTTATGAAAACAGGAGTGTGCTTCATGTCAAATCAAGCCTCTGCTTTTATTTTTGGTAAAAGGTACATGAAGCCTTTGTGATTTAACCTCGGTTGTGTAAAGGCCTCAAGAAACGTTAGGTCCTTTTCTTCCTTTGTCCTCACTTCTCCTTTTTCATGTCAGTTTTTGGGACGGCTCTCCTGTGTCTTTTTTGCCTTAGATGTCATCTTGGCGGAGCTTGAATAAAGTTATGGAGGAGGACATGGCAGATCTGCTGGAATATGAAAGAGAAGTTCAAGATGAAAGTGTGTGTGTATGTGAGCATTTGCAGCAGGGGAATTATTTTCTTACAAGCCTTTTCAGGGACAGACAGTAAGATTTGCATTAGTGTTCAGGGTATAAACATAAGACGTACTGAGATGGAAGCCCATGAAGTTGTGCACGAAAGCCTCAGCACTCCCTTGACTCTCGTCCCTCCCCTTCTCTGTATGTGATGTTCAAAAAGACATTGCTTTTAAATGTTGAGCTTCTATTGATGGCTCGCAGCCACTGGTAGACTTATAAATAATTTTGTCTCCTCTTCTTAAAAAGCTATCTAAACTGCTGACCATCATACCTCTTCTGACAGTAATTGGACATTTTGATTATGTATGATATATAGACGTATGTTCTTACATATATTGTTGTGTCAACTGTAGTCCATAGATGACTTGAACTCATTTCAAAAGCTATCCAAACCTGTAGCCATCGCTGCAAAATCTGCCAGCAATCACCATAACCAAGATACTACATTATCATGTGATATACATCCACATCCATGCAGTTGAATAGTGGCTGCACAACATGATCTTTCTGTCATATACCAACATTGTGCAACCAATTGCATGTATGCCAATGTGTTTGCAATTCCAGCAAACTGGTTCTTGTTGTGTAGATATGCACCAGCCAGAAATGCGCAACAGAATTCAAAAACATAGTCGTCCTAGTCAGGAGTATCAATATGCCAAGGGATCTTGCAGTCCCTTTGAGAGAAAGACTTTGGTAGCATATTCTTTCATAGACTTAAGTCTAGTTTCTTGCTGAAAACATAGGCGTAAGTCTATGAAGCTGCTACAACTACAGGTGCAACAATTACACTTGAGGAACACTGCTTATTCAGCTGTAAAGCAAATACAGATGTTATGCTGTGGCTAAAAAGTATCTAGGCAGTTAGGCAAAAAGGATCTTATGGACATATAGAACACTAATGGATTGCCATGTTTAATTATGTTTTAAAAGGCCTTTGCATTATGCACACACACACACATGCACAAAGAGGAGGTTATTCCAAGCATATGACCAACATTACACATGGAATTGGACCCCTTTAAGGCCTTGGCTGGAATCCTTTTAGTGACTGAAACAGATGCAATGTCAGCATGGATTTAAGAGTTGGATTACAACTCAGGAAACCATGGTTCAATGGGTTTATTATTGTAGCTTTGGGGACAACTATATTATTGGTGAGGTTGCAATTCAATATAATATAGCTTGGATGCAGTATTATATTTTTGTGCCTCTCTTTTGACAATTATATTTGCTTCATCATCCTGGGTGGACTTATCCAAGAAAGAAAGGTGGTGGCGGCAGCAATCCAACATAGTCTTCATGCATTGAACATTGAGACCAGGGTTTCAATCCCTGCTCAGCCACACAAACTTACTCTGTGAACAGCATCAGAGAACCCCATGATAGGTTCGCTTTAGAGTTACCACCAGTCTTGAAGGCACAAAACAACGACAAATGTCCTTTTATGGTAATCACAGAAGGCGTTAATCATCTGCAACAACTCTCCCTGTTTCTGCTGCAGGGATACACTCTCCCATGTTCATTTACGATCTTCTAAATTTCAGATGTGGGTCTTCTCCAAAGTGCTGAAGATTCAAGAGCCTGGTGCTCGGTTTCATCAAGTCACCCAGTGAGGTGCCAATTAAAACTTAGGATTTGTACTGAGATGTATAACAGTACCTGGAGCCAAATATTCAGCTTTCTGCTTGATTTAACTTAATCCCCTGTTTTTCACAGAAGGGCTTGTTTATATCATTGATTATCTTGAAGTAAGATCTAACTCATTTTCTCTCTGAAACCCTTCATTTACAGAATGAAGAGTATATAACAAGCCCTTGTAGAAGCTGAAAGCATAATGGTTGTTATTCTAAAAGGTAATGACATTTCAAAATTGAATTTTTTTCACCAAGTTGCTCTTCGGGTGTGTTTGTACTGCATTTCTTTAAATGCTATTGGCTTGATGCTTTTCATAATTTGATTATATTAAAAGTGTAAATTGACTCATAACTTTATATTATAATAATACAAATGCTTTGGGGGTTTTTTTAAGAGCTGGAAAGAAACCTTGAACAATTTGAACCTGTATTCTCTGTATTTCTTATTAGAATAAATATCTTGTGTGTGCACATGCATACATATGTGTGTGTGTGTTGGCCACTATTTTATGTTTATTTCAGCTCCCACATACCATGCAAGAATAAGCAGGAAACATAAGCATTTGAACACAATGTTTTATTTAAGAATGAACCATGTTTAAATTATTTGGCTGCATGTATCATAAAAGGGCTTGACAGAATTGAATCAAAAGGAAGAATAAGATATCCCAACTGTCCAGAGCTTCTTTGTCAGCTATTTTCCGAGTTCAAGGGCAATGTGTGAGTACAATTAAGGCAGCAGGAATTATAAGATAGACCCTATCTTCAGTAGAAACATATTTGCTGCAATCCGGATGGTAGCAGGCATAATTACAAATTATCCCATGCACATCCTTTTTTCAGGGACTTTTCATATTACAGTGCAATCTCCGTAATTGTGGAATCCACATTTCACTTATCCATGTCCATGGGAATAATGGACTCTTTAGGAATAGACTCTTTAGGAAGAATCTCTAAGTCTGCCAATGCAACTCTGTCTTATGCTGGAACTGAGTTAATCTAATGGTGTTCGGTGATATCTGCAATTTTACATACAGCCCAGTTGGCAATGGATCCCCCATGCACACTGTTAGAGCAATTTGACTGTCATAGCAATATCCTATGAAATTCAGGGATTTGCAATTTAAGGAATTTGGAATTCTTGGTCAGAGAGCTCTTGTGCTTCACTAAACTACAAAATCCAAAATTCCACAGGAAGTTGCCATGGTAGTTAAAGCGGAACAGAGCTCCTTAACAAGGTAGCATGATAAGGACAGTCACTGTGAATAATTGAAGTATTCAGCACCTCCATCCGCCATAATACCCTACACTATTCTTTGTTTCAAAGCTAAGGTACTATCTTGTTTTGGAGCGACAGTGTCATGTGATAGAACAGTATGTGAACAGCACAAGGAAGAGTGGAATTATGTTTGGTGCAGCTTTATTCTTTGTCCTCTAGGACAGTGGTTCCCAACTTTTGGTCTTTCAGGTGTTTTGGACTTCAGCACCCACCATTCCTAACAGTTGATAAGCTGTCTGGGATTTCTGGGAATTGAAGTCCAAAATATCTGAAGGACCAAAGGTTGGGAAACACTGATCTAGAATCTCACCCATTGTTGAGTCCATAGTGAAAGAATCCTAGGAATGGAAGATCATCAAAAATTTCATTATAGAGATAATCAAAAATGTTCTCCTGATAGGATGACCCAGAGGAAACCTCTATTAAACCAACATTAACCTGTGGTGTGGATTGTGCCCACAGTGTGTCAAAGCTGTGTGATAGGTTGTATCTAAAGCAGTTCTTCAGTTCTGAACATACACAAATGTGTTTCCAGAAGACTTCTGAAACAGAAACTTTACAGGACAGTAGGAGCATTGCTCAATTTATAATCCTAAAGTCAAACCTTTAGTCAAACCTATCAAGATGAAGTAGGTTGTCTCAAAACTCACAAATCGTCGCACTTGTGAAGGGCCTCAATGGCAGCTGTAATACAGCTCAATGGCTTCCCATGTCATGTGCTCTATGGGGCATTTCTCCAGCTAAAGATCCTTTTATTTCTGTGGTGTGACTGCAAAACTTCTAAGAAGGAATGAGTCATTTGGAAAGCAATAGTCATGGATAGAGCCAAACCTAAATCTCAAAGATGAAAGGCCTTCAAAGCAGGAATGGTTTTTATGTTTCAGATCCAGAATTAATAAGAAAACCCGTCATACATTCTTATTTCCCCCCCTTCCAACATCAAATAAGCAAACAACTGAAAAATTCTTCAACCATTTAAACATCAAGAGAATGGAAACGCCACTAAAAACAAGCGCAAAGGGAGAATACCCAACGGGAAGAAACACTATCAAGTATTTGCTACGCATCATGTTGGTCACATCCCTGACGGTTTCGGAGAGTTTGGTGCCCTGTTGACTTTTTAGAGTTTTATTAAGACAATTTAACACAGGTCAACAACTCCAGTGCAGCAACAGACAAAACTGTTGTCATAGATGGCCATGATTACAACAGAGTGGGTTGTAGGGTTGAACGTGTTGTACTACAGGGACTTAGAAGGGTTAGAGTAAATTACAGTACTTTAAATAGAAAGCCGTGAGGGAATTATGAGGTGGGGTTTGATTTGTATAGAATATACCATAACAAAAGCTGGGCGACAATAAGTTGAAGCGGCCTGGCTTGAAGTCCAGTTGAAGCGTTTATTGCTGGGAAGAAAAAAAGAAGAGATGAAGAATGAATACACAAGGCACCTTATAAGCAAACAAATCTGCAATTCTGGTGATAACTTAGAATGAAGCTTGATATAGTTAGTCATTGCTGAGTTTGGTTACTGCAATCTCAATAGGGCAATACTTTATGTTTAGCTAAAGTATCTAATTCATGTAGCAATAGTCTCATACATCAAGAATGAAAGTTGTATGGCCCTCCTTATATGGCATCTCCATGCCTTCCAATTTAGATTCTGTATGTAGGTGCCTCTAAGCTGCCTGTTGATTTAGGTGAACCCATGCATTTCATGGGGGTTTTTTTAGGCTGCATGGTTCATGCACTAAAAGCATGGCTTGATTTGTTTCCCCACTCCCTCCAAATCTTCCTAAGGGAATGCAATACTGGGTCACCTCTGCAGCTCTTGCCATCTTCTTGCAAGGTCCCCGTCACACAACTACACAGCGGCCCATCCACTTGGCTTGTGCAAATCTGCTCACAGCCTCCATTGTCTTCACACCAGTCCAGACCTAAAATGCAAAATCATTGTCATCGGATATCCCTTGTGACTGAGTATGAAATGGAACAAGTGAAGAGATAATGAAAGAAGAAATGTTATCCCAGTGGGGAGGATTTCACCCTTCCCGTTGGATGATGAAGATGTCAAATACTTCATGTTAAACATATTTTTACTGAAAATCCATGTTCAATGCAAGCCAAAGCCCAAATTTAATCTTTGCAACTTTGACCTTTGCTACCTTGCAGATGAGAGAAAAACTATTTTTAAAACCCCATACAACATCAGGGATTTATTGCTATAGAATACTAGACTCTACAGCTGATATCAGATAAAACTGGAAAAATATTGTACTCACGCTTTCTCCTGATTGGCCCCACAGAGATGATCTGCTCATTGAGCTCTTTTGAGAAGTCACTGGCCCTCCGGTTGTTCTGAGGACAAGTCTGACCAAACCGAAACAGAAAAATACAACTTTTTAGTGTGTGCATTTCAGAAAGCAAACTGAAAAAAATGTGTGTCTTTTGATGCAGCATTTCAGAATTTGGGAGTGACTGGCTTCTCCAAGTAGCCTTCAGGAGTGGCTATTTTCTGCATTGTGTAGAGTAGGCATGAGCAAACTTCAACTCTCCAAGTGTTTTGGACTTCAACTCTCACAATTCCTAATAGCCTACCGGCTGTTAGGAACTGTGGGATTTGGAGTCCAAAACACTGGAGGGCTGAAGTTTGTCCATGCCTGGGTATAGACCAAGTCATGCTCCTTGGATTGGTGTCCGTTCCTGAGCCATTGCTGCTGATCCTTGGAAAGTATCAGTAATATCAGAAAATTTAACTAATCACCCCTATGATGTTGTCACCTGGTGTGAGTCTCATGTCTCTAGTGACATCACTACTCTGTTTCACATTCAACCTGGCAAACCTAGTTTTTCTAGGTTGGGGTTCATGCCACCTACTATTTTGCATGAGTGTCTTTCTGAGTCACAGAGCGAAACAGCACAGTGGAGATGAACTTCATCGTAATCTCCAATGAACTTGAAAACGGTGACATGAAAGCGGCAGGTTAAAGAAACACCATTCTCTTCGATCCCAATGGTGTTGTCCTTTATATTCTGGCATCTGGAACACAGAGAATTGACTTCTTAGTCCCCAACACATGTTAAAATCATCATTTGGAGTCTCAGAAACTGGGTGGGAGAAGAAAGAGGAGCGCTTACCCTTCTTCAATGATGAAGTATCTGAGTTTGTCATTGCTATCCCTAGAAGGTGTGGCATAACATTTGTTCAGCATCAAGATGAGGTGTGTGGAATCTGCCCCGAGGACAAAAACACCAACATAGAGGATATCACGGGTGGTTAACACCACTTCTCCTTGTCGATAGGGATGCTTGTAGGAAGAGTTTTTGTACAGTGCCATCTTGGTTGTGAAACTGCCTTCCTGAGTAGGCACTGTCAGATTAATTACACTGAGGAGGGAGAGGGAGAACGGATGCTTAATAATTGGAAGAGACAGATTGAAAAACCACAGATGCAAGCTTTACTGTTTGGGAAATGCATGTCTAAATCTGCCTGGAGTTACGTGTTAATTTATTTAGGTTTTATTATACAATGCCCTTCAAATATATTAACAGAATGGATTGCAGTAAAATATTATTGTTGTTAACTGCCGTCAATTCGACTTGGAATTATGGCAACCCAATTAATGAGAGACCTCTAGTTCACCCTATCTTCAGCAGCCCTTCTCAAGCCATGTGGACTCAGGCTTCATTGATTGAGTCTATCCGTCTGTATTATATACATCATAAAATAACAAGAAAGTTAATGTGAGCTGAAACAAAACCAGTAGCCGTTTAAAAGCACATTCAATATAAAATAGACCAACAAAAGTTACAGAGTTTAAGAGACGAGTGTATACAATCAATTGGGTGGATCATTGGGATGTAGCTCATTTAATTAAATTGGGAGGGAGGGGGACAAAAAGGTACTGATAAAGTAGAACTATTTTTTTAATTACATTTCTTGTGTGGAGAAATTTCTGTTATCTCAATCTGTCTCCATTCTTCATGCAAGTAGAATTAGCTTTGTTGAGGTTTCCGTCCCTTGTAATATTATGAATATTTCTAAAATATCCTCATATACAAGAATCAAGAGTTTCCACGTAAAAGATGAGTCCTGTCACTTGCTTTCCATATGCAAGAGCAGGAAAGTACAAGCTTGTTTCTAGCAGTGCCAACTGAGAAATCATGGGGTAAGCACACATCTATGTTGGCCTCCATTTGTGGAAGCACAAGAGATAACCCTGGGTTTTATATCAGAAAAGTAATGAAACTAGGAAGGCTGGAGATCATGAATTGGGTTGCGCATCTGGAGTTCTGTGACTCTGTAGTACATCACATGACAATACTCCAATGAATTTGGGCATTAGGGACTGTTGACATCAGGATCATGACAAAACTAACACAATCTGATGGGTGAACAGGCTCCAACATGATCCTGTAGATATTTGTTTGAGAAAATCTACCATCCCAAATTAAATCCACGAGATCAAGCGCTGTCACTTGACCCACCACATGACTGCTCTGAGCCAGGTGCCTGTCTTACCTGAGCATGGGCCTCACCACAGAATCCAAAGAAATTTTTATGTCAAGCTCATAAGTGCAGGAGAATTCAACATTGATGGTTCGGTCCCGAGTGATTATGTTGCCCGTGTTGTTTGCACTTTCAATCCAGACTGTGTTTTTGTACATGATATGGGTGCTGTTGGACTGTGGATAAAGCATGGAAAGGTTAAATGCATTAGAAGTAAAAGCTTGGGATAACAACTTGGCAACTTCTATATGATAGATAAGACAGTTAAAAAAAGAAAACACAAAGCCTGAAGGCTTTAGCTAGTTAATAATTAATGAAGTGAATCTCAAGTTCCAGCTCTTCATGACTGAGAAATGCCTCTGTGATCCCACCTTTCTTATTTCCTTCAAGTCTGACCTCACAATCCATCTTTTCCATTGAAATCATTCAAATCTGTGTAATTGAAACATCTTATTGCATATTTGTCTTTATGAGTCACTTATATGAATGGCACATACTCTTGCTTATCTCAGTTCTGATAATCTCTAGCTTTATTTATCCTTCTAAAAGAGGATATAGCAGTCCTAAATTATTGTCTGGGAACAAAGAGGGTTTGGAAGTAAGTAAATCAACTGAAGCTGATCTACTCAATACAGAGTTCCCGTTTTGTAAACAGGAGAAGCAGATTTTAGACCGGGGTTAGAAGATATTCTGGATGCAATAGTTCACATTTTGGATATGCTCATGGACTCCACATGATTCCTGGAAGGCCAAGGGTTTCCTGTGGTCTGGAGTGCATTTGCTTAGCTGCAACTGATGTACCAGATATATCCCTTCCAAGGAAAGGTGGATCTTGCCATGGAGATCCAGATCTTAATGAGTAGATTACTTTAAAGCGCTATATGTTGAGCGGCCTTTGAAGGGCATTCAGAAGCTACTGCTAGTGGAAACCAGCAGCTAAACTATTGTGTTGAGTGCACTTTAGGAGACTGGATAGAAGTGAAGTACACCCACAATTAACTTGAAGAATATCCTCAAAGGGAGAGTGAAACCAATCACTCTGGCCCAAAGCATTTTAAAGTAATTGTTGTTTTTCAAAAAATGGGCACTCAGTCTTGGCTTTTGGGCACTGAATTGTGACAAACAGGCACATACAATTTAATCAGTGAGCTTGCTGATTCCCAACCTTGTTTCAATGCATGGTGCAAGTAACTGCAAACCCATAATAAAAATAATCTCCACTTTTCATCTTTCCATCCGTCTTTGCAATCTCCATTCAGTTGTATATTTAACATTTATCTAAGCTTTGCTTTTTGTTTCTTTCTAATTCAGTTATTTTCCGGTAGTGGGCAGTATAATAAAATTGCTAGGACATTTGTGTTTAAATGTATTTGCAGCTCAGTTGGTTACCTCCCTGCTAGATAACAAAAATCACTTTCAATAAAATCTGAATGTCAGAAAATTCTATAGTACAGAAGCTCCCACTCATGAACTTCTTGAATGGACAGAATTCAGAATAAAACCCAGATAGCAATCACCACATTGTTGGCTATTGGAAATAACATATTTGACTTCAAATCACTTCTGGACTTATTGTGCCTTCATGCATTTCTTAGGGTTTCCTTAGTCAAGGAATACTCAGAGGTGTATTGTCATTACTTTTCTCTGAAATACAACCTACAACACCTAGAATTCATTGGTGGTCTCCTATCCACCAGAGCTGACCCCATTTAGCTTTCAAGATCAAACAAGATCTGGTGCCTTCAAGGGTATTTAGGTCTACTAAATACCCTTGGTGAATGGACACCTTGCAACATCTACTAGTATTGTACATCCGCTATTTAATTACACATACTCAACTTTTAAGTACACTTAACAGTGTAACCTAGATTTACTCATCCATATCTGTCCATAAGTGATTACTACTTAATCAAAATTTTGACATTGCTACTATGATTTACCAGGGATCAGCAGTATGGAGACCAGAAAGTCCATTGGTTGGTGATTGGAACATGGATCAATGACATATCCATCAAGTTTGGAGGATAAGGCCAGGAGTAACTAGGTCGTTGCTGTAGAATATTAGTCATTTTTTTTTTAAAAAAACACCCTGTTCTGACCTGTACAATGTTTCCACAATTGCCCTTGGTGTTATTGATCTGGAAGGAGATGAAATCTTCGCCTTCGATGCCAGGACAGTGGCGGTCATTGATGCGCACTCCTTCTCTTTCGAAGCCCAGCTGGAACAGCTTGCACTTTGAGATTGACACCTCTATCTGTGCAGCTTTGCAGGTCACCTCAGCATCCAGGATGTCATGTGTGTCTGCACAGAACAGCATAGTCCCAGGAAAGAAAGAAAAAAGAAAAGGAAGTAGTTGTGTGAAGTCGTAGAAATGAACAGCTGAGGAATAGCTTCAAACCTATTTGCTGTATTAATGGCCACACACACATGCAAGTCAAATGTGTGAACATTAGCAATTCATTTCAATCAAAGCCCTAGGCCTGATGGCTTTGCTGTTTTTCTCTCTTTCCGTTATTCATGCAAGACTGAGGAAGTTCTGATTAATTGTAACTTAATTCATTAAGATGGAAGTGTCTGGTGTCTAGGAATGACTGCTTGCATATATTAGTGGCTAAGCTGCTGTAAAACTAGCTTAATGTTTATATGCAGGTGCTGAGTGCATTTGCTTGGAACGGCAGAGTGCAGTGTCAACTCTATGCAAGTAACATGCAGATTTATTTTCATTCTATGAATGGTGCTAAATCCTTTAGATCAGAACTGAGCAAAACTATCCCTCTCCAGATGTTCCAGAGTGCAGCCCTTATCATCACAAATTGTTGCCCATATTGGGTGGAGCAGATAGGGAGTTACAATGTGAAAACATCTCAGCTACTTTAGATGGTAAAAGTTGAAACCAAACGCAGGTAAAAAGGAAGCCAAGAAGGCAAATGTGAGGAGGATATGATCAAACTCCTCCTGAAGGTGTAGCGGTGCAGGTTGGCAGCTCTGTTCTTTCTTGGATTACAGAGAGCATCATCATAAGCAATGTTTTTGTCAAGGTCTGGTTGACTGGATATGTCCATTAGCTTTCAGTTATCTGAAGCATGCTGCTTTTTAAAAAAGCATTTCAGCTGAAAACTCACTTGTCTTGCATGAGGGTGAGCTTTCCTCCACATGTACTTTCCAGCAGCTCAAAATCTTCAAGTGAGGATCTCTGTATATTTCTGTCATTGATACATACAAGATGCCTAGCAATAAGTAGCAGGGCCTTTTCAATCGTGGCTCCAGTTGTGGGATTCTCTTACAAATGAATTAAGAGGGGAACTCTCCCTTCTGTCCCTTCCATCAAGTATGCTTAAATTTTTGCCATTTTACAGATGTTCCAAATTCTTACCAAATCTAAAATGCTTCTAGTCCCAGGTATTTTAATCCAAAGAAGGAGCCTCAACCACACTCCGTGGCAGAGAGTTCCACTGCTGAACAGTTCTCGCAATGAGTAAGTTCTTCCTAATGTTCAGGCGGAATCTCCTGTAGTTTGAAGCCATTGTTTCGTGTCCTAGTCTCCAGGGCTCCATCCTCCCTATGACTTCCCCTAACATGGCTATCATGTCTCCGCTCAGCCTTCTCTTCTGCAAGCTAAACATGCCCAGCTCTTTAAGCCGCTCCTCATAGGGCTTGTTCTCCAGACCCTTAATCATTTTAGTCGCCCTCCTCTGGACACTTTCCAGCTTGTCAACATCTCTCTTCAACTGCAGTGCCCAGAATTGGACACAGTATTCCAGGTGTGGTCTGACCAAGGCAGAGATAATTTATCACCAAGAAGGTATCCAGCCCATTGATGGTGGCAACCTCTGTCACAACCAGAAGTATCTTCTTGAAAATATGTATCTATTCCCCTTTGTTGCTCCAGGTTTGATGGGCAGATCCAAGCAGTATTTTTTCCAGCGCTGGTGAACTGAAGCTAGAAGTGATTGACATTCACCAAGGAGGAAAACTGTGCAAAATTGATTTTTTATGTATGCTTCTTTTTTCTTTTGAAAATGTGTACGCATTTGTATGGAAATCGGATAAGTCTCAGAGCAAGATGAAAATAAGGCTGGATAAAGCATCAGAACACTTTGCTACAAGAAACTATCCATGGCTCAGACCCAAGGGAGAAACTTAAATGAATTAACAGGGCTTGTTTGAATTCCAAGGAACTGATCCGTCACTGAGTTAAACCAGCATGGTATGCAATTCGCTTCTTGGAACTAGACCAGTGTGCGTCTCAGCTGAAGATCTGATTCCAAATCTCAACGGCTGCATAAAAGCCCTTTTCTCAGTCATTGAAATCAAGAACTGTTGTCATATTGTTCTCATTATTTTTGTATTGCATTATACTTCGATCTAATGGTATCAAAAGCAACTCATGTACAAGAATATTGTGTCACTACACACCTACCAAATCTTGCCTTCTTGTTTGTAAAGTAAGGATGAAAATAAATGGAACATAAGAAAAGATTCCTGAAGAATACAGCGAATCTAAAGCAACACGCTTAAAATTAAACCATATGCTCTTCAGCTTAACATGGTTTAGATAAGAAGAGTAATGTTGCCAGATCTCAGGGTTTGCCATGCTCCTCAGGGAGTGGAATTCCAGAGCAAGAGAATTGTATACATATTTCCTCATTTGTTAGATTTAGTGGGGAGTTGTATGAGTACTGTACTCTGTGCAGGTTAAATCTTCATTCTTAATGATATCAAGAGAGATTCCTCATCACAGTCTATATTTTGTACTATAAGAATCCATAGCTACACTGCAGAAAGGCAACAAAATGCTGTTAGTGAAAAGTGAAGGTGTGCATCTAGGTGTTGGCAAGAGGGTCCCGATGCTCAATTGATGCTTTTGATATGTGTCAGGCATCTCTGATGTGCTTTAGACACCTATAACCATGGGATCCATATCCGTGATTTCACTTATCTGTGCTGGCAAGGGACGAATTGCTTCTCTAACAATGTTCTAGGTCCTCCAGGTGATTCTATGGTATACTTCCTCCAGGAGTTATCACAGTTGTATTAGAGGACCTAGCAAATTCATAGAGATGATGCCTCTTTAGGAATCTCTAGATACTCCAACATAATTCCTATAGTATGTTGGAACTGGAAGGGAAGAAATCTAAGTGGTGTCATATAACTGTAGTCCTGCTGAGAACATTGTCCCCTGTGGATACCGGGGTCTTACTTTATGTAACAAAAACTACCTCAACAGACAAGTATTGACATTTCCTTTTACTTTGCCTGCCTGGGGTTGTCACTCACTGTTTCCATAGGGAGGAGGTTCAATGCATCCGCAGAGCTCTCCTCCGTTATCCACCTCACATGTTCTGTTGGGACAGTCCGCCCCCACACAAGGATCTTCCACCACTCCTGCTAAAAAGGAAAAGAGGAACAGACAAGGACCACAAATTAATTTTAAGACCAGTTTCCTGACTCTTTGGCCTCAGCAAGTCTTTCTCTCGATGTGAAGAAGATGACAAAACTTGAGGGCCCTTCAGAGGAGGACTAAGCCCAGCTCACTTACAGCAATTCTCCTTCTCGATCCATTCAGTGCTGAGGATCCCAAAGGAACGGCAGGCTTCCCCATAAGCTGCCAGAGAACCACAGAGCTGGTATTTCTTCTGGTTGTAGCAGCCATCCAGGAAGCAAGAGTCATAGAAGGGCAGTGGGTCTAACAGCCCATAGCAAGGTTGGAAGAAACCTTTCATGTCAGTCAATTTGAGGCAGTAGCTGTCGCTCTGAAGAACCTGGATCTGCACGTTGTCACAAGTAGCTGCGTACTGGGCATACTGGAGCTCGTTGCAGCTGGAAACACAAAAGTTCAAAAGATTATTGAATACTGAGGATGCAGAAAGATGTACAGGTGTCTCAGGGGGTCCGTCAAAAAATCAACCCAAAAATTGACCCCAAGGACCTGGTGTACCATAACTCTTCTTTTAAAAGGAACTAAGGACAAAGGGCAAGAGATTTGTGTTTCCCAGGATAACCTAGAAAAAGCATTGAGGGGGAAGGGGGGACAAGAATCAGGCCTCCAGAAAAATTCCTTTAAAGTAACTTAAGAGGAAAGATGTTGGCTCAGATAGATATTTCATGGGCTCAGGACCAAGAATGCATTTACTACTTGCTGGCAGACATATTTCCTCAAGTCAATTATCAGATAGTTTTTTCCACTCTTGTTTATCTTTTAAAATTAGAAAGAAAATTGTATCAGCTAAACTGGTTAGACATTTGGATAAACAGTGGTTTCAGCCTTCCTATTTGGGTTTCCTTTATTGGAGTTGTAACTACTGTTAGCGCTTTTGGATTTTATCTGCTTAATTGTATTTCACGTGACTATATTGATCTGCTGTGTTTAGAACTGTGTGCAAAACAACAGATTTGCTTACTTATAAAACAAGACTTCCTCAACACCAACACATATGAGCCAGAATCCCATGTGCCTTTGGCATATATATGTTTCCATACAGCTCTATTTATTTGATGTGGAATATCTTATATTCAGTGTAACCTGGTGGGAATGGACTTATGTGCTCAGTATCCTTGTGCATGCAGATATGCATGTGGGTACATTTGATTACCTATGTGCATTTTTAAATATTCTGTTGTTCATTTACTTGTGAATTGACCGATTGTTTGCCCTCTTGTTGACTATCCCTTCATTTGGAGATATTCTTTGTGCAACCCTTAATGTGGGTCTCAGTCTGTCTTGTACAAGTCTTAATCTGGATGGTGGTTTCTAATGGGAAAAGTCTCTATTGGACATGTGGAACAAGTGTCCACATGTCCAATAGAGGCTTTTCCCATTGAAGGAGTGCTTCCTTTTAAATATGCCTGGCCAAGGCTTGAGATCTGCAGGAGAAACCCTCTTCAGTGAGGGCAATATGCTGTTGGACGAAATGGTAGAGAGCCTTCTCTGCTGTGATTACAGTAGAACTCCCATATCTGCAAATGATACGTTTCTGGACTGATCATGTTATTTTAGTGTACTGAAGGATGATAAGTCTGGACCTCTCCTCCTATCAAATTGTGATGTGAGGAACAGAAGCAAGGGGTCCTACCTCAACTCCTTGGAATACATGAAATGCTCGAAGGAGCAGATGGGATGCATCATCCTTCAGCATCCCATTTATCAGTACTGAGAAGACCATCCTTTGGTGTGGCTGGCTGGATTTGCAGGTAGATTGTGGGAGTCAGATTGTGAGAAACAATTCTGCCGTGACATCATAGCTTTGTATCTGCTGCAAGATTGCAGCTGACATAAATAAGTGAATTGGATGCACAGTTGCAATTAGTTGTAGCATTGCTAGCTAGCTTTTTCCTTCCTTCCACCCACCTTTTCTGCATGCCATTTGTCTTCCAGCTCTGTGCCAGAAACACACTGCTCACAACTGGCTTCCCTCGCAGAGTGAAATAGTCATCTGTGCGGTCCCCATTGAAGTTCCCACAGAGGCCGCAGACCTTGTTTTGCAGCCGCTCACTGATGGCGATTTTGATAACGTTGAAGCCATTGTAGTGGATCTGAATATCTGGGCTTGTGTCAATAACCAGGAATCCCTCCATGCTGTAGATTTTGGTGGACAAGCCGGTCACAAAGGGGACATTGACTTGAGTCCCATTTACCTAGAAATAAGAATGCTCTTTTAAAAATAAATACTTATTTAGACTGATCAGGAAGATGATGGAATGTGTTCTTTTAGTGACCTTCAATATTTAATGAGATCATTGAAGACAGTGTGAAGTGTAATAGATGGAGTTCAAATCCATATCAACATTTGCTGTCAAACTAATCCTATTCCACAACCAAGATCAATTCTAGATTAATTGGTAGATTGAGAATTTCCCATAAAATCTGGGTGTGAAGGTCTCTGTATTAAAGAATGCAGTGTTTCATATTCTCAGTCATGAATCTGACATCTCATATATGCTTGCACATCTGAATTTGTAAGAGTGGCAGGAGCTTTATATGCATTGGTAAGAGAATCTAAGTCTTTGAATCATACTGCTGAGAGCCATGCTTTTAATGGGCCCTTCATGCCTATGCGTGATTTGTTCCAAGACTTTCTATGGCACCTAAATATGCAGATACTCAAGCCCTTCATTTAATGGAGCTTGAATGCCTCCCCTTCATGGATACCTCCCACCCCACTCTTGCCAAAGTATGACAATTGGAGGACATGAAAATTGGGCCTTTATATAAGGCACCCCATTAAGAAAATGGTCAACTGCTGAGATCATTCATTTTTAAAATGGTTGGTGCTGGACATTGGCTATTTGTTCGATAAAGTCATCATTTTCTGTAACAGGCTTATTGCCCCATATTTTTTTAAGTGCCCCAAAGTGCAAAATAAAAATGCTCAAAAATAAATGAAAGCTCTCTGATCTCACCCACTGAACCTTCTGAAATGATTCATACTGTCTTGAAAGAAGCAAAGATGTACATCTCTGCAATGGATGAGATCACTTACTAAAGATGATACCATACCTTGACAGTATAACGATCACTGATGAGAATTTGCTCCTCGTTAATATAGAAATAAACAGGTGAGATGACAGTCAGATTGGGGGAAGACCACTTATCAAAATTGATGATGAGCTGGAATGAGACGTCAGGGAGTTTCTGGCAGATGGTGGAGAGGACAAAAGCGCAGTTGGCTGGGAAGCGGAGGAAGGCTCCATCAAAGGTGCGAAAGACTCCTCCTCCAGCCGCGATGCAATAGGAGCTCTTCATGCTGAAACAGCCACGGACCCCATTCCGTAGGGCACACTCCTCATCCGATTTGCATTGCCGTGGATCGCACTGGATGAGATTGCGGCGGAAACAGCGGCAGCGGCGGGTGCAGTCACTGTTCCAGAAGAGCTGCTTGGGCTGCAGGAGCAAGGAAGGGAAGAAAGCATAGTTGGAGTGGATCTTCCCAAGGAAGAAGCCCATAGTCATCCATCCAAAAGCTATAATGGTCCTCAAGCTTTGGTCTTCCCAACGTTTTAGACTTCAGCTCCTGGCATCATGGGTGGTGGTAAGGGAGGTGACATCCAAAATAACTGGAGAATTAAAAATGTTACAATCCCTGTCACAACAAACTAGAACAAAATCCCAAGTCTTCATGCTTTGGTTAGTGTCTGAGATCATGTTCCATTTGTGTTCATTAGCACTGCGGGTGGTTACAAAGAGTAGGCAGAAGTGAATGCCCTGGGAAGCGCAATCCATAAGGTTAATATCATGACTATTACAGTCCTCCCTTTTCCCCAATTCTGACTGGTGATTCCCATACCAGGAGAACAGTGAACCCATTCAGGGTTATAGAGTTTTAAAGGAGCTATCCATGGTACTGAAGTCATCTTGGAGATAGCGCCATAGATAGCTCCTTCAATGAGTGCACTGAAATCTCAGTGAAAGTCAAACTGGGATATTAAAATAAACATATACTGTATTTTTGCCATATAGATTCCAGACCACATTGTATCTTAAGTAGTCATGTCTTCATAGGAATGCAATAAACACATGTTTCACTTCACATGCCATTCCTGCTCCCAGTTAGTTTTACTTGAGTCCAAAAACAACATGTTAAAATGGCCCATGTTTTATTGTTATCGGCAACAAGGCAAGGTAGTTTGTGGAATTTTCAATGAATCCGGTCACCAGACCTTCACAAAATTCAAAATATTAGCCATGGATCAGGGGCATCATAGCCCTGATGGAGCCAGAGTTTCCATTTTCACCAGGAGAGGGCAGGCATGTCTTTCAAACTGACTGTTATCTTAGGATGTCTGACAACTCACTTCAGTAGCTTTGGACATTTCCAGCATTAAAATCTGTGGTGATTTGGATATGTGATGTTCAGTACCTTGAGCTACAACATCTCGGAAACCCTTCAGCCAAGGAGCTGCCTGGCTGAAGGCACAGGTTTCAAGGACAGCATCGGCAGAAATATCTGCAGTAACTGACTATCACCATAGCTCCATCTAGCAGTATTGGACCCTATCCAACAATTCAAAAAACCAACCAAACACTTTTTACAAAGATATAGACAAGTTGAAGCAATGCAATGAGAATGGTAAGAGACATTGAAAGCAAGCTATATGAGTAGAGGTTGGAGAAGCTGAAGAGAGGACTGTAAAACACACATGATGACCTTTATCTCAAGGGCTGTCACAAAGAGGAGGAGGAAAATTTGTTCTTTGCTGCTGAAGAGTGTAAGTGTAATGGTTTGAAGTTACAGGAGGGTAGATTATGATTGAACAGCAGAAATAACTTCTCAGCTGTTAAGAGCGATCTTACAATGGAGAAACTGGACATGCTTTAGCTGAAGATCCTACACTGAGCAGAGAACCTGATGTCTCATAGGGCCCCTTCCATGAGTCTATGAACTAATTATGTAAAACAAGACCATTAGAAACCACCCCAGATGCTATTTATACAAGATTGGAAACAGAGAAGGGTTCCAATCTGTAAAGGCTGAAGTTGCTTCCCTACAATTGATGCCCTCCAAACTGCATCTCCTATCATCCCCTACCAGCTGATTGTTGGCTGGGTAGAACTGTATTCCATTGTGGCCAGGAAGTACAGTCATATTCTAAAGCAGCTCCTCATCTTTTTAAAAATGCACATCCTGAATTGAGATCTTAATTTTGGGAAGCCAATAAGTGTGAAAAATTTGACATCCCTACTACTTGTCTGATACCTGCATCACTTGGCGAGGAAATGCAAAGTTACAGTTTCCACAGCAACCTCCTCCTTGCTCCTGCTTCCAAAGAGAGCACTACAAATATCCTGTTGACCACCAATGTGTACCTTCACAAAGAAGCAGAAATTACATTCCACTCTCTTGTTATCAGATTTATGGAATAATTGAACCTATGAGCTTGCTTCTCTGCTGATAAGGGCCTTGCTGGCACTATGTTTTTTAAAGAAGCAGTAAAGCTAAAATAGGGAAAGCGAGACACAACGCTGGTAACAGAAGCCATTCCTCATGGCAACCATCCTGAGTCAGGACCGGCGTCACAGATCTGCCAAAGAATTTGCATTTATGAAACCGGAGTGAAAGCAAAGACCATTTTTCAGTGGCGAGCTTATAATGTGATAGATCATATCCAGAACTTCCTATTTCCAACCTTTTACGGATAAATGGAGGGACATTTTTGTAACATCCCTGTTTTGAAGAGTAATACCCTAAAGGCACCAGATCCCATCTGATCTTGGAAACAAAGCAAAGTCAGTTCTGGTTAGCACTTGGATGGCACTTGGATGCCAAAGAATACTAAGTGCCATGGAAGTCAAGGGCAGCTTTCCATAACTTGTTATGGTTTAGATGCGTTGTATTACAGTTCCCCAGCCAAGTATGATGATGACACTCATGGGCCAAAAAATATGGAGGGAATGGGAGAAACTGACCAAATTTGTGTTGCTCAGATTAATACATAGACTGAACCTATTGGGTTTTGTTGTTTTCTCATTTTTATACCACTCGAAGTTGAAACAACAACATATAAAACAGGGTATATAGAAATGCACAGTTTTTCAGTTAAAATATACACAAATGTTCATATTTGAGAATACAATGAATACAAAAGTCTACATTTTAGGAGCAAAGCACGCTCCAAATGCCCATTTTGTGAAACATGATTCTACAAATAATGCAAATACGTATATTTTTTATGTGAAGTGGGAATGGGATAGACTCATGAATGAGCTCATAAAAATCTGAGACACAGTGGAAATAGATTTATGCATCCATTCTTAATTGAAACAGATAAGAGATTCTGATTTATTGGGGTGAGCCTCAGGAAATACAATTGCCCAGGGAAACAGCTAAATTTGTGCCTATGGATACCCCAGAAATTGCTCTCATTCATCCACTTAATATCTCCATATTAGAACAAAGGATACTTTCAAAAGTCCCATTCTAATCCTTTTCCTTGATTAACTTCCCATTTCTCCCATTTATTATTTTAGCTCAGTGAATGCAAAGTCTGAAATGTCTTTTCTCCTGGATTTATATCTTTCATTGATATACATCGGGAGTAAGTTGCTGGGATTGAGCGGTGATGTAAGGTGTAAATCACAGGGAAGGATCTCCCTCCGGGCCCATGCAAATGATGCCACAGAATTATTAAATTTTAATTTTATCGCGCATTCCCCTGAAAGCAACCCTGAAAGCATGGCCTCATTACAGGGAATTTGTGTCATTCTATTGTGTGGATTAAACTGATTAATATTACATCATGCACAGAACTAGACCACTAAGTACGTTGCTGTTGTTCATTATTTCAGGATTGCATTCTCAGGTGTCGGGGAAATAAACCGAAGGCTGATAGCAATGCAAACCAGGAATAAACTGAAGGTTGATAGCAATACAAACCAGTCGAGGGAATAAACAGAGGCAGCTTGCCTGCAGCACCCGCAAATTACCCGGAGGAAAATCTCACCCTTCTGAAGGCAAGCTCCCAAGGGCATTGCGTTTCGATCCTCCAAAATCAACCTATTAAGGCTGCCACATTCTTCAGAAGCAGACGAAGAGCAATCCATCTCCTCTGCTGGTTTCATCCTATTTGGAAACCATTTAGTGTCCAATCCCACCGGCAGCTTAGAGTAGAAAAACATAATAATTTACTTTCTATGCTCACAGATTCTACTTGGTTATCAGGGTAGTGGGGGGTAATGTTGCTTAGAGGACAGAACTCTTGGGAGAAAATCTCACTAGGAAGCAATGCTTCCTTACAGCCCAGGATCCTTTGCTAAGAGCCTCAGATATAGTATTAAAGCATAGAGGCCCTTATTAATTCCCCAAAGCAATGTGAAGATTGGGAAAAAAACACAACTGAGCTACAACCCATTCAATTATCTCAGATAGTTTCTTAGCACAATTCCCAGTTGGACCGCTGTTACCTGAACCTGCAGATAGGACTGACAGAACACCATTGAATTTCTTCCTGGTACATTATAAAGTTTTTTTTGAGGGCCTCGAGAGATACCCTATGTAGGAATGTGTTGGTACTACAATGAAACTCTATGCTAACTTTTAGAAGAATTACATCATAGAATTGCCTTGGAGGACCTAGCATCCATGACAGGACTATCTCCTACGAGGAGCCAAAAATTCTGCCGCCATACTGTGCTTTATATCAGTTGCTGCTCATTTAAAAGTGACATCTTTATTAATAAAAAAGGAGCTTGAAAGCAGGAACGCACTCCACTTCTTAAATATGTCCTCCGCTGTCCTTCATATGTTTTTACTCTTGTGGAAAATTCAGCCAAGTTAACAGAAAGAATTTATCAAGGCAATGTGTATGCATGCACACGAAAAGGTAATCCAGACTATATTTCTCTCTCTCTTTTTAAAAAAGAACCCAAGTCATGATTTAATGAAAAAGTTTAGTTGAAGGGTATTTTCATAAAAGTTTTATAATTTATTGTTGCTTTCTCAATGAAGCTCTTGGAGTTTTTCCAAAGTCATGAATTTGAGAGCTTCTTACTGTTTGTAGTTCCAGTGATTTGGCTTTTAGAGCCTGTCCCAGGCAGACAAGAGGGAAGGCAGTCCTCTTGTCAAATATACAGTTTTGAATTAGAATCATAGAATCATAGAATCATAGAATAGTAGAGTTGGAAGAGACCTCATGGGCCATCCAGTCCAACCCCCTGCCAAGAAGCAGGAAATCGCTTCTTGGAAGTGTTTTTTTATTTATTTCGTGTCAAAAGCATTGCATAATAAGTAAGTTTAAAAGTGATAAAATAAAGGAATCACAAGCAGCTAAACAGTTTTAGACCAAAAGTGGGCAACAGTGACTGCACTGTGCATAGCTTTAAACAACTCCTCCTTCGTACATGAGGCAGGACATTGTGGGCAAACATACAAAAACATTGCTTTTAAAAGTGTTTTAATGTCATTGCTTATTTCATTGCTTTAAAGACATTTCTTTCATCAAGTTTTTAGTTCTATTTTGGTTTAAATTGCTGTAAGTCACTTTAGGAACAATGCTGCAAGGAAGGAAGGATTTATTATATGTTTTTTGTCATGTCAAAAGCAACTTGAGAACATACTGCAAGTCACTTCTGGTGTGAGAGAATTGGCTGTCTACAGAGACGTTGGCTAGGGGATGCCTGGATGTGTTACCATCCTACTGGGAGGCTTCTCTCATGTCCCCACAAGCTAGAGCTGGCAGACGGGAGCTCACCCAATTTGAGGATTCAAGCCACCAACCTTCAGGTCAGCAGTTAAGCCAGTACAAGTGTTTAAACCATTGTGCCATCACGGCTCCCTATCCTATGTTGATTAACTATAAGAAGAAATGAGTTAGATCACACAGCCAGCCACTTTTGACTCACCACATTGAATTCCATGCTCTGTTTGGGCAACTCCAATGTTATCCTGGGAACCAGATCTTACCTCATAATATTTGCCATCAGAGTAGCATCCACAGTTATGTGGAAGAATGCAGCTCTTGCCATTGAGGACGTAGCCTGGGTCGCACTGGCAGCCTTCCACACAGTAATGGTTGCAGTCGCTTTTCAACCGGATGGCAGCACAACGGGGTTGGCAGACGCTCACGCAGTTCTCGTAGTGGCTGTTAGGAGGGCAGGTGACCGCTGAAACAAAAGGGCACAGGGTCTTAATGTGGCTGTGTCACACATCCAGTGTAGTACAGTATGTCCTGTTGTAGTCTGGGCAGTATGCACATTCACAGCTCCAAAGAGCTCCCTATTTGGACTCTCCAGAATTCTCCAGTCAACATGGCCATTGTAGGGATCCTGGGAGTTGCAGCACCCAGAGGAGCTTTTCTAAGCAATGTGTTTGGCCAACTTTCTGGGTGATGCAAATGTCTGCATCATCTCCCCATTGCTTGCAGACACATTGCCTTCAAACTTGCATCAAGTCTATCCTTGTAGAGTACAACCAACTCTGCATAGCAAAAATTGTTCCACCTTGCTCAGCCCTGGGACCACCCAAGGAAAATGAGCTAGCTCCCCTTCCCCATCCTTTGCGTGTTCTCTGTAAAATTCGATGCTGCTAAAGAAACAAAAAGAAAAGAGAATGCTTCCAGTTCCCCTAACTATCCATAAGGAAAAAAAGGGAGGACATAATGGAGACCACATCAACAGTGGCTGCCGGCTTCCAATAAAGTGGGACACAGAACCCACACTAGTTTGTATGCTGTAGTTTGAAAGAGTGATCCAAGGCGCTGAATTCTGTCTCCAAAATAATCCCAGCACCAGTTTGATTCAAAACCTAGACTATAGTCCCAGTGGCATGGAAATCACCCGCCACCATAATGGAGATTGGAAGGGCATGGGGGCAAGCAGAAGGACATTGATACCGCACATTGGCAGCATAAGGTCAAGTGGTGCTACTGAGGCATAAGCATGGGCACAAATTGAGTATTAGTACTCAAGACAGGCAAGCAAAAAGCATTAAAGCTATTTTCCCTGACCTGATGCTCTTCAAAGGTCATTGTCTCATATTAGCTTTTCAGACTGGAGCAGTTGGCAGTGTAATAATCCTGGGAGTCTGCTCTGCTCACATAAAAGCCAGAGATGCCGAAATGTGTAACAGAGTTGCAGGTGCAACAATAGGACTGTTTGTTGATCACACACAGGTAGTAAATAGAGGTGGATATAAGAAATGCAAGCAAAGGCAGCCTTTGTCAAAGTTTGGCATCTTCATAAGACCCCAACAGCAGATCATTTGCAGCCCTGTAGGCCAAGTCCTCCAGGCTGGGTTAACAAATGATATGCCTGCACAAAGTAAGAGTGAAAAATCTGTCCTTCCTTCAGTCTGAAATACCTTTCGCCCTTGCTTTAGAAAGTGCCTGTAAATCCACACAGGCTGGGAGATAAATCACCTTTCTCTGAGGAAACAGCTTTTTGGACATTTCTTGAGATGGGGGAATCAGCCTTATCAGAACAAGGGTGAGATAACTTGGCACAGCTCAAGCAGCAGCAAAACTGTTTACATGAAAAGTGGCATTTGCTTGGTACCAATTAGCCTGTCTCAGAGACCCGCTGTGTTAACTGCAGGAGGAAAGTCATTTCCACGAGGCAGTACATGTCTCTGCTTGTATGATCCATAACACGAGGCCTCACTAACTCCTTGCAGATCTGTACCAGGAATGAATGAATGAACGAATGTATATGTGTGTGTGTATATATGTGTGTGTGTGGCACAGAAGGAACAAATTATTGTGAAAGCCGGACAGTGAAGAAAGCAGATGGGAAGAAAATCAACTCATTTGAAGTGTAGTGCTGGAAGAGAATTCTACCGATACTGTGGACTGCTAAAAAAGCAAATGGGTCCAAGAGCAAATCAAGCATGAAATCTCCCTACAAGCCAAGATGACTCAACTGAGGCTGTCGTACTTTGGACATATCATAAGACTACATTGCTCAATAGAAAATAAAACAATGCTAGTTAGCAAGATGGAGAGAATGGGACAACAGGAAGACCAAATTCCAGATGGATGGACTCAGAAAAAGTATGGCTGCTCAGAGTTTGCAAGATTTGAACAGGGCTGTTAAGGATAGGGTGACGGAGGTCTTTCATTCACTGTAAGTCGATGGTAGAAGGTCATTGGAAAAGAGGAAGCCTACATTCCAGACAGATAGACTCAGCTAAGGAAACAGTAGCCTTGGGGTCACAGTACCTGAGCAGAGCATTGGATGATAGAGGAACTTAAAGAACACACATTTACAGGATCACCATAAGTTGAAATTGATTTGGTGGCAGACAACAACTTGCTACTACTATTACTGTCATCATCACCACTACGATTATATTTATCCTGCGTTGAGCTCTTGATTGAGATGCAAAACATGTGCAAGGGTACATCTATCTGCTTGTTAAGCATTTGGTCTTTTCCAAACTCTTTTCAACATTCCTCACTAGCAAAAGCAGCAGCATTATTTTCTCTGACCCCCGTACATTAAAAACAAAAATACTTGACTAGAGGGAACAGCAGGACAAAAGAAATTCATGTATCCATAAAGAGCAATGTCATAGGTCTCTACAGAATGCCAATGAAAGAGTTGAAAGAATCCCACTCTGTTCAACTCAGATTCAGTAACCTAGCTGTCATTGGATTACTTCTTTAGCATTGCCCAGCATTTACTCTTCAAGCCAAGGCTGTTGGGATCTAACAATACCTCTGATTCACCTCTGTGTATTACAGAAATCTATTAAATTCTGTGTGAATATCTCAGAAATGGAACAAACCTGTAACTTCAAATCCTCCTCATTCTCCTCCCTGCTGCCATACTCCTTCTAACAATTGTTATTGGGTCCGTGAATCTCAGGAACAAGGCAGATTTAAACCATCAATTTGTGGATAGAAAATGATTCAGATTTAATTTTTAAATCTTATTAGTGATGAAAATGACTTTTCAATTGATTTGCCAGACGGCCTGCCTGCCGGAGATGCTTTACATCTTCATTTATGAGGAAGGTAATTGAACGATACATTGTAAGCCTATTGACCGCAGACGCAAACCTTCTTTGGGAAGGAAAAAATGGCATGCGCTTTCTCTGCCGTGCATAAACTAATAGCATTTGCATTTGACAAATGAAGAACGACGGCCTTTGGGACTGGAGGTTTCACTGACATTTTTTACGGAACGGTATTGCAAAAAAAGTGTGACTTTACTCATTGAACTATTTCTCCTCCCTCCACAAAGTGGAGCAATTTAACCAACTTTCCATCTTCTGGGGAGCAAAAGACACCTGGAAGGGAGATTGAAAAGGTTTCTTTTTTGGGACCCAAACTCAGAATCCCCAAGTCAATGACACTGGCCTAATGTCTTCAAAAATGTGATTATCCTATGCTCCAATTTCACAGAAGGGGCACAAAAGTTGTGGATAATCCAATGCTGCACCTTCCTGATCATCCCTATCTTGTTTCTAAGCCTGTTTAGCATTCCTCATTGACTTGATTCTCATTTTAATCCATAATTACAATTGTTTGTTTCAGTTATGTGCCATTAAGCTGAATGATTTATAGCAATCTTATCCTTGGATATTCTAGGCAAGATTGTTTCAGGAGCAGTTGGCCATTGGCTTCTAGGTTTAGCCCAAGGCCATCTAGAGGTTTCCAAAGCTGAGGGGGGAATTTGAATCATAATCTTCCCAAATTATAGCCCAGCATTCAGACTGCTACATTACACCAATTCTAAATTATAACTCAATTAGGACAATGCTGCAAAATCAAATATTTTATGGGACCAATACTTGTGATCAGTGTATGGGTTTATGGTGAGTGTATGAAGCTGTACATTGACTGCTGATATCTCAGAAAAATATCTTTCTAATACTCTTATCTCAGTCTTTTCACCTAATATCCTTTAACTGAAAATAGATCCTACATCATACAAAGCTTTTCACTTGCTGAGTTCAGGACTGGTCCACTGTTGGTGATCCATAGGCCAAATCTGTCTCCTCACAATGCATTATTCTTGACCACTGGTGATGTCAGGTGTCCCCAGACTGTCTAGAAGATCACCATGGCCCAGCTCCCACCTCCAGGTCATGCCGGGAAATGACACATTGCAGCAATGAATCCACAGGATTGCCAAAGTCACACCCAAGATGTCATGCGGAGCATTTAAATATGTCAGGTTTAAGGAGCAGCCCATAATTTATCCTCTTGCTGCTCTGGCTCCTTTATGAAATCGGTGACATGAGAGATAATCTCCTGTGACTCCAGTGCACGTCTCTTTTATGTTGAGGCACTTGTTGAGCTATTCTTTTCCGCTGTCATCTATGTCATTGTTATCCAATACTTTCCGTTCACTAATCTTTGTCTCTCCTTCCCTCTCTTTCTCTCTCTCTGTCCCTGGCAATCCTTGGTGCATGACACAATACTCTCAATCCCTTCCCCTATTCCTGACACTTTGCTCATAATCTCTTTCCCAAAAAGGTTAGCATTACATAGCCATTCTCAGTCTTTGATACTAGACAGGGTCTTCTCCCATGATATGAAGGCAAAAAATATGGATACTTTTATCTGCACTTGAAGGATGCTAATTAAAGGACATGGGGAAAATCTACTATGAAGGTCAGATCCAGAGATCAGATACACTTCTAATGCCTCCCTAAGCTATTAATTATGACAAATCTGCTGCTGTAGAGAGGACCATGGAGTGACCAGTAACAAGAAGGATGTGCAAAGGCCATGGGCTAGCCAGTCAAGTGGGAACAGAGATAGCTGACCCATTCAACATCCTCTGCAGAGTATGCTGGAAACTCCAAAGACTTTTCTGCCTTGTGAGTGAGCAAAAGTTTGGACACTTAGAATAAGAATCTATGCCAGGTGTTCAGGGTCCACTACACCTCTGAAAGTTGGACTATGACTCTGGATATGAAGTTCAATTTCTCACTCAGCCATGCAATGAGTCATACATATTCAACTCCAGAAAACCCTGTGATAGGGTTGCCAGCAGCAACAATTTAAAGAAATCTTTAACTAAATTGTGCTTCGGCTAACTTTAGGTCCTTTGGTTATACTCTGTTGACAACAGAGAATCCGGTTTTCTTTGTGGAAGATCCTAGAGATCTGCTAGTCGATTTAATGTGAGATGACAGAACAGCAATTGAAGTAGTGAATGGGGAAAAGAAGGAGGATCCACTGTTGGAAACAGGATGAAGATGCCAGTAAGAAGAGAACTGGGATATGAATGGCTCTAATCTATCCAATTCATTAACATCTGATTTCAGGGAGCCTTTGAACATGGGTGCTTTTGGAGGGTTCACTTGGAAAATTGTCCACGCAAGTGATTTTCCAAACCACTTTTTCCATAGTAGCTTGGATCTGATGCCCTCTTATTTGTGAAATAAGAAGACTGGAGCTGACTATCTCCTACTGCCTTCATCCCATCACTGCTGCCATTATTGATCTCTCTCTTGAATTTGCAAAAATAATCAAACTGCTCTCAGAGTTATCTGTCAATTTGTCTGGTATCCTGGTCTATTTTTCTATCCAAGTAAGTGTTGTTTGCTTTTCAAGATGTTCCACAGAGGTTGCCTACCGCATTGTCACCCACTCAGGTTTTTGAACAGGAGATACCGGAGGGTGAATTTTAATCACGTGTATCACAAATTGTAGCCCTTTCCCATGAAGAAGGGAATAAAAAACTTGTAAAGAGAAATAACTCAATTTAAGAGTAAGATGACATGGGCAAATTTCGTGCATAAAGATATTTTAAAGGTTCTGCTCACCGCACAATGTGTAGTTTCTCCAGCCAGTGATGGCGATCCCTTGGGTCTGGCAAGTACTGGCGTAATTCTGCAGCCAACTGCAAGCAGTCTGCACAGCTCCACCATCGATGCAGGTGTCAAACAGGCAGTTCTTATAGAAGAAGGTGGGGTTGACCTTGCTGTGGCACCTGGAGAAGACCCCACTCTTGCTAGGGATCAAACTGCACAGCTGCTGAGGCTTCCAGAAACCTTCTACCTTGCGACAGGCCGGACACCTGTCCCCACAGCCCACCTGGCAGAAGGGGTCCCGTTTGGCCCAGCTGTGGCCAAACTCATTGATGCTGGAGACAGTGAGGCCTCCAGAGGTCTGGAGGTCATCCTCAGGGATGTCGTTGTATTGTCCACAGAGGCCGTATGTGTTGTTCTGGAAACTTCGAGGAACCGTGACTGAGAGGAAGGTCCGCCAGTCATAGACAACCTTCAGCCCAAAGTCAGTCTCAATGACAATATGGAAGCCAAAGGTAAATATGTTCACTTTCCCTTGACCCAGCTTCAAAGGCAAATAAAGCCTTTCGTTGTTGATCTGCAGAGAGATGCAAAGAGATAATTCAGTGAGGTGAACCTCAGTTAAAGACACTCAGTTTCCTAGTGATCATACAACATGGGAGAACGAAGAGCTCATTTCACCGTTGACATATTTCTCACTTTTAAACACTTTTGGGGGGCTGCACCCCTAACCTCACCACATGTGGAGACCTGGCTGTACTTCCATCAATAAGAAAATAAGAATTTCATCCCTACTGTGGAGTGAGTGAAGTAATAGGTCATGTTTTGGTCTTGTTGCCTCTGAGCTTTTGGCATCATTTTGGCAGCTATCACCCATGGGAGCTTTTCATCTGTATTTTAATATGTATTTATGGAAATATGTTTTAATATGTGTATTTTACAGAGTGTTTGGAAATGATTATGTATTTTGATTATGTGTTTTAGCAATTTTGTAACCCACCTCAAGCCATAAGGAGAGGTGGATAAGAAATAACATCATCATCATCATCATCATTATCATTATCATTTCTACCAGCCTGGATCTTACTCCCTGGGACACCCTTTCCACCTTGGGCACCTGAATGAGGAACACAAACATGTGCACAATGGAAGGGGGCAAATTTTGGTACTGCTCTAAGACCTTGACCACCTGATGTTGGCTTTGCTTACTAGCACCGTGTGTTTGTAGGCTCGATGGATGACGATGTAGTAATTGAAGACCTCCACCTCCACCTGCTTCACCCACAAGG
Organism: Anolis carolinensis; assembly: GCF_035594765.1. Classification (NCBI taxonomy): domain Eukaryota; kingdom Metazoa; phylum Chordata; class Lepidosauria; order Squamata; family Anolidae; genus Anolis; species Anolis carolinensis. The sequence continues at coordinate 26,502,142 of NW_026943819.1, forward strand.
CCAAGGAAGGATCCCGATCCTCACTCTTGGCCGTGACCGTAAACTCTGGAAATATGTCCGGCCTCTCGGACCTCTGCCTATTGATTGTGGTGCAAAGGACCACAGGGCAGCTGCTCTGGAAATCAAATGCAAAGCCATCGAAGGTCAAGTAATGGCCATAGCCAGAGACAATGCACGAGGCGTCAGTCCGTGGATGGCAGGAGTAGAGTCCACTCTCCTCCAGACAGTACTCATCCTCTTTGCAGGGGAGGTTTTCGCAGCGGACGCTATTGTCAGATCCGTTGCAGTAGCAGAAATATTGGCAGTCAATATCCATCCAGAAGGATTGATTGGTGGCAAGCTGATGCCCCTCAAAGCTGCAGCCGCATTCGCTTTTGGGAATACACCTAGTACCCCGGAAAGCAAAGCCTTCATCACATTGGCAACCCTCTGTGCAACTGTCCAGACACACTGGTCCTGTATTCAGGTTTTCACAGGACTCAGAGCAGGTCATACACTCCTCAAAATGGCTGTTCTCAGGGCAGGTGAGAGCTGGAATGAAAGAAAGAAAATGCAAGTCAACAGCTATTTAACTATTTTCTTCTAAACAAATTGGCTCTTCCTCCCAGTGGAAACAGATGGCTTCTATGTCAATGGGATGGCTATGCTCTGGGATATAGGCAAAGCTTTCATTGAGCTATCCAAGGTGCTGATCCTATTATGAGAATATGGTTCAGCACCTTGGAGACTAAATTCCATAGCAGATTAAATGTTAATGGACTAGGATACAGGGAGACCAGGATTTAAATCCTTGCTCAGCCATGGAAATCCACTGGATGACCTAAGGGAAATGACACACTTTGAGCCTTAGAAAATGGCAGTAGTAAACAAGTCTTGCCAAGAAACCCCCATGATAGGCTTGCCTTAATGTTGCCATAAATCGGAAATGACTTGAAGGCATGTCACAACTAAGCCGCACTCCAAATTACATAAATATCTGGCCACAATACTGATCATCCCCCCTACCATCACTATTCACTAACATAACTAAGGCTTCTGTGTTTTGTATGCTTCAGCAATGTGGAGCATTTATGTTTTCTTTAGATTATGATAATCGTATCTCTGGCAGCAAGAATATTACCATTGCTAAACAAAACAGGACGCACATGCACCTTTCTACAAACATCCCTCTCTTTCTCTAGCCTTCAAATAAGCCTCTGTTTTCACAGCTTAAGCCGGGGTCCTGACTGCAATTGAACAATGTGGCACAATAAAAACCTCCTGATGTCTCTTTAAAATGCTGTCTATGAAATTACTTAATTAGCAAAGTACATCTGGAAGTAAACTGCAGCTGTTAAGGAATGAGGCAATGTTGTAGGCATAAAGATAATGCTTCCAAAACACTGTCTTGATACACATTCTATACAGATTAGGCAAATGCCTATCATTATGATGAGCATGTTCGGTTGTGGAGAAGGGAAGATTGTCATAAAGATGGATATGTGTGAAATACAATACTCTAGGAAGCTTCTCTTGGACTTAAAATAGCCCAGTAGCTCCAATGTGATTTGAGCATTAGACTACAACTCTGGAGACCAGGGTTTAATTGGGTTGTGTGTTTTCCGGGCTGTATGGCCATGTTCCAAAAGTATTCTCTCCTGACGTTTCGCCCACATCTATGGCAGGCATCCTCAGAGATTGTGAGGGTTCAATTCCCTGTTCGACTATGAAACTTACTGGGTGACCTTGGGTGAGTCAAACACACTGAGCCCCAGAAAACCACTTGAAAAGTTCACCTTAGGGTTTCTTTAAATTAGAAACACCTGAAGGCACACAACATCAATAGGCTCCAAAAACATGGCACAAGTGCCTCCATGCCCCAAAAGACATTTGGAGTCAATTTTTTTAAAAAAAATCCTGAGGAGCGCTGTGGCCACAAAGCCATCCGGGGATGGCATATGAAACTCATGATTCACACATGGCCCATCAGAAACCACATTATTTAGGTCCTGGTGTGTATAAAACAAAGGAGCCATAAGCTGTAAAAACTTACAGATTTGTTTAAAGGACAGCTGTCTTAAGGCTAGATAAGTGTACAATGCTCTGCTCTGCTTGAATGAGTCCACTTTCTATAATAGGCCTACTACACGTGGAATAAGCTGGTTTCTTATTCAAATACTAACCAGGACTTGCCCTGTTTAGCTTCCAAGATCAGCTGGGATCTGGTCCCTTTGGAGTATTTTGGCCTTCTAGAATAAGACAAGGGTAATAAGAGGGATGCTTTCATCCCTCTTCTGTCAGCAGTTACTTACGACAGAAGTTGAAGCTTCTCCACTGGCCGATGTCCACCTCTGCATTCTTACAGGCGCTTGCATAGCGGGCTACCGAGTCACAAAGCTCTGACTCATTGCCTCCACTTTGGCACAAGCGGAAGAGGCAGGTCCGGTAGTAGGCGGACACGTTCACCACTGAATGACACTCCAGGAAAGAGCTGTTGGAGGGGTCGTTGATGACGCCGCACTTGGAGCGGCTCCGGTAGTACTTCAGGAGCTCCGAGTCATTGTTGCAGGCCTTGAGCAGGTCACCGCATTCTCCATTGCAAATCTCGTTGAAGGTGGTCCAGCTCTCCAGGAAAACCACCAGGCTGTCTGTGCATTTCCCATTGGGGAAGCAAAATTCATCACTGCTGTTTCCATTGAAGTAGCCACAGAGACCCCTGGTACAGTTGAAGTACATGGTGGAAAGGCGAACCTCCAACAAGCCAGAGTCAAAGTACTGGATATGTATGAGTCCTTCTGATTCAACAACAGTCCCATTTTTGCTCCGGTAGATTTCCAGTTGGCCCGAAGGGTGGAAATATGGCAGCTCTGTTTCATATCCATTTACCTATAAATGAAAAGGGGGAGAGACCATAGAATGAGTGCAGAGGAATATTAATTGAATGAGTCAAAGCAGTTTGTGATGTTTATCTACTCCTCTTTTCCTACAAAAGATGAAGCAGAGATGAACAACAGAAACATGTTTGCTGTACTCAGTAGATGCCTAAAATTCTTTTTGGCTGAAGACCAACTGAAAAGCACTCAGGGTCAAGACAGATATTAAATGGAATACAGGTTTCCTACAATGAACAAGGGGATTTCCATAGATATACAACCTCCTTAAGCAAAAGCAGTGCTTTGCATTGTAGTACAACCTTTGCTGTGCCCAGAAAGTTGTGTTGGCAACAGTTGTGCCCTCTCTGTTCCAATTTGGACACCATTATTCCCTTGAAATGACACTGAGATTGCTTGTGTAGTATTCTAACTGTCAAGGTCTTTCTCCATCAAAGAAACTTGGCTCTGCAAAGTAACTTTCATCGCCGTTATGCATCATAGTCTTTGGTAGATCCTTCTCCATTTAATCCTCAAATATAGGTTTCATGTACTGAAACAATGATCTGTAAGACCTCTCCAAATCTCCAAGAAATCACACATCATGTTTTTTATCAATCTATCCAACTCTGCCTTGAACTTAGGGGAACTATTTGCTCCTACAATTGTTCTGGGTCAGTTCCCCTGGACCTCTGTGTTTCTGATACTCAAAAGCCCCTGAGACCTTCATGACAGAAATATGATGGGTCAGAGGCACTAGATTTGATAGATGTCTGTGAGTCGCATTGATCTGTGGAAGATGCCTAGCACAACTATGCATTTAGTGGGACTCCAAGGAATGTAAGCAGCGGGAGGCCATAACGAAAGCTGACAATTAGTTTATGTACAGTCAGTACTCCAGACAAAATGTCATCCCAAAATGTCACCACAGAGCAGTAGGAGCATTGATTTCTAGATACTGGGACAGAATCTAAATCCCTATCCTCCAAGAGGAAAACAAAGACACCATAGTGTTGTCAAGACGAAAAAACTTATGAATGAATAGACAAAGCTATGAGAGGCAATTGCAGTTTGCTTTTCCCTGAACCTACTGGGAAGGAGAAGATTCCATGAACCATTCCGTTCTTCTTCCTTCTGCTGAATGAACTCAATGTTATCTATTTTTTCACTTTGCAGCAATGGAAATGAGCTAAAGACAAAGGGGGAAAGTGGAAGAAGGAGAGAGAAAGGGGCATTTTGGGAGGAGCTGGGAAAAGTGAATTAAAGTGAATTAAGGTTGTTCCTACCAAATCAGGAACATTAGAGGACCCTAAGACTAAACTATCACAGAGTTCTCTTCACATGATTTTTATAGCAGGATTTGCCTTTTCCTCTGAGGCTGAAAGAGTGTGACTTGGCTGGGCCACCCAATGGGTTCCAGTGGGCTGATCTCCAGAATTGTCAGCTATTGAACCACCATACATTTATGGCATTGGCAATTGTAATAGTAGAATTAATATGCGTAAGGCAAGAGCAGGCAATGTTCATTGGTCTGTTTGCCCTGAAAATATTAGAGAGCGAGATCATTGAAGTCTTTCCACCCACAAGGTGGCAATGTTGCCTACGAGGATGAGCCACTTAAGAGGTTCAACTTGCTGTTACATGGCTTTTAATCATTTTTTATTTATACCAACCCTAAGGTGAACTTATCATGGGGTTTTTCTTGGCAAGATTTGTTCAGAGGGGGGTTACTTCTGCCTTCCTCTAAGGATAAGAAACAACCAATGGGTTTCCATGGCCAAGCAAGTATCCGAACCCTGGTCTCCTAGTCCAATACTCAAATCACGACACCATGCTGACTAAGCTTCCATAAATTAAATATGGAATAATGGGACCCCTTCTACTTTTTGTCATGGACCCCAAAGAGCCCAAGTCAGTGTCAGATGCACATCCTTTCATGCCTGCCTCATTGTAGAGGTTTTACACGTTGTAAATGTATTTCCGAAACTTACAACATTTATTTGGCTAGAAACTGCTGCAGAATTAAAACTTAGAGTGTGGGAAACAATGACCCTGTATCCTATTGATTAGTCCTAACATGAGTAGAGCCAGGGCATCAGTTGCTGAATACTGAGTCAACAGTGGGGAAAATTGGATCAGTTGAACGATTTTATTTTTCTTTGGTGTTAATTGCTGTGAAGTCAGCTTGAACATATGGCGACCCTTGGAATGATAAACCTCCAAGGCACCCTCCTATTAACAGCCCTGTTAAGATTTTTCAAACTCAGGGGCATGGCTTCCTTGATGAAGTCAATCTGGCTGTAATGCAACTTTACTTTCCTTCTGCCTTCCACTTTGTTGAGCATTATCACCCCCTTCTCCCAATTAGTCATGTTTTTTCATGATAAATCCAAAATACACTAGGCTTAATTTGGTAATTTTGGCTTCTGAATAGAGTTCAGGCTTGATTTCCTCTAAAACCCATTTATTTGGGGGTTGCTGAACTCTGAAGGGAGGAGAAGATCCTCATTTTGTCCCCTAAAGCCTATAACTTCAACCCTGGAGGTGGGCCTCAAAGATGTTTTGCTACCAACCGATCTAGATATGTCTTTTCTAAAGCAACTAACCCTCTGTAAGAGACACAGCATTATTTTAACCACAAGTAACACAGAATCAAAGGGAGGTTGTTTGATCCCTCCTCTCGGCTTTTTCTGCATCGTCTTTCATTAGCATTAAAATCGCAGGGTGAAATGTGTATCCAGACAAGAATGTCAGCAACAGGGGTGGGTAGCTAATGAGACACTTTGCCTTTCCTATCACACATGATGCTTTGTCTCAGCAGGATTAAGGAAAGAATGAAAGCTTACTTTCATCTTATACTGAGAAATTAAAAGACTCTCAGAGAGCAGGCAACACTTGCAAAAATGTAAGATGATGATGATGATGGTGATGATGATGATGACAGAGCATGATTTGTCTGGTGGGAACCAAGGTTAGATCAGTGGGTTGGCAGGAAACAACAAATACCCCAGGATCCTTTCTCCAAAGTGGTGCAAAACTTCCGGCTGGAGTCCCTACCTTGATTTCTGAGTTGTCTATGCCTCCTATCTTGACCTCCTGGTTGGCAACTTGGATCCTCAGGGTCCGAAGCCAATCTGGGCTGACTTCTGGCTTCTTCTTGCTGATGTCCACTTCCAGATAGTTGGGTCTGTCTGGGCAGGTCTTGATCAGTGTGTAAGAACTGTCTGGTGGGTAGGCGAAGACAGCACCGTCGAAGGTCTGCAGCACGTGGTCCTGAGTGACCAAGCACGATGTCTCCCGCTTAGGATAGCAGCCTTGGTAGCCATTCTCTACTGCACAGACTTCCCCTTCCTCACAAGTGGAATTGAAGCAAGCGATGTCGCCTCCATCCTCACACCAGCACTGCACCACACAGTCTATGGAAGCCCAAAACGATTCACCAATGGCATGGTATCGGCCGTCCACATCACAGCCGCACTGGTGGATTGGGACGCAGAGATCCATGCTGAGGACATAACCCTCATTGCACTCACAGCCTTCAGTGCAGGGTGAGGCACAGGCCAGGGGAGCCGTGAGGTCGGAGCAGGAGGCTGGGCAGCTGCTAGTGCAGACGGAGTAGTGGCTGAACTCTCGGCACTGCACGGCGGTTGCTGGAAAGGGCAGACAAAATATTTCATTACACTCATTCTTTCATGCCCACTATTGTCCCAAAATGTCTCAGGAGGCCTTCTCTCAGTCTCACCACCTTCACAGGCACATCTGGTGGGAAAACAGAAGAGCACCTTTTTGGTAGCTCCTCCCATACTTTGGAATTGATGGCCATGTGGTCTCTTCCAACTCTATGATTCTATGATTAAGGATGCATCTGTACTGCAAAATCAAAATTTTTTGCCACTGCCTTATTTAGCCATGGCTCAGCTCAGTGGAATCATGGGAGATGCAGTTTTACAAGGTCTCTAACCTTCTTTGCCAAAGAGTGTTGGTGACTCATCAAACTGCACATCCAAGGATTCTACTGCATCAAGCTCCATTGCAGTTAAAGTGGTGTTAAAGTGCATTAATTCTTCAGAGTATATGTACCCTATGTCAGGTAGTAAAAAAGTAACTCCAAAAAATAACTGTTTCCAGCTCTGTTTAAAAGACATCTAAGTGCTAGATGGCCATCTACTAGAGATGTTGTGGCAGCAGATTATTAGCATTGTTGTATAAGAAACAAACCGCACAACCTTTGAAGTCCTTTCCAGCTCAGAGATAGTCGAGAACTGCATTCTCTTCTTATCTCTTGTGAAAATAATGCTAAATTAAAAAAAAAAAAAACAGATAGGAGGATTGGTTCTTTTCCTGCCCAGAAGGGTGCAAATCAAGACCACTCCCCTTTTAGTCTGAAGTTATGGAAGCATAAACATATGTGACATGGGCAAAGGATGAGAGAATGAGAACAGAGGAAATAAGAAAACCGCCAAACGCAGCCTGATTTGCCAGAGACTGAAATGTCAGATGTAAATCCCATTGTCTCTTGCTCATATTCAAACAGGGCACTTAAATACCTTTCTGCCCAGCATTGAATCCCACCCCTGGAGCAAAGAATAAGCCAGCGAAGGTTTCCCTTCTAGTTGGCGTTTGCTCACTCTCCCTTAGTTACTTCAAATGTCTCTTTGTCCTTCTGCAAGGGAGAGAAGGAGGAATCAGGTTTCTCAGTGCCAATGCCTGCTTGAATCCCAGGCTTTTCTGCCTCTCCTGACTAAACCCATTAGCATTTTTATTTTGTTTCTCTCAGGGTTTCTTGAAGGCTGCTGAAACCACCTGAGAAAGGAAGACAACAATAGAAAAAAACACACCAAATCAACTGCTCAGGACTCACACTAAGCCTAAGAACATGTCACTGTTTATGGACATAACCATCATAACTAACTATCTAGTGTGTCCTCAGTAGTGGAGCATCTGCCAAGGGTTAGGGGTGTGATGGGAGGTGCCCAATCGCTATCTGTATAACTTTATACAGTTCTCCGAATTAACTGCACAGCTCTTCGAAATTCTATATTTCTTAGAATTCTGGAGATCATGGGTAGCTTTCATGTCAATGGAGGGTTGGGAACATGCTCTGGGTTTTAGTTCAAACTTTAAAATTTATTTCCAAAGTGCTGGAACTGACCTTCGAAATAGGTCCAGTGCCTTGGTTAGTTGCTTTAAAGTTAAGAGTAAAAACTAGGACGGATTCATTACATTGGATCTGTACGTTTATATTACTGGAATCTTCTAGTCTGGCTGAGCAAGGACAAAAGGAACCATGTTCAATTCCATCTTCCTAATAATAGGCCCAATCAAGAGCAGTAGGGGAATGCAACCGAACACTATTCCTTTTTGCAAGGTTTGCATCCCACCTCTGATGCCCCACCATCTGCTATACTTACTACATCCTGCCTGTACTCGCCACTCTCCAATGGGAATCCCCAGGGCTTGACAAACCAAGGCATAGGCTTGGATGGCTTGGCATAGTCCTCCTGTGCCGTTGTCTCGGATGCTGCATAGGTCATAGACACAGCTGTGGACGAATGCCGTGGGGTCCACGATGGCACCACATTCCCATAGGGGCCCCCTGGTTTTGTTGATGAAGCCACAATGGTCGGGGCCAAAGTAAAGGGACTCCATAGCCCCGTCACAGAGACTGCAGTTGTCCAAGCAACCAGGGGAGCACTTCCATTCGGGGTGGTAGACACGCCAGCTCTCTCCCAGGTCCAGCACAGAGGTGGCCATTTTCCCATCTGAGCGCAAGGCATCATCCTCGGGGTTCTTATTATAGTTCCCACAAAGTCCACAAGTGGCATTGATATAGGAACCTGGGACTGAAATGGCCGCGTAATGGTCTCCATCGTAGGTCACCAAGAGGCCAAAGTCACTTTCCACAGCTGTGGACAAACCGCTTTGATAGATTTTTATTGCTCCGAGTTCCAGGACCACAGGGAGAGACATGACCAAGTCATCTATCTGGAGAATTGGGTACAAAAGCTATTGTTAAAAACAAGCAAAATAAAAGACGACAATGTTTATTTGCTGTGACTAGGATCCCATAATCTTTCTGGCCCAGTTTGGTAGAGACTGTTAATGCATGTTGGCCCATATTTCCCACTATTAAAATGTCTCTCTTTTTCCCACATTCCCTTTCTGTGCATACTTTATTTCAATTCCAGTAAACTAAGTTTATTTAGGGAGATTAGGTTGGCTCCCTCTCTATCTTCCTTCAGGAAACAACTGAAGACTTGGATGTTTCAGCAGGCTTTCGGAGATAGTCATTAATTAATCAGACCCAGAGGGTTTTTAATAATCTATCCTGTATTTATTATGGTCTTGCCTTTTATGTGTTTTTAATGTAATTTTTTATCCTGTATTGTTGTTTTAATTGATATATTGCATTACTGTTTTATCTGTTTTTGAATTGTGATTGTATTGTGTTGCTTATGTTTTGTCCTTGTGTTGTTTGGGCCTCTGCCCCATGTAAGCCACCCCGAGTCCCCACGGGGAGATGGTGGCGGGGTATAAATAAAGTTTTTATTATTATTATTATTATTATTATTATTATTATTATTATTATTATTATTATTATTATTATTTATTCAAACTTATATGCCGCCACTCCCCTAGGGCTCAGGGCGGCTTACAAGAACAGGCTAAAATCTAAAACAATTTAAAAATAGCAGTAACAGAAATCAAAATTCAGAGTACAAAAATATTTGTGTTCAGTTGGAGGGAGGAGAGAACTGATGAAGCCTTTTCCTTCCCCATTACAATGTTTGCCTACTCTCTGGACAAAGAAACAGACACCTAGAACACCAAGCATCTCAATCAGGAGAACAATCCACAGGAAGAGTGCTACGGCTGAGAAGGTCCCTTTCCATTATGAAGTAAATGGCTGAACCTCACCATAATCTTTCCAAAGCTGCCTTTGGGAATGATGATCTTGTGTGAATAAACCTCCACAGAGATGTCCTTCAGCCAGGAGACCGAAGAACCACCTCGATTCTCATTCTTGGCTTCCACACTAAAGAAAGGCAGGTTGGACCCCGGCCAACATTGCCTGGCCAGAAGGTAGGAGCAGGAACCCTGGAAGTGGAAGAGGAAACCGTCGAAAGTGTGGTAGTGGGGGTCTCCAAACACCACGCAAGTGCTGCTTTCCACTGGGACACACTGGTGGAACTTATCCTTTGGCTCGCAGATTTCATAAGGGCCGCAGGAAACCTCTTGGCAGAAGATCTCGTTGTTGAAATCCAGGCAACGGCATTTGGTGGAGCAGTTTGCATTTTCCCAGAATATCTCTCCTTGACGGAGAAACTGGCCTAAAAATAAGATTTAAAAGCAGACAAACAGACACCCTATGATAAGTTTTCAGAGCTCAGCAGATCTGAAGCACACCTTGTTACAGCACAGTCCTTATCAGCAGCTTCCTTTGAGTTTGGGAACTTGATTTGAGCTTGAAAGTATCAGTAATAACAAAAAGACACTAACAAATGCACACATGGATAAGCTGAGGTTTTGTTTTCTGTCCCATGCTTGAAAAAGAGGATGATAGTGGCAGCTGGGAATTTGATTTATATAGCCATGAATCCAAAGCTGTAGATCTTCATTTTTTGAGAAAATACAAAAGCTAACTATTGTTTGAATGTACTCTATGACCCCATGTCCACTGAGGCTATGTTTCTGGATGTTGGGTGGATACACAAAACTGCAAATCATAGCAAACCATATGGAAATGAAGGACTCTCATCCCAATCATACCATAATATTATGTTGGGGATCTAGAAAATGCCTTGAGAGGACATACACTGTTGGATGTAGACAAATGAAACCATGCTGGTCTCACAGATCTTAGAGTCATTCATACAATAAATATTTGGTGTTGTATGCCTTCATGCCATTGCCAACTTTGTATGATCCTAATGTGCACTCATCGTGGGGTTTTCTTGGCAAGATGTGTTCAGAGGGGTTTAGCCTTTGCTTTCTTCTGAGGATCAAAAGTATGACTTGCCCAAAGTCGCATAAAAAAATACCCAACCTCTACCCCTAAGCTACAAATATAACTACCCAAGTGTGCGACTTTCGTACAGAATTGTCCATCAGCACTTTTAAAATAATAATAAAAAAACCCTTCACTGGCATATAATGCAAGATTGAATCTCAAACCCTGTTGGGTTTTCTCAGGCACGCCACTCCTACCTTCTCCAGCGCAAGAGGAGGAAAATGAAGCATGTTCAAATCACAGTGCATTGACCACAATTAAGCTGCAGTGAAGGCAGCTGGCACCTACAAATTACTAAATCCGTGCAGCGTGAATTACATCTCAAATGCGGTGTTACTGCTGTTAACTGAATTCTAATAACAATGGGTGAGTTATGTTTGCTACTCAAGGGGCATTAATTTGCAATTGCTTAGTTAGGCTCGTTTTCCTACGCTCTGAAGTCGTGATAATTAAACATCAAGGAGCGTGATTCCGGAGCAACAAAATGTGTAATGATAGTCACGCAGTGGTACTCAATTTTACCTAAGGTTTATGCACACATTCAGATATAATACACACAGACATGCCATACACACATACACATTTACTTTAATTGGGGCATGGTGGAGAATGCTGCTCATTGTAGCATTCTCTCTCCATTTCCTTCTCCCATTAGGCATCAGGGCAGTAGGGCTTTAGACAGTATAATGGTTTTCTGCATGACTCTACCCTACAGTTTCTCTCTAGAACTTTCCCCATGTGCTCAGTCAGTAATTGTAATGGTGATGGCCTCTAATGTAGAGAGGAGCAGTCAGGCCCAGCTCCATTGTACTTTGGCCCAAAGTTGGGTGGGTGAGAAAAGCTTCTCTGGACTCTAAAGGAGAGAAGAGCAGCCAGGTATGGCTCTATCATGCCTTGGCCCAATGGCTGGTGAGAAGGGCTCCCCAACTGCCATTGCGTTTGAGAGAGAGAAGAGCAGCTAAACAGAGGTCAATTGCACCTTGACCCAATGCCTGGTGAGAAGGGCTCCCCAACTGCCATTGCTTTGGACTCTAAGGGAGAGAAGAGCAGCCAAGCAGAGATTCATTGTACCTTGACCCAATGGCTGGTGAGAAGAGCTTCCCAACTTCCATTACTTTGGACTCTGAGAGAGAGAAGAGCAGCCAAGCAGAGGTCCATTGCACCTTGACCCAATGTCTGTGGAGAAGAGCTCCCCAACATCATTTGCTTTGGACACTAAAGGAGAGAAGAGCAGCCAGGCACAGCTCCATCATGCCTTGGCCCAATAACTGAAAAAGGTTCCCCAACTGCCATTGCTTTGGACTTTAAAGGAGAGAAGAGCAGCTAGGCACAGCTCTAATAGCTGGTGAGAAATCATCCCTCCTTGTTTCAACTTCCATTGATCTGGACTCTAAAAGAGTGAGGAGCAGCCAGGCACAGGTCTATCATGCCTTGGTGCAATAACTGATTGGAAATCGCCACTCCTTGTTCCAGCTGCCAATGCTTTGGCTTCTGAGGGAGAGAAGAACAGTCAGACACAACTCCATTGTCCATTTGCACTATGGTTATTGAGAGGCCTTCCCTCCATGTTCCAGCTGCCATTGCTCTGCACTCTAAAGGAGAGAAGAGCAGCCAGAGCCAGGTCCATAGTGTCTTGCTCAGTGACTACCGAGAGCCCTCCCTCCATATTCCATTGATCATTGCTTGGCTTTTGGGGGAGGAAAGAGCAGCCAGCATCTGCTGAACTTAATCATTTTCTCTACTGCCATCTTCCCATTTTTCTTGTGTGTCTTGCCTTATTTAGACTTTAAGTTGGAGGGCAGGGAACTGTCACATTAATGATTTATACGCCATCTTAGATAATCTTTGGCTAAAGAGAAGAGTATAAATACTCTATAAGGACTTTGGCTAAAGATGAGAGTTTAAATACCCTAAATGAATGAATGGTTATCAATGTGTCGATGTCTCTAAGCAACCAGATTCGATTGACCACAGAGATATCCAAGTATGTAAAGCTGTATAAAGACACCTCTCTCTTATCATCTCTCACTCCCTCCTTCATCCAGGATAGTGACACCCAACTGTGTTGAGCTCCTCCTTGATTTGAAGCTTTCCTTTAGTTAGTCAGGTTTTAAGCAATCTGTATGTGTTCATTTGAATGCACATTCAGCAACAGTACTTACAGTATCACCAACTCACATCTGTCCTCTCTGAATTTTTGAGGTTCTCCCATTAATTCTATGTCATACTTTTGCCAGAAGCTACCATAGAGGTGCACCGGAGGACATAGCAAATTCCTAGATTGGGTAGCTCCCTAGGAATTTGCCCCATCCTCTAGAATACCTCTATGGTAGCTTAAGTGGGTTAGCCACAGTTTCAATAGAATTTGCTCTCATCCATGGTTTCCTGTTTCCATAGTAAGTTTGGGAACACATTTCTTGCAGATGAAGGAGTTGTACTGTACATTTCAAATTAGCTAGTAAAGTAGTAGTTATGTAATTTGCATGCTGCCTGTTTGCCTTATTTGGTGAAACGAGTCCTAGAGGAACACAAGAGGTTCGGCACTTTCTCTTGCAAACTCTGCTGGAGAAGACAGACTCTTAATTGAACAAGTTTTCATTTCCTCCAAAAAGGGGGCTAACACAGTGGGAATCCACTCGTAATCCAACAGGGTATCGCTTGATTTCTTCTTCTTAATGTTCTTTGATGTCTAATTACCACTGTTTCATAATCCAAAAGTAGACGAGTAAAACATTTGGCAGATCTGAATTTTAATCGTTATGCATGGTTGCCTGGAGCTGCCTCCCTTTACCTGAAATCTCAAGATAAAAACATGAGAATGCAATGATGTCACTGAGCACGCCCTTGTGATGCCATCTGGCTTGGGGATTGTGATAGGTGTTGTCCAAAAAAGCAACTCTCCTGATCCATAACAGTAAGATATTGACAAGACATAAGGGGTGTAGAAAAAGGTGACTGAATGATCAGAGGTCTAGATATAATGGATCCCTCTGAGAATCAGTTTAGGCCAGTGGTTCTCAACTTGTGGGTCTCCTGATGTTTTGGCCTCCAACTCCCGGAAATCCTAACAGCTGGTAAATTGGCTGGGATTTCTGGAAGTTGTAGGCCAAGACAGATGGGGACCCACAGGTTGAGAACCATTGGTTTAGGGAGCTGGGTATTATTTGTTTGGAGAAGAGAAGGTTAAGAGGTGACATAATGGTCATATCTGAAAGAAACTAGAACACAATTGACTCAAATTATAGGAAAAGAGATTCCACCTCAACTTTAGGAAGGGTTTTCTGATAGTAAAAGCTGTTTAGTGGTGGAACATGTTGCTTTGGATGGTGGTGGAATCTCCATCATTGGAAATGTTCAAACAGAGGCTGGATAGCCATTTATGGAGAGGGCTTGGATAGTGTCTTCCTACATGGCTGAATGGGGTTGGACTGCATGGCTTTTGTGTTCTCTTCCAACTCCATGATTCTGTTCTTAAGAGGAGAACAGAGCTCTCTCGTGAGCAAAAGGAATCTCTTTACATTTCTGAACCACTAATGCTATAATCTCTATGCAGCCGAGTCCCAAAGGGATCACAGCAATAGCTCCGCTTCCCGTTACATCGAGTCTCGCACAAACATTTTATACTAAAATTGGAACAGGGAGGCCCGAGACGTGTCTGAGATCCATAATTCAGGAGCTGAGAAAACTGTGATCAGGCGTAGAATCTTTTTATTGCGGTGGCATTTCCAACGCAGCAGCAAGCTGGCTTCTTATCAGCAGAGTGTTGCATTTGTAAAGATAAGATTAATAGGATCCCTATCAGAGCTGGTGTTTTAAAAGCCTAACACAAGAGGCCCTTAACTTATTAGATGGCCAGTAATGGAAGACAAGAGCTTGTGTGCTTTCTCTTTTCAAAATGGATTCTGTTAGTTTCATATTACATGGGCATAGCTTGGGTAATGGAAATGATGGGGGAAATATGAGGCACAACCCCCTATTGCTTAGGGACACTGTGGGACCACTGTAACTGCCATGGCTCAATGCTATAGAATCCTGGGATTTGTAGTTTGCTGAGGCCCCAGTATTATTTGGCAGAGAAGACTACAGACCTTGTAAAACTACAACTCTCACAATTCCATGGCATTGAGCTACGACAGCTAAGTTGTTGTCAAACTGTATTAATTCTACAATAGATGCACCTCTAGTCCTAGCTAGAGTAGACTTATTGAATCCATTACGAAATGGTGAGTCAAGAGGTAGGTAACTGTACCGATTCTATTCCAGCTGAGTCTAGCAACTAGTTAAGACTCAAGTCTCTTGGAAATAATGGTGGTTGGTGACTCCCATATTCATTCCAGGTTTCAGATTGTTTTCAAAGAATGATGCAAAGTGTTGAAGCCCATTTCCTCAATAGTTTGATGGTTTTCCAGCACCAGGTTTCCAATTATCCAAGGTGCTGAACCATATTTCCCAAACTATTGAGGAAATGAGTTATAGCCCATTTAAAACATCCAATATATCAGATCGAAACTCAAAGAGAACCAGATTTGGTTCCAGGGTCTGAGGTTCAGACTAGATTAATGACTGCGGATGAAGAGACCCTGTCATTCTTGATGAGGGATTCTGGGAATTGTAGTCCAAAAAAGTCCCTTTCCCAGGCTCTGCCTTTTGCTCTCTTGGCACCAATGAGCTTATAGAGTTTCCAACTTGGAAGGCTACTTCATGCCTTTACGACCCCATGAAAACACATCCCTCAATATATTTATCAAAGCGTCACAGGATTCTTTTTTTGGTGTTGCTTCAAGAGACAAAGGCAACGGCTCTTGAGGAATCTGTTAATTGCTTCTCCTGCTGCAGATAAGAATGGAAGCAGGAGAATGCTGTGCTAATGCAGATCCGCTTTTAATGGGAAGGAATGCCTCCATTCCATTTGTGTGTTGTTGTCAAGTAAGATAAGGATGGTGAAGTACATTGCTCTCATTATAATTACAATATGAACTTTGTTGTAACCACAGTTTCATATATCCGTGTCTAACAAAATATGTCATCTCTAGGTCCTCCAGTGAGACATTTTGGTATTATTGGGCCAGAAGTCCTTCATTTCAGTGGGGTTCATTATTATCTATAGTTCCGTATATCCATGTAAAATCCAGTGAGATATCCCCCATGAATATAGGGGTTGTATTGTACTAGTAGGAGCCCTCGGTGGCGCAGTGGGTTAAACCCTTGTGCTGACAGGACTGCTAACTTGAAGGTTGGGTTGTTGACCTGGTTTGAATCCGGGGAGAACATGGATGAGGTCCCTCTGTCAGCTCCAGCTCTCCATGTGGTGACATGAGAGAAGCCTCCCACAAGGATGGGAAAAACATCAAAACATCAGGGTGTCCCCTGGGCAACGTCCTTGCAGACGGCCAATTCTCTCACACCAGAAGCAACTTGCATTTTCTTCAAGTGGCTCCTTATACTAGTGATTAATCTCTTGAAAGAAAAATACAATACTGCACTACAAAACCTACATGGCTTGTCCTTTCCTATCCAGAACTACAATACCCATAATTTCTCTAGGGATTTTTTTACAGCATTTCAAAAATGTTCTTGAATTTCTACAGCTGTTTGCTTACCTCTAAAACTACATCCATTCGCTGGGTCGATTTCTCTCCCATCGACTTTGAATACCCATCGGCCTGGCACATTGACGTTGGTCGTGTCTTCGATGTTGACTATGTCAGCAGTCCTGGAGCCAGGGATGCTGAAATAGTTGGTGCTGTTTCCGCCATTGAAGCCTGCCTACAACACAGAAGAGGCAAGGCTTATTTGCAAAACCCAAAATAGGACAAAATAAAAGTGTCCAGAACAGGAGAAGTCATAGTAAAGTAAAGGCAGGACAAAGGGGACAATTGGGGACATTTGAAAAGCAATTGAAAAAATTGTGAGATTGCAGAGAATAAATTGACTTGCAAATCAGGACAGTTGGAGGGTTGGACTCAACTGAGAAAGTTTGCTGCACATTCTCCAAGTATCCAGTTGGTTCATTTTATCGAGATTGGTCATTGCTTTTCTCCCAAGAAGTAAATATCTTGACCACGTCACTAAAATGATCTAAAACAGCAGTTCCCATCCCACTTAAAAATATGTGCCTTTAGCTGTTTCTATGCAAATGAGAAACTCTGGAGTCGGTTGCTCGCTAGCTCCAAAAACCTCAGTTTGTACACATTTCAAAAACGAAGTCCTGCGGGCAACTGACCAGAAGTAGTGTTACGTCATTTGATGCGCTCTGTGGGACTCTGTCTTTAAAATGTCTTTTAAGTGTGTAGAAACAGGGGAAAGCCAGCGTATGATGAGGTCCTTAGTTTGTGTTAACCTAAGATACAGCTCAGTTGTTGATCCAAATTTGGTTCCTCATATTTGCTTTTGAGGCTGTTAACTGTGTTATATGGCAGTGTAGATCCAGCCTGAGAAAGGGGGCAAAGAGTTATGGATCCTTCACTGCATGCCTGGAATTGCCTGCATGAAGAAGAGGCAGATCCAGAACTATGGCAAAAATAAAACAATGAAATAAGATGGATCTTCATTCTTAAGGTAGCTGGAGAGTTTACAGAACTACAGCTGAATCATAGAGAGTTATCTCTGTTACACAATTATATCCATTTAACATCATCACATAAAATCCCAGGATTTATAGTTTGGCAAATCATTTAGAACTCTCTGCCAGAAAGTTCTAGTGTGCAAATAATTCTACCATACTATAGGATTCCATAAGATGCAGCCATCGTCCTTTAAATAGTTTGAAAGTGATATAAGTGCACAGTGTGGATACAAACTGAGTGCATCTTTCAGCAGCTTTTATGGCAGAATGTTTCCTGCTGCCACTAATGTGTTCCAGCACTTTTACAGCACCTGCCTGAGTCTGAAATACACATGCCTTTCACATTTTAGTTATCTGCTGGCGGGTTCATCATCTCAAGGGCACCGTGACGGAATGGAATTGAGCAAATAAACTCAGTGCTTGCTTATTGGAAATGGCAGTTTGATTCCACTTTAATTGTCGCGGCTGTGAACTCTGGGATTTGTAGTTTGAGTTCACAAACTAGTCCACTCTCTTGAATTATATTAGCCCTCCACATTCACTTGGGTCAGGAGCTCAAGACCCCCACAAAAAAGGAAAAGACACAAATATAAAAACACATTTTTAAACCTAATAGAACAACTCTCTAGGAATGTCTATATTGTCTGATGTGACTCTGTGATCAACTTCCACCAGAACTATGCCAAGTAATACTGGATTCAAGTCCATAAGTGGATCTAGAACAGTGGTTCTCAACCTGTGGGTCCCCAGGTGTCTTGGCCTACCACTCCCAGAAATCCCAGCCAGATTACCAGCTGTTAGGATTTCTGGGAGTTGAAGGCCAAAACATCTGGGAACCCACAGATTGAGAACCACTGATCTAGGAAGCTTGGGGAGTGTGTGTGTGTGTGTGTGTGGGGGGGGGGGGGGTAATAGCCAAATAAAACTTGAGGCTTTTCTACTTGGATTATGGTAAATAACTGTGGCATATTGTTGCAATATATGATTTTATCAGCCAGATTATGTGCAGAAATGGAAGAACTCGGCAGCTCCAACAATAAGAGAGAGGTGTTCTCTTTGAGAATCTTTGGGTCCTCCAGAACATATCTATGTTCAACCTCCATCTGAAGTTTGTTACAAATGGTCCAGCATTAAATCTATGTGAAAATACAGTTCTGATGGGCATGTGATAACACCTGGGGGTTATCAGGGTAACGAGGGTAATAATGAAATATATAAGGGGTATGCAGAAAAGTCTGATTTACAATTATGTGAGGTTTATGACAGGGATTGCGTCATTCATTTGTCTCTTACAGATGACATGTCAGCAGGTGGTTTTAAAAGGAAGAGGAAAGGCTCAATCTTTCTCTTGCTTTGTGAATCTCTTTGTAAGTATCTCTCTGTCTCTAAGAATCGTTTGCAAGTATAAATCTGTGTATCCTGATTGTGGATCTGTGTACAGCTGTAAATAGTGCAGCGCTGAAGGTTAAAGCCTCCTGATATTTTTGGATGAAAAACCGAATCTGTGAGTTTACTAAACAGTGTGCAAAGCAGGTCAGGTGTTGCAGTTGCACTCTGCTGACAAACTAATTAATTGGCTGGACTGTTTTTGCTGTGAATGAAATTTGTCATGTTTTGCTTGCCTCTGTGGCACTGGCTTGTTCAGTGTGCAGCGGTTCCAGGGAGGTCATGATTGGAAAACTATAAGTCACTTCACAAAATCTATCTTGCGACCATAGAGCCACAGTGGAGGATCTAGAGATTCCCAAAGAGAAGTGTTCTCTTTGGGAATCTTTAGGCCCTCCATCACAATGATATATATGACCAACTTCCATAGCACTGGAGAACCTAGAGATTCCTAGAAGAATGTATTAATCAAATCTGTGAATATAATCAAGTCTGTTATAGAATTCTGTGGAGTTAACCAAACTGTACCTCTTAGGATTCCATAGTGGAACTGAACCAATATTATTGAGCAGTGTGAACACACTCCTGTATGTGGCGTAAGTCCCTCTCCGGATGTTCTTGGACAACAGACTACATGATTCCTCACCATTGTCTATGCTGGCTGGATTGATGAGAACTGAAGTTTGGCTACCTCTGGGGAGATTGTCATAAGGTATTCATTCTCTCAGATGTACTAAAATGGTCTGTTGAGTCAACAGCCCATGGAGATGACCTTCAGAAGATCTTACCTGAGCCATGACGCCACCAAGACCAGTAAGAGGGTCTCCTCCACTCGCCGTCCCAGTGGTCCAGGTGATGTCTTCATAGTTGAACATGGCAAACGAGGACGTTCCATCGGAGATGAGAAGAGCTTGGAAAGTGTTCACCTGTTCAAAGAACAAATACTTGCTCGGGTAATTTGTTCAGACAATGACCAGCCCTTCCCTTCCAGCTTGAATCATTTCCCAAAGCATTTCACTGCACAACATTTTGTTTACCAGCTTAAAGACAGCAGATTTCATTATTTGCATACATTTTTATTGATTTAGTGGATTTTTTTTTTAAAAAAATCACCTTTCAGCATAGATTATCCTTCCAAGGTGCTTTATAATTGTCATGATTCAGCATGCAAAATGCAACATTCAAATATGAATCCTTCACAACCTGGCCATCATTTTAATTGGCAACGCTCGCAGCGGGAATATATTAACAGGTTAATCTTGAATTTTGAAAGCAAGACAGCAAATGTATTTTCTCTTCCCTCAATTACACCCGCCAAATTTCGTTCCAGCTGTAGATCCTTCGTTCCCAGATATTGCTCAATGAAAATATCTCAATTTAACTGTTTTGCTATTTTATATGTCCCATAGATGGCAGTATTAGAATAAGCAGCAAAGAAGACGGCCTGATCTGAGTTTTTTCACCATCATCCAAACATTTTTCTTACTTCAGTACTTTCGATATTCAAACAGTAGAATAATATAAGTCACATCATTCAACCTTGAAGTTTTTACATTAAAATACTAAGCTGCCAGACCTATCTGCTATGAATATTTTGGTGAACACTTCTTTCCTGTTTTATTTAGGAAAGATTCTCCATTTTGGATGGGCAAAACAGAACGTCCAGGGATTCATTTAGCAATGAGTGGATGCCCAGATTTTAGTTGGAAGATGTTGACATGGAGTAAAATTAATGCAGCTTGATACCACTTTAACTGCCATAGCTCAAAGCTATGGCATCTTGGAAGTTGTAGTTTGATGAGGCACCTACAATATTTATCTGAAAAGACTAAAGACTTTGTAAAACTATAGCTCTGGTGATTCCATAGCATTCAGTCATGGGAGTTGTCAAACAGCTGGTAAACTAGCTGGGATTTCTGGGAGTTGTAGGCCAAAACATCTGGGGACCCACAAGTTGAGGACCACTGTTTTATAGTGTAGATCAATGGTTCTCAACCTGGGTTCCCCAGATGTTTTTGGCCTTCAACTCCCAGAAATCCTAACAGCTGGTAAACTGGCTAGGATTTCAGGGAGTTGTAGGCTAAAAACATCTGGGGATCCCAGGTTGAGAACCACTGGTGTAGATAATAATAATAATAATAATAATAATAATAATAATAATAATAATAATAATAATAATAATAAACTTTATTTATATACCGCCCTATCTCCCGGATGGGACTCAGGGCGGTTTACAGTCATAAAAGCAACACAAACATTACATAACAACATAATACACATTATTAAACAAAGTAAAATAATACAATTATAACAATAAATCACACTTACATGACCACACTTAGATGCACCCCAAGTCAACATCTTCCTACTAAGATCTGAACCAAATCCAGGTCCAGCCATTGATGTTATCATGGTTTGGATGCTGACTCTGGAAAGCAGGGTTCAATCCCCGTTAAGCCATAAAAACCCGTTGGTGACCTTGAGCAAGTCACTTTCTCACAACTATAGAAAACCCCATGATAAGGTCAACATACATTGGAAACAACCTGAAGACACACAACAGCAACAACAGCTATGCCCTTCAACTTTTCACAGATAGAAACTATAATTTATGTGTCCAAGTAACATCAGAATATGATCAACATGACCATAATTATGAATGAAGAAGAACATACAAGCTACAGCAGTTAGCCACATTGTATCTCAATCAAAGAGACAAGTAGGATGATCATTATGATTGTAATAATTATGGCGTTCTGACAACATGACCTTGGAGGTGTCTACGGACAACGCCAGCTCTTTGGCTTAGAAATGGAGATGAGCACTAACCCCCAGAGTCAGATATGACTAAACTTAATGTCAGGGGGAAGCCTTTACCATTACCTAATAATAATATGATCAAGGAAAGGGCACAGCTCTGCTCCTTCTGTTCTTCTCTCTGTTCCTGAGTTATTGAATGCAAATTTATTTTGGCAGTTTGGACTCAGTTTGCAGCAACTGAAATAAGTAGAGGACAAAAGGGAAATGTTGGAGAAACCAGGACATTTTAAAAGCTGTTTACAACGTGGGACAGCAAAGGATTAATTGGGATTGTTCCATCAAAATTGGGACAGTTGGAAGGTAGGAATAACCTGCAACAGATATACTACTATTGAAGAAAGTTGCTCAATATTCTCTTTGCTTTACTAAAGGGCTGCACTATCCATGAGTTTTCAGATGTTAAGGTGGCCAACCAAACACCACTGTCTGGATTCCTGCCTCCAGGACTTGTTTTACTGGGAGGCCAAGAGGAAAGGCCAACAAACGGAGACCCGGCAAAGGCAGTTTTAGAGTCTGCTCATGAAACGGAAAGTTCAAAATATGAATCACAGAATATTAAAATAGTCCAGCGGATGATACATCAAACGGCAGCCGCTCCAAGCGCCGCCTGCTCAGCCAGAGCTTAAATAGCATGGCTTCGGAGAATTAAATGCAAGGGATTTCCAATTTACATCCGATCAGGATATTGCCCACAAGCTGGAAAAGGCCCAATTCCAAAGCAATTTGGGTGGCATGTAACTTTCTTTTATGGCCTCCCTATGACAGGTGTTTTATGGAACCTCCTATTTCAGCGGCCATAAAAACAGGCCCAATGTACCAGCTCCATCCCTGCCATTGGCAAACGCCTTTAATGCCCTTATTTTAATGGACTGATTAAAGCAAGGATCAATTTGACCCAATAAATCTGACACCCGCCAACAGCGAAGCAAACGCTCATCTTAACTTATGAGGCCGTTTCTCTCGCTTCGTATTTTTTGGGGGTGGGAAACTGGGAAAGGAACATCGGTGGTTGGCTTTTAATACAAGATCAGTAAACACGCTGATATTTGCCCACCCAGTTTTCAAATGGGAAAGTCCCTTTTAAAAACACACACACAGACAGGGTGTTTACAAAGATAAACAACAAAAACAAGATTTTAAAAATCTGTAAAGTGTGTGAGAGCTGAGATGAAATTCTGATCATGGATTATATGTTTACAGCAGATATTTTTAAATCATTTCTATGTTGTTTGTATTGCAAAGTTAAATCACTTCGATGCAACTTTCACTGTCATCTGGAATCTAAGGATGTATAGTTTGGTGAGGAATTCCTTACCAAGTTGCACAAACTGCAGATCCCAAACTATTGCAGATTGCAAACATGGGAATTAAAGTGATGTCTAAATTTCCTACTTGACAGATGCAACTGTCTTCCAGGTTGCTTAGGTAAACAACGAGCTAGGCAGTTTAATGGTCTGGCACGCTATCTGACCCGGGCTAAATTCGAACTCATGATCTCTTGGTCAGTAGTGATTTATTGTAGCTGGCTACTAACCAGCTGTGCCACAACCTAGTCCACATCTATGGCAGGCATCCTCAGAGGTTGGAAACTAGGCAAGTGGGGTTTATATATCTGTGGAATAATGTCCAGGGTTGAAGAAAGAACTCTTGTCTGCTTGAGACAAGTGTGAATGTTGCAACTAGCCACCTTGATTAGCATTGAATAGCCTTGCAGCTTCAAAGCCTGGCTGCTTCCTGCCTGTGGGAATCCTTTGTTGGGAGGTGTTCACTGGCCCTGATTGTTTCCTGTCTGGATTCCCCTGTTTTTGGAGTGTTGTTCTTTATTTACTGTCCTGATTTTAGAGGGTTTTTTTAATACTGGTAGCCAGATGTTGTTCATTTTCATGGTTTCTTCCTTTCTGTTGAAATTGCCCACGTGCTTGTGGATTTCTCTGTGTTGTGAGAGTGGTCCAGCATTTCTGTGTTCTCAATAATATGCAATGTCCAGGTTGGTGCATCAAGAGCTCTGCTATGGGTGATTTCTCTGGTTGGATTAGTCTGCAGTCCTTTCATGTTCCTTGATTTGTGTCTGGGCAATGCTGCATTTGGTGGTCCCTATGTAGACTTCTCTACAGCTGCATGATATACAGTAGAGTCCTACAGAGGTGAGAGGATCCCTCGTGTCCTTTGCTGAATGTAGCATTTGCTGGATGTTTTAGTGGACCTGTGGATAGTTTGTAGGTTGCTTTTCTTCATCAGCTTCCCTATGCAGTCAGTTGTTTCCTTGATGTATGGTAAGAACACTTTTCCTCTGGGTGGATCTTACCAGTAGAACTTCCTACCGGTAAGAGCTGTTCAGTGATGGAATACCCTGCTTCCTTGAAATATGATGGAATCTCCTTTTCTGTAGGTTTTTCAGCAGAGCTTGGATGGCCATCTGTTGGGAATGTATTGATTCTATGTTTCTGCATGACAGGATGTTGGATTGAATAGCTCTTGGGGTCTCTTCCAACTCTGTGCTTCTAAGCTTCACTTTATACATTACTTCTTGCAGTTATGTATCTATCCTTTACATCAGGGGTCCTCAAACTTTTAAAGCAGCGGGCCGGTCCACAATCCTTCAGACTGTTGAGGGGCCGAATTATAATTTGAAAAAAAAATGAACAAATTTCTATGCACACTGCACATGTCTTATTTGTAGTGCAAAAAACAACAACAATGGAAGAACAATACAATATTTGAATATAAGAACAATTTTAACCAACATAAATCTATCAGGATTTCAATGGAAAGTGTGGACCTGCTTCTGGCCAATGAGATAGTCAAGTTAATTAGGATTGTTGTTGTTGTGTGCCTTCAAGTCATGTCAGACTTTGGGCGAGCCTGAGTCTAAAATTATTCATTTATTTATTTACTATTACTACATTTATTTACTACATTTATATCCCACCCTTCTCACCCCAAAGGGGACTCAGAGCAGCTGTATGTACAAACAATATATTATATTATTAGCATAGCGCAATATTAGCATTATATATTGCTATATATTGAACAATACCACTGTACTGTAATATTATATATAATATAACAAATAATTTAATATTATATGGTATTATTATTAGTGTTATATTGTATAACATATTTTATCAATATTATATGTATATATAATATATTATTAAAACTGATATAAAATATTATATTATAAAACGGAGGGCGGGGGCCAGGTAAATTACCTTGGAGGGCCGCATTCGGCCCCCGGGCCTTAGTTTGGGGACCCCTGCTTTACATTGTGGTTTCATGTTAAGCATCGTCATTGGGTACCCTATACTTCGCACACTGACAACATTTAATGTGAAATAGTTCTTAATGTTTTAATAGAATTGTGATTGCGCATTGCTGTTGTGGATTTCATGCTTTCCACTGTAGTTATGTTCATGTGGATTGAGAAAAAATAAGCTGACTTCATTATTTTGATTTGCTTTCTATGTATCTTGCACAAAAGAGAGAAAAAATCTAGCAGAAATACAAACCCCAAACCTTTAAAGTTGGGATGGGAAGGACGGTGCAAGACTGATATAATTCCATGCAATAAAATGCACTCTCTTCCCTCTGTCTGCCTAAAGTACCCAGATTCCTTTTATTTTTCGCATGTAAATCTAAAATGCTCTTGGTTTTTTGTGAAGGATGGTGGTGTCCAAAATAAATTGTGCCATGCTGTAAACGCAACCCTTATCCCAAGCCACACAGAGTCACGGCCTTCTCCAAACGTTTTGAACGGAGCGAGAACAAGATTGGATGGGATCATTACAGTGCCAAAAAAAAAAAAAAAGGTTAAGAGGAAGAAAGGAGAGCTGTTTTTAAAGTCAATTCCTCTGCAGTTGCTGTTCTTTCCCCCCCAAAAGCCAATTGCTTAAGAGCAAGGTCACCGCTTCTATTTTCTAAAATAAAACAAAACGATTTCTATTTCTATTTTCCAATCAAAGCGAGAGGGCTGTTTTATGTAGTGGTTTTTGGGAAACTTGCAAGAGTCCTGAATTCAGCAACACAGGAGCCGCACATCGAAAATACATATATTACAGCCGTCTCTCTACATTGCGGTTTAGACTTTGGCAGATTTGACTATTCACAGATTTGATTAAAAATGCTCCCTCTAGAAATCTTTAGGTCCAATATATGGAAACGCTTGTGGTCCCGCGCATTTCGGATAATAGATATTCAACTTGTTTCTTATCACATTGTTTCCCCTCCATTCTTTTATGTTTCTCATGTTTATAGAAATGAAGTATTCATTTCTATAGTTTTTAACTCCAGAGGAAAAAAATGAGATGTAAATGCTTTTCAATCAAGGAAGCAACTGCTCCATGTGTATCCACACTCAAATATGAAGCTGAATGTTCAGGGAGGCATCTATTGAAGCAGGCTATAGACTGCAAAAATATCTTACTGATGTTATACTCTGAGTGTTGGATAAGAAACTGGGAAACCAGGGTTTGAATCTTTGCTCAACCATTAAAACCCAATGGGTGACCTAGGGCAAGTCGCTCTTTCTCAGCCTCAAAGAGAGCGACTGTATTGGAACAAATCTTGCCAATAAAAGTCCATGATAGGATCGCCAATCGCTGGAAGTGACTTGAAAGCAGTGCACACAACATCATCAACATCATCAAAATTGTCAACAGCATCAACATCAACGATGACAACAACAACAACAACAACAACAGGTTAAACGACCAGCTGCACTAAATCTTGTCAATCCAAGGTTGACAGTTCGAAGCCTGGGTCAGGGTGAGCTCCTGGCCTTTAGCCCAGCTTCTGCAAACCTAGCGGTTCCAAAGCAAAAAATGTGAGTAGATAAATAGGTACCGCATGAAAGAAGGAGAGGTATTTTAAGGCACCCCTAAAGGAAAAAATGCCAGTGATCCAACCAAAAAAGGAGGAAGTTTCCAAACAAAAAAAGCTCTTTGGCAGGGAGATGGAGCGATAGTACCCCTCTGTGACTGAAACCGAGCACAAGTCTCCGAGATGCCAAGGATGGGAAAAAGCCTATATATACACACACACACACACACACACTTCCTTGTATGTACAATTGTCTGTCTTGTCTGTGTATAAAACAGCATTGGATATATTTCTGTGATCCGCCCCGGAGTGAGACGGGTGGAATATAAATACTGTAAATAAATATAAATACTGTAAATAAATGGTTCCTGACTAGCACTGATCTGGAATCTGAAAGAACCCACAGTAAAGAAGAATGTCAATGAGTGTGCAATAAGCGAAGTCAAGAAATTGTGCACAACTTAAGCACAGTGTACAGCAGGCATGGGCAAACTTCGCCCCTCCATGTGTTTCGTTAGGCTGTTAGGAATTGTGGGAGCTGGAGTCCAAAACACATGGAGGGCCCAAGTTGGCCCATGTCTGGTGTAGAGCATGTAACTATGGACTGTTTGCTACCGTAGGAGGATTTGCACTAAAAAGAACTCTCCAAGGTGTTGAACCTATTTAGTGGGAAATAGAGTTTGGCAAGTCCTGGAAAGTTGAGACTAAAACCTGCACCAGATTCACACTTTCGTTTACATGAAACATATATATCCTATACTGGCTCCCTGTTCTCTAACAACTCTCAATCTGACACTAAGAGTTGCAGAGTGCTTTCTGTTCACCACGAAATGCTGTCCCTTACTGGGGTCGTGCTGCTGCCTCCATAGAACGTGACCTCCTCCCACGTAGAGATGAAAACCGAGACGGCGCTGAAGGCAGGAAGGTTCTTGAAATACTTGCGGATATCTTTGGAGACCCTCTTGAGGAGGGCTGGATCGGTGCTCTCACGGTAATAAATTTCGCCCCGGATGCCGTTGTGGACGTCGGCCCAAAAAGGGGCAATGAAGGCCCTCCCGTCGGCCAAAGGGAAAGACTCGGGCGTGAACTGGCTGACAACTACGTTAAAGGAAACCACTCCGTTGTTGTTGACCTGTGGAGGAGAAAAGAGGAAGGTGTGATTTAAGACAACAGAAATCTTGGCTGTAAGAAGGGGAAAATGCCAGCTGAAAATTATACCTATGCTGGAGGAGACAGTGGTAGAAGCCCGGCTATTCAATTAAGGGTTGTAAATAGGACTATATATCTCCGCACCTCTGTTTGCCCCTCATCTCACCCTGAGGCTTGGAAGGAATGAAGATTCGAAAATCCACAGAGGAACAAACTGCGGGAAACACACCTCATAAGTCGGTGTTTTCCCTCTTTGGCATTTTATCTGCGTGCTGAAAGAGATGGAGTGAGGCAGACCTATGGAAATGGTCCAAGCCAAGCTCCCACGTCAATACCATCAGTATCCACACACCCAAAACAAATAAATCACAGCACCCTATGCCTGCATGTTTCCTAGTTCTATTTTACTTCCATACCCTCTAGTATTTAACAGATGAAAACTTGAATTTGTGTGGCCAAAGAGGATCAGAATGCGGATCAAGATGGATACAAAGTGTAAAGATACAGAATGGGGGACGATGCCTGGCTCGACAGCAGTACATGTGAAAAAGATCTTGGAGTCCTCGTAGACAACAAATTAAACATGAGCCAACAATGTGATGTGGCGGCAAAAAAAGCCAATGGGATTTTGGCCTGCATAAATAGGGATATAGTGTCTAGATCCAGGGAAGTCATGCTACCCCTCTATTCTGCCTTGGTCAGACCACACCTGGAATCACAGTAATTCTGGGTACTGCAATTGAAGGGAGATGCTGACAAGCTGGAATTTGTCCAGAGGAGGACGACGAAAGTGATCAAGAGTCTGGAGAACAAGCCCTATGAGGAGCGGCTTAAAGAGCTGGGCATGTTTAGCCTGCAGAAGAGAAGCCTGAAAGGAGACATGATGAGGGCCACGTATCAAGATGTGAGGGGAAGTCATAGGCAGGAGGGAGCAAGCTTGTTTTCTGCTGCCCTGGAGACTAGGATGAGGAACAATGGTTTCAAACTACAAGAAAGGAGATTCCACCTGGACATTAGGAAGAACTTCCTCACTGTGAGAGCTGTTCAGCAGTGGAACTCTCTGCCCCGCAGTGTGGTGGAGACTCCTTTTTTGGAGGCTCCTTCTTTGGAGACTTTGGAGGCTGAATGGCCATCTGTCGGGGATGCTTTGAATGTAATTTTCCTGCTTCTTGGCAGGGGGTTGGACTGGATGGCCCACAAGGTCTCATCCAACTCTATGATTCTATGGAAAAAGTTATCAAAGTGGAAGGAGAGACAAGCGAGGAGAGGTTGCAGCAGTTTACTTTTGCCTAAGCCTACAGGGAAGGGCAAGGATCTACTCCATCCTCTCCTTTTTCCTCCCTTCTTAATTGACCCAAACTACTTTTGGGCTTTTGTCCTGAGTTTGCAGCTATTGAAGTAAGTTGAGGACAAGGGGAAAAGTGAGGAAAGGAGAGAGAAAGAGGGACATTTTAAATGCAGTTGGAAAATGTGAAGACAATTAGGACTGTGCCTCCCAAACTGGGTCCATTTGAAGATAATGCTTTTCAAGGTATGCCCTTCCTTGTTTCGCAAAAAGCTTCAGTTTAATTGATATAGTGGAAGAGAGGAGGAGAGAAAATAGAAGCTTATCCTTCCCTGTAGACTCAGGCAAAAGCACACTGCAGTCTCTTCCAACTAATACATTTTTTGTAATCAATACATGTTACCGTCCTGAGGACAAATTTTGTGGTTTCTTGGTTGCTCCAGTTTATTGGTAGTTATACCTTTTTAGATAACATCAACCACAATCCCCCCATGCAGCATACTTCTGAAGAGTCGTAGCTCAAAAATGCAACCTTTCCAAGCTCTGAGTCAAACCAACATCCAGGCTTGATAAGAAGCAGCTTCAAACACAGGGAGCTGTCTCAATTTCTTTTCCTTTTTTGCCCAGGTTTTCACTTTCTTCTTGATCCTGCATCAAAGAAGTAATTCTGCCCTTTCAAGCACCGAACTGGGAGATCAGGTAAATGGAATTGGCCCTTTGCAAAAAAAACTTCCTGACGCGGGAACAAAATAATTCTTTATTTTCCTGCAGCTCCCTCCATATTCTTGTTTCTTGTCATGCAACAGGAATAATGTGAGACACGTCAAGGCCCGAGCATCGCGGCGGTGTTTAATCACTGGCAAAAAGGCAATTTATGGCCTTTTATATTCCTGCCCCGCGAACATTAGCCCATTAAATACACCTTTGACTTTCTTAATCATAAAACCTATCAGTTCATGAAATCTAAGAACTTGTCAGGTGGGATCCTATAAATCTTCCTGGGCTCTGAAATGCCGGAGGAGAGCTGCGTTTAAAATGCAGGTGGCTAATGGCCGGGAAATGAGTGATAGGGTCCAATCGCAAGACCCCAGCACTTTACTTACGAAAATGGTCCTGTATGGGATGCCAAAGAAGATGAACGGGAAGGAGAGCTTGATCTCCGAGGAGCTGCCGTCGTCCACTTTGGGAGTCTTGGTGTCGTTCTGCCAGAAGGGATACAAAATCGCCATGGGCTGAGCTGCAATTGGGGACATACAGATTATTTCAAAGGGCAAAGGCAACTTCATAGCCAGTCATTAATAGTACACAATGAGACTGTTGGTATGAGTGAAGAATTCAAGATTGGGCTGTACGCTGATCTGTTTTGTGAGCCAGAGCATTTCCATCTTGATAATAGTTGAGATTATATACACACACACACACACATACACACACAAGCTGTGCCCGGCCACGCGTTGCTGTGGCGTAGTCCTAAGTGAGGTTTTCTTTGTGGCATTCAAGTTGGCCAACAATGTAGTCCCTTAGGTATGAAGCAGCCAAGCTTTGAAGCTGCAAGGGTATTCAGTGGTATTCAAGTTGGATAACAGTGGAATCCCCCAGGTATGAAGCAGCCAGGCTTTGAAGCTGCAAGGCTATTCAGTGGTATTCAAGTTGGGTAACAATGGAGTCCCCTAGGTATGAAGCAGCCAGGCTTTGAAGCTGCAAGGCTATTCAATGGTATTCAAGTTGGCCAACAATGGAGTCCCTTAGGTATCAATCAGCCGGGCTCTGAAGCTGCAAGGCTATTCAATTGTATTCAAGTTGGGTAACATTGGGATTTTTCTTGCCTTATTTCTTCTTTTGATGGTAACTCCTTGGAAAGTGATGAGTATTGTGGCCAAATTTGGTATGATTTGACCCGTGGTTTTGTTGTTAACTCAGTCCTAATTATGCACATTACATTTTTATACATACATACGTATATATGTTCTGTCATTTGTGCAATGCTAGAAATACCGTAATTGCAATTACAACAACCAAAACCTATGGCTACATAGAGTGCCAGACCCTGAGAACATCCTCTTAAACAACAAACAAGCTTTGAATACATTCCTATCATATAGACATCAGATATGGATTGCCATGTACCATTAGATCTTGTCCATATGCATTTTGTCATTGTCTGTGCAACTCTAAGGTGCTGACAAACTACATTAATTCTAAAGTATAGATGTACCCCACAGCCACACTGTTTGGGTTCCTTCTCCTGGAATACATCTGAACTGTGGAATTGATGCAGTTTGGCACCACTTCAACCACCATGGTTCAATGCTATGGCATCAAAAGAGGACTATTTTGGAAAGGCATCTGCATTCTTTGATAAAGGCCTTGTAAAACTACAACTCACACCACTTTAACTGCTGTGGCTCAGTGCAACAGAATCCTGGGAGTTGTAGTTTTACCAAGTCTTCTCTCCAGTCAAAGAGAGGGAACCGTGGTGGCACAATGGGTTAAACCCTTCCTGACCTGAAGGTTGGGTTGCTGACCTGAAAGTTTGCTGGTTTGAATATGTGAGACAGGGTGAGCTCCTGTCTGTCAGCTCTAGCTTGTGGGGACATGAGAGAAGCCTCCCAGCTAACTCATCCGGGTGTCCCCTGGGCAACGTCTCTTAGACTACCAATTCTCTCACACCAGAAGCGACTTGCAGTATGTTCTCAAGTCCCTTCTGACACTATTTTAAAAAGCCAAAGAGAGATGGTGCTTCACCAAACAACAGCTCTCACAATTCCATACTATTGAGCAATTACAGTTCAAGTGGGGTCAAACTGCATCAACTTCACAATGTAGATTGACCCCTGGTGTCCAGCATTTGCACACCTATGCATGTGGTGTGTGTGTGTTGGGGTTATGAATACAGAACTGTGTTTCCTGCCAAAGTTTTGGGTTGTGTATGGAACCCCTTGCTTGGATGCAAAGCTACCATCATAAAATATATATATCAGAGAACGATGATAGATTACGATTCAGAGAACTGCAGCCCATAGTCGTGTGCTGCTCCTATCCACCTCCGCAGACGAAAACAAAAACATCAATCATCAATTTCTCATCGCTCTATTGTTGACTGCAGCCTGCCGACGATTGCTCAAAGCTGGTCAAACCTGGAGGGACTGCAAGCTAAAAGCTTGGATCACGCAGATAAAGGATATAAGGTTGATGGATACATTGACACGTGGAAAGGGAGCCTTGCCAGGTTTAGCACAAGGAGGTAAATGTCTTGAAATGTGGCTCTTTTCTTATTGCCAGCCGTAACACACACAGATATACAATCACTCCCCATCTTCCCAACTTCAATTTGTGGAAATATATATATTTATTCAATATGTTGTCGAAGGCTTTCATGGCCGGAATCACTAGGTTGCTGTGAGTTTTCCGGCCTGTATGGCCATGTTCCAGAAGCATTCTCTCCTGACGTTTCGCCCACATCTATAGCAGGCACCCTCAGAGGTTGTGAGGTCTGTTGGAAACTTGACAAGTGGGGTTTATGTATCTGTGGAATGATGTCCAGAGTGGGAGAAAGCACTGTCTGTTTGAGGCAAGTGTGAATGTTGCCATTGGCCACCTTGATTAGCATTGAATGGCTTTGCAGCTTCAAAACCTGTCTGCTTCCTGCCTGGGGGAATCCTTTGTTGGGAGGTGTTAGCTGGTCCTGATTGATTCATGTCTGGAATTCCTGTTTTCTGATTGTGATCTGTGACTTCTTTCCTTCCTTCCTTGCAAACAGGCAATTGAGCTTCCATTTGCTTTTGGATTGCACATATTATTACTAAGTTTATGAAAGCCATAAAGGTATTATAGTGATTTGAGAGCTGGACTACAATTGCCAAAAGGGTTATTTTTATTCTTTTTTTGAAGATGCAAAGGCATCCTGGTCATAGCAAGACATCCTCATAATGGAGTCGCTCTGCATGAGAAAACCAAGCTTCAGATCCAGAGAACTTCCATTTACGCAGACTTTTCAGCCAGACTCTTCGGTTTCACTGGCTGGATCTACACTGCAGAATTAATGCAGTTTGATACCACTACTTATCAATATTAAGGAATCCTAGGAGTTGCAGTTTGGTGATGCACCCTTTGGCAAAGGCGGCTAATAACTTTGTCAAACAACTCTAACGCTTCCATAGTATTGAGCCACGGGAGTTAAAGTGGTTTCAAACTCGGTTACTTCAATACTGTAGATGTGTTCCTTGAGTCCTGAGACTTTAGAAGGGATCTTAAGGGTAGGTATGTAATTTTTTTTTATTGTGTCAGAAGTGACTTGAGAACATACTGCAAGTCGCTTCTGGTGTGAGAGAATTAGCCGTCTACAGAGACGTTGCCCAGGGGATGCCCGGATATGATAGCTGGAAGGCTTCTCGCATGTGCCCACAAGCTAGAGCTGACAGATGGGAGCTCGTCTCGCAGATTCGAACTGGCAATCTTCAGTTCACAAGCCAACCTTCAGGTCAGCAGTTCAGCTGGCACAAGGGTTTAACCCATTGCTCCATAAGGTGAATAATAGAAACCCAACATTTAGAAATGTTAATCGATTTCATTTGGGAAGCTAGGTTGACCCCTCTCTTTCCTCTTGTCCAAAAGCAATAGAAGACTTTTCTATTTATTCTGCCCTCATTGCCTGATGCAAACATGTTTTAATTCAGGTGTGTTCACATTTTTATCTCCTGACTGGCCTTTTAAAACCAGCACAATCTGCTGCTTTGCTTTAATTGAATCTTGTGTTGCAAATTGCCTTGTGTCCTGTGCAAGGAAAAAAGGCAGGACAGAACGTAAGGGAATGCATCATCTTTAGGATTTGACAAATAATTTGAATACAATAGATCACTCCGAGGCCTCATCTATACTGCTATTTCTGCTTTGAACTGAATTATATGGCAGTGTAGACCAGGCATGGGCAAACTTGGGCCCTCCGGGTGTTTTGGATTGCAACTCCCACAATTCCTAACAGCCTCAGGCCCTTTCCTTTTCCCCCTCATCCGCTTCAATCCAAAATGCACATCTTTTCCTCCGCAAGTGACAGGTGTTAGTTACCCAATTCCTGTGTGCTTGAAACAATTGTCCTAAAGGCATCCGCATAAAGCTACTGCTATAAAACACAAAGGCTGGCAATGCAGAACTAGTTGGAAAATCTGCGTAGGGAGAGAGAGCTGCAATTGGGAAAAAAGAATCTTTTTCCAGGCAGCGATTGAGAGAAATCATCTCACAGCTGTGAGCTAATAGCCGAACAATTACAACTCAGGTCACAGCTGTTGCAAGGGAGGGGTTTGCCTTCTTTTTCCTTGGCTTGAAAGGCAGCTCAATATTGTTGTTTCAAGCATTAGCATCCAGCTGCAGCTTTGCAGGTATCACAGCATGATGAATCCCATGAGGCTGGTGACAAACGGTTCACCTGGCCTTATAAGACAGTGTAACAATTTCTCCTCTTGATATAGGGCGCATCTACATTGTAGAACAGGCATGGGCAAACTTTGGCCCTCCAGGTGCTTTGGACTTCAGCTCCCACAATTCCTAAGAGCTGGCAGAACGAAGGCAGCTTGATGCCACTTATACTGCCATGGCTCAATGCTATGTCATGCTGGGATCTGCAGTTTGTTAAGGCACCAGTTCTCCTTGGCAGAGATGGCTAAAGGATGTCTTTGCAACTACAACTCCCATGGATCCTATGCCAGGGAAACTGTGTTGATAATAATGTAAATGCCCAACATCACCAGGACGGACATCAAGGGCAAATTGGTGGAAACCATGCAAAGATTCCTTTTTGGACTACCATTCCCAGAACCCCCTGTGAAAATTTCCATGGGAATTTCTACACGTCGAGAAATGCTTGTTTGTTCCCCAACATATTAAAAAAATTAGATGATGATGATAACTGGAGAAGCTGACATGATATGAGGATTTAAAGATTGAATTGCAAAGACTCTGGCACAAGCCAGTCAAGGTGGTCCCAGTGGTGATGTGCACACTGGGTGCAGTGCCTAAAGATCTTGGTCTGCACTTGAACACAATTGGCGCTGACAAAATTACCACCTGTCAGCTGCACAAGGCCACCTTCCTGGGATTTGCACGCATTATTCGCCAATACATCACACAGTCCTAGACACTTGGGAAGTGTCCGTCGTGTGATCCAATACAACAGCCAGCAGAGTGTCTGCTGTGGACTCATCTTGTTGTGTTTCGAATAATAATAACAATAATAACAATAATAACAACAACAACAATAATAATAATAATAATAATAATAATAATAATAATAATAATAATACCAATACAGGTGGTCCTGGTGGTGATCGGCACACTGGGTGCTGTGCCAAAAGATTTCAGCCAGCATTTGGAAACAATAGACATTGACAAAGTTACGATCTGCCAACTGCAAAAGGGATCTGTGCGCATCATCCAAAAATACATCACACTAGTCCTAGGCACTTGGGAAATGTTCAACTTGTGATTTTGTGATACGAAATCCAGCATATCTATCTTGTTTGCTGTGTCATACTATGTCATTGTGTCAATAATAATAATAATAATAATAATAATAATAATAATAACAACAACAACTTTATTTTTGTATCCTGCCTCCATCAATAATAATAATAATAATAATAATAATAATAATAATAATAATAACAACAACATCAACTTTATTTTTGTATCCTGCCTCCATGGGACTCGGGAAGGCTCACATGGGGACAAGCCTGATCAACATGGATTAAAAAACAGTCAGCAAAATTAAAACATTGTAGCCACATAAGACAACATCAACAGCAATTTAGAACCTGAGCAGTAATAATTACTGGAAATTCAGAGGGTAAGAATTTGTGCATAGAACTTTGGGTAGGGCTTATTTGATGGTGTCAGTCAGTTATAAATCTGGTAGAAGAGCCGTATCAATAAAAAACACATAGTACAAGGGACTATGATAAAGTGCAGTAGCTGACAGTGAGATATAATTGGGGCTGAGTAACTAGTGAAACTATTTACTCAAAGGCACACTGGAACATTCATGTTTTTAGGTCTTTACAGAAGGTGGTTTTTTAAAAAATATGGTTATTATTTTCAGATGGAAGATTCAGTCCTAATGGGTGCATTGGTGGGATTTTCGGCAGTCTTGACTACACTCTATTTGTCAGTATATACTTTGGTTTTCAATGTTGGATGGTAGGCAACGAGGACCTTCCAAAGAATGGCAATAACTAGATGCTGTTGGCTTGCAACTCTGATAATTTCTATCCAAAATGCTAAAGGATTATGAAAGTTGAAAATAAAAGCTGTGAAGCCCTTCTCTATACCTGTCTTGTTCTTATGTAACATATCTCCGAGTGGACCCCTCGACTGTATCAGTGTCGAGCCTCTGGAAAGCCGAAATACTAACCTTTTTGTCTTAGGATGATGAAGAAAAAGGCCACCCAGCTTCTAAAGAATGACTGATAATTCATCCTAGAAGGAGGGAAACACAATAAAAAGCATAACTCATCATGGTTTGCGGTCTCATAGATGAAACCCCGACGGAAGTTAACATCGGGATCATGTCAACACTGTTTGATTCAGTCCAGATTATTGGAAATGCTGGAAATTAAGCCTCTTTGTGCAGAAATTGCCCAGCAATGAATGAGACCCTTTCTGAGTAGGAAAGAAAATGAGATGAGGTAAATGGAGAGCACAATTGTGCGTCGGAGGCAAGAGTTTAGAAAACACTTGCAATGATAGTATTAATGGGGTTTAAGGCAGAGAAAACACTCAATCTCTTAATAACCCAAATGATCTTTTCATGATCTCTATGCTAGAATGCTTTTGGCTGAACTTCTCTTTGCTTAGCAATGAAAACGAGCGGCAATTACCCACCGTTTGGAGAGCTCTCACTATCGGAAGGCTTTATTAGACGTTGCTTGACCTAATCCCTTTGTTTCCTTCTCGGTCTCTTCTTTTTCGGTATTGGTCGGCGAGGTTGGGATCGCGGAACATATCCCCAATGGGTGAGGATGGAAGTACAAACATTGACACAGCTGCCCATCGTTTACATCAATTTGATCAAGCGTTTGGCATGGATTTAGTGGGAAGGGGCAGAGAGGGGGGTCGGAAGAGGAGTTCCATCTATAATACATCACTCCTAGGAGGGCATTTTAATTCCTCGTCTGCCCAGTGAAATTTGCAATGCATTATTTATCTGGTACAAGCTAGTCCTCGAGGTAAAGCACTCATCGTTTTAGCACTGGCACCGGGGCCAAAGTTTGTGCTTCCGTCTGACAACCTGCTACATCAAACTTTGTGAACATGTCTATCAGTGGGTTTAAGAGCATCCGTTGACACCTTCATAAACTTCTCCCTATTTAGTTTGATGATTCAAACACAGTTTGTTGTCAACAACATCAACAACATCTGACCCTTCATTGATAGCAACTGTATGAGCTGCAGAGGCTACCACAATGGGATAGGAGAACAGATAGAATAAAATTCCTATAAATTCGCATTCCTAGCTCATACTAGATTTCAGATCAGAGGGTTCAAAATTCCTTTGAGAGGCAACAATGCTTAATATGTGGAGGAATATATCCACACACATATGCTAATGGGGTGTAGTCCAACTTGTGTCTCTGTTGCTGCATGCCTTCAAACAATTTCTGAGTTATAAATGCCCTATAGCAAACGTATCCTGTTTTTTTTGGGCAAGATTTGGTCTTGAGTGCCTTCCTTTGAAGCTGAGAGAGTGTGTCTTGTCCAAGGTTGTCCACCGGGTTTCTATGGTCAAAGGAGGATTTAAATCCTGATCTTCATCTAGATGTCTTCAGAGTCATAGACCCATAGAATCATAGAGTTGGAAGAGACCTCGTGGGCCATCCAGTCCAGCCCCCTGCCAAGAAGCAAGACAATCATATTCAAAGCACCCCTGACAGATGGCCATCCAACCTCCAAAGCCTCCAAAGAAGGAGCTTCCACCACACTCCGAGGCAGAGAGTTCCACTGCTGATCAGCTCTCACAGTTAGGAAGTTCTTCCTCATGTTCAGGTGGAATCTCATACGTAAGATTCACCAATCCCAGTTGGGAAACCTCTGAATCCCATGTTGGCCATGTCTGAATATAGTGAGCCTTACCACTGAGGAAATATGGATAGCGATAGTCTAGCATGGCTCAGTGAAAGCAATGACATGGAACATCATCATCAAAAATTTAAATCTCAGCTGGAAGAAGAAGATCAACAAAAACAACAGCAATTCCCAGAAGTGGAACATGTTAATTAGAATCAGCCAAACGTTGACCATAAAGCAAGCCAGCTACCAATCCTTTCAATGCTTTTGATGGATTTTAGTGAGATTTCATTCCACCATAGATAATCCTCCACACAAATCTCGGTGGGACGGGGTGTCTATCCACCCATCTGTGACCATCATTAACTTTTATTGGATTTGTGCCTTCCGTGGACAAGATGATTCAGATACTTTCTCCTGCCATCCATCATACTTGCTGAAATTGCTTAACTGCAGACTTTGAAATGTAGCCTTGTATAACATTCTCTTCAAATTCAGATCCATTAATTTTTTTCTTTTAAGCGCGTTCCATTCTCATTTCCCCCGAAAGGCAGGAGTAAAATAGATATCTCTAATCATGGAATGTAAAAATGGTACAATATCAAGAAGAGATACCTAATTATTTATAGAAACTTTTCAATGCATGTTCGCTGTATGCTTGGTAGGTGCACTAGGTACAAAGTTGAAATCCTAGCATTTATCTATATATAACTCGGAATTGACACTGGCAGTAGCAAATGTGACATGCTATTCAACACTCAAAGACGTTCAGAGAATATCCCTATTATACCAATCATATTTCTGCCTTGTTGGAGGGATCGGATTCATTCCAACTTTGAAAACATTTCTCTGGATTTCTAAGTATCAGATAAAGAAGCATGTGAAGGTACCTAGTAGTTAGCTATTCAGACATCATCGAAATGCCAAACTACCAAAGGACAGACTCAAAAGAAGAGTTACAAGGCAACTAATAAAGAAATAGAAGAAGGGAAACAAAGAAGAAAATTGCTTGAAAAGAAAATACGAACATATGGAAAAAAGAAATTACCAACCTGGTTTGGTGAAGCAGAGGGAACTCTTATTTGAAACTTGAAACCCCAACTTTGACGAACTTCAGGGCAGAATTATTGCAATGCGGGACTCGTGCCAAGATCCTTCAGCCAATTCTTGAGGTTCCACAAAAATCCATTGAGTCTCCCAAGTGAAAAACCAAATCTTTTCCCCCTCCTACGTAGAGTTGCCTTTCAATGAAGAATAATCCACTTTCCCTTCCTAACGCCGAATGGCCAGTTGGCTACTCCAAAGCGTGTATCCAACAAAGAAGCAAGGCTATGAATCTGGAGCGGGCTTCCTTCCTCTCTCTCTCTGAAAAAACGAAGCCTTCTAGAAGCTCAAGGAAATGGAAATGTCAAAGTTACAGGGAATTATGTGGCCGGTTTGGTCAGAATCACTTTTCATGGAGGGGGGAGGTAAGCTACAAAAGGGGAATAGAGTCACCCCTTTCTTCTTTGTGTTCGTCAGAGAGGGTCTATATAGGGTTACAGAATTAGCATTAAGGAGCATAGGAATTGCACATCAGGCCGGGCCTTGGGAAGCAGCATCGCTGATTTTCTTTTGGGTTGTGTTGCACTCACAAACAAGTCCAGGAACCGGTGTTAAGTTTGCCGTTTGACAGATTTACACCTTGTGAGGAAAAAATATGATGCATTGATGCAGAAAGGGTTAGCTCCAGGAGAAATCCCTGGTGGGGTTTAATACCAACTGATCTGGGCACAAACCAGCCAAGCTTCCTCTCCGATTGCAGCTGCTCAGTTCTATAGTTTTTCACAATACAGTGATAAAAACAAGTCTTGGAGAAACTCTGTAGAGATCCGATTGCTGTTAAAGGCAGAGCAATATTGGTGGGCTGAGAAAGGGACAACCTCAATGTGGTTATCAGTCCAGTTTGTCCCGCTCTTTGAAGACACATGACTAGGGATCATATAAGGGGTACCATTTTACTATGCCTCTGTATATAATGCGACTTGAGCATCTACAGATTTGGGGATCCATGGGGGGGGGGGATCCTGGAAACAAATTCCAACAAATACCAAAGGTCCATTGTACCTAGAATCATAGAGTTGGACTTGGTGGGCCATTCTGCCAAGAAGCAGGAAAATTGCATTCAAAACACACACACACACACACACACACACAACAGATGGTCATCTAGCCTCTGCTTTAAAGCCTCCAAAGAAGGAGTCTCCACCACACTCCGTAGCAGAGAGTTCCAATGCTGAACAGCTTTCACTGTGAGGAAGTTCTTCCTAATGTTCAGGTGGAATCTCCTTTCCTGCAGTTTAAAGCCGTTGTTCCACGTCCTAGTCTCCAGAGCAGCAGAAAGCAAGCTTGCTCCCTCCTCCCTATGACTTCCCCTCACATATTTATACATGGGCTATTGCGTCTCCTCTCAGCCTTCTCTTCTGCTGGCTAAACATGTCCAGCTCTTTAAGCCGCTCCTCATAGGGTTTGTTCTCCAGACCCTTGATCATTTGAGTCACTCTCCTCTGGACACCTTCCAGCTTGTCAACATCTCCCTTCAACTGCGGTACTCAGAATTGGACACAGTGTGATTCCAGGTGTGATCTGACCAAGGCATGACTTCCCTGGATCTAGACACTATACTCCTATTGATGCAGGCCAAAATCTCATTGGCTTTTTAAGCTGCCGCATCACATTGTTGGCTCATGTTTAACTTCTTGTCCACGAGGACACCAAGGTCTTTTTCACACGTAGTGATGTTGAGCCAGGCATCGTCCCCCATTCTGTATCTTTGCATTTCATTTTTTTTTTTGCCTAAGTGGAGTATCTTGCATTTGTCCCTGTTGAGGTTCGCTTTGTTAGTTTTGGCCAATCATCTCTCTAATCTGTTAAGATCATTCTGAATTCAGTTCCTGTCTTCTGGTGTATTGGTTCTCCCTCTCAATCTGCAATCTTGATGATCATGCCTTCCAACCCTTCATTCTAAGTCATTAATAAAGAGGTTGAACCTAACTTTTAACATAGTAATATGTAGAAAGGGATCATTTGGGCATATTGATGTCCCATTTTTCAAACTATAATAAGGCATTTTTCATTTTGAAATTATTAAGCAATCCACAACTTTAGAAAAATCTGCAATTCCCATCCCATGTCTGTGATGACGATTGCAAACTGATGGATAGAAGCAAAATACCCATCCACCTTAATAGATATTTCCATGTCTCCAGATTATATTATTCTCAATCGCCTTCAAAAGGTTTGGATTATCATACATTTAAAGCAGGTGCTAAACTGGGCTTCAAAGAGGCCAGTGTCTGAAAACCAGAAGAGTAATGGTTGTGATTTTTCTGAATGTTCTCCCCGAAGAGAGTCATTGAACACAAATAATGGCTCTGAAATGATGCCTTCCATCTACTCATCTACGGCAACTGGAAAACAAACCAGAAGAAAGGTGTGATGCATTTGGATTTGAATATACAGTAGAGTCTCACTTATCCAACATAAACGGGCCGGCAGAACGTTGGATAAGCGAATATGTTGGATAATAAGGAGGCATTAAGGAAGAGCCTATTAAACATCAAATTAGGTTATGATTTTACAAATTAAGCACCAAAACATCATGTTATACAACAAATTTGACAGAAAAAGTAGTTCAATACACAGTAATGCTATGTAGTAATTACTGTATTTATGAATTTAGCACCAAAATATCACGATATATTGAAAACATTGACTACAAAAATGTGTTGGATAATCCAGAACGTTGGATAAGCGAGTGTTGGATAAGCGAGTGTTGGATAAGTGAGACTCTACTGTATTAGGAAGTTATGATTTGCCCAAGGTCACCCAGTAGGTTTTATGGCCAAGCAGGGATTTAAACCCTGGTCTCTAGTTAATAGTCCAATATTCAAACCACTACACCATGCTGGCTCTCTCCTACAATGATATTATTGTATTATATACCATTTGGCATTTCATCACCTCCAAGTAATTAATAGTAGGTCTCAAAGCAGCACCGGTGGTAAGTCTTTGCCTCCAGAGGAAC
Source organism: Anolis carolinensis (assembly GCF_035594765.1). NCBI lineage: Eukaryota > Metazoa > Chordata > Lepidosauria > Squamata > Anolidae > Anolis > Anolis carolinensis. The sequence continues at coordinate 26,544,145 of NW_026943819.1, forward strand.
CCCAGTAGTGACATTGCAAGATGGTTGAAGGACATCACTAACATTTATCTTGACTCGATAGATGATGTCGAGGAAATTAGACCTGCTTTTCATCTCTTTCTGGATTAATCCATCACAATCCCGCCATGTGATTTCCACAAAGTCCCACTTGCCACATCAGCTAAGTGATGACCTTTAGTACTTTCAATCGGCTAGGAAACCATTTGCATTTGGTAAAAACTCCTGCACTTTTGTTTGCTTGAGATGCCAAAGGAGAAGCGATCGTCCCTTCCGGAATATTTCATATCATTACCTTCAGTCTAGAGGTACAACTTTTGCACTTCATCAAGTTAAAATATTCCTAAATTAATTCCATCCCTTCCGAAAAGGATGTGTGTGTTGCAAAATGTGTTGCTCCCTGTGTACCTGGATAAACGGGTCCTGCAGGGCATCCTTGACAGCCAGATTTCACAATGCATTGCCCTTTGAAGTCATTGAGCCAACAAGATAATAGATTGGCCGGGTAATGGATCGGGAAGTGAAATAAATGAATACTGGCAGCACTAGGGTCATGTGCTCAGCTTTTATCAGCCTGTGTGATTGCGTATTTCTTTGGCTTCTCATGGCTGTCCATGTGGCTTGCTCCCACTCTTGCCTTCTTGCCCATTTGAGGAGCAGAGAGATATACCAAAGACTGCATAGCCACTGGTCCCTCCTCCTTCCTGTACTATTCCCACACACAGACTTTATATGCAACAGAGAGGAAGAAACTATCAATGCGGTGCAGTCACAGCTCTTTGCATTCCACCCATCATACATCAGCTTTGATACCAGCCATGATACAGAAACAGTCCCACCTATATCATTCCATGCTCTTGCTCTCCTTCCATATAAATAAAGTCAACATAACAATGCAGTCCTACACATAGAACTATATTGAGTAAACCAGGACTTTGTTCCAGATAATTCAGATTGTTGTTGTGTTCCTTCAAGTTGCTTTTGACTAATGGTGGCCCTCAAAATGAAGCTATGATGGAGTTTTCTTGGATAGGTTTTGCCCTTCTCTGAGAAAATGTGACTTATACAAGGTCACCCAAGGTTTCAAGTGGGGGTCCAACACTCAAAACACTACTCCATGATGGCCCTGATAGATCTGGCAGATGAACAAAATTGGTGCTACATCAGCAGCAAGCAACACACCGCTAGATGGACTAGCCTCTCCTCCAAAAGCTCTGAGGGAACATCTCCAATAGGACATCTCTCTCCAGAACTCACCATACAGCTAGACCTTAAAAGATTTGTAGGCTATTTTGTAGGGCAGTGCAATGTCTCTTCAGGGTCATGACCATTACATACAGCCATGTCCCAAGTCCTAAACCATCACTCTGACCAGGAGGTCATGAGTTTCGAGCCCCGCTCGGAGCCTATGTTTGTCTTGTCTTTGTTCTATGTTAAAAGGCATTGAACGTTTGCCTATATGTGTAATGTGATCCGCCCTGAGCCCTTCGGGGTGAGAAGGGCGGAATATAAATGCTATAAATAAATAAATAAATAAATAGTATTGGTGGGAAGCATCATATTTGAGAAACATTTCCAAACATTTTATAACATGGAAACAGGGAGTGCAGTCCAGAGATCAGCTGACCAATACTATGTAAATATATAATCAATGTTATTTGCAGGCAAAGACATTTTTGACCAGGCTGAAAATTTCTTTAGGTTCTGTAACTTTTCATGTTCTTCAGGTCTAAAAGACAGACCACCTAAGTCTTAGACAAGTCCTAGCAATTGCTTTGTGTTTCTCCCCTCTATATTCACCATCTAAACCCGATTCCCACATTCTTTCTGTCCCCAATGAATGATAGAAGAGTTGTGGTGGTGCAATGGGTTAAACCCTTGTGCCAGCTGACCTGAAGGTTGGGTTGCTGACCTGAAGGTGAGCTCCCATCTGTCAACTCTAGCTTGCAGGAACATGAGAGAAGCCTCCCAGCTAACACATCCAGGCGTCCCCTGGGCAACGTCTCTATAGACAGCCAATTCTCTCACACCAGAAGCAACTTGCAGTTTGTTCTCAAGTCGCTTCTGACATGAGATAGATAGATTGGATAGATAGATAGGTAGGTAGGTAGGTATCACTGATGAAATGGACCACCATCCATGAAATATTTGGTCTTTTAAGGTGCATCAAGACTCTTGTTGTTAAAAAGTAAAATATGGCGGATAAAATGAAAATCGAAAGGGTATCTTAGGGAACAGTGAAGTAGGTGAACATAGCTTTTATTATCCAAAGGAAAGCAGTTGACTTGTCCCCCCCCACACCTGTTTTTTTTCTCTTCCTCTTTTCTGTGACTTTCTGCATAAAAATTTATACAACTAGGAATTTCTGCATAAATTATATAAGCTACAGATTTCAGTTGGGAGCACACAGCCCTAGGCGCTACATACATGATGGCAATAATCATTTCAACAACACCCTTTGTCTTTCGAGCGCAGAAATACAGACACATGAATTTCCAATGGACTTCCTTCAAAGAATTTTAATATATGGGACAGTTCTTTCTAAAATGCCAACCCTTGTGAGCCAAACACAACCAGTCAGCAGTTACAATATCTCTTTAATCTGTTATCACTCTATAAATATTTGGGGAGGGAGATCGGTACGACGTACAACCCGACTGGCCGTTCCTTCATGTCCTCGGACTCCGGCTGTACTTTGTACAGTCAGCCCAGGGATAAAGTAATAGTATACTATTAATACATAACCCTATCTTTGAATAAAACTTTGCTTTATAATAAAATATCTTATTAACATGACTGTTTCTCGCTAGGTGTAAATCTCTTTCTATATATACACACACAAACATACACACACCATTGTACATAGAAGCACTGCTTTGGAGCTCCGCTGTTGGGTCGTAAAAAGGTGTTTTGCAATGGGATAGGGGAGATATAACCTTTTGCTTGCCGTAGCTTATAAAAACCCATGTTATTCTGGAAGGACGCCATATCCAGGATTATTCCTCATCGGAGTCCATGAAATAAAAGAGAATTGACTGCATGCAAGCTAGGGGATTGCTCGTCTTTAAAGGTTCACAGGAGAAGTCGCCTTTTGACGCTAAGGGACTTGCAATCTTAGCCGTTCTCTACGCTTTCATGGCATAACCGGGATGACTTGTCTCAGCGGAACACCTCCTCCTCTACTATTTAAAGGAAAAAAAACCCTACACACACATACAAAAAGATTATTGTTTTGCTTTCCCATGGGGCAGATGTCGGCTAGAAGCAGAACGGGGGAACCATGCGCACGCTTGGATATACGTACATATATATATATATATGAAAAGAGAACCCCCAAGAGAGCAAAGAGGCATCATGGGAAGGGGCAAAGAAACGCAGTGATTCAAGTCAAAAGTTCACAAGTAACAAGAGCCCAGCAACAACGGAAAGAAATGGACATGTGTCGAAACAAGAGATTTCCCAGCTTGCAATCGGATGGGCAAAAGTGAGAAATAGCCCTCCCTGACCAAAATAATTTTAGTGTTTTAGAAAAAGAATAAATTTCTCTTGGACACAGAAGGAATTTAAGTTATGTAAAATGGCACCTGGGGGGGATGTATGGAAAGGGTCTCTACAAGCAATGTGGAGAATCCTATAGATCCTTTATGGCAGCTCCTCCATTTTTTAAGAATGAACAACTGAAGCATTTGCTTCCCCCAAACCACAGCACAACTGGAGGTTTGCATTTAGGGGATGCAAGAAAAGCCCACCTTGTTGGGATGCTATTCTTATCTCTAGGTAGGGAAAAGGCAAATCTGACATAGCTCACCGACAACCTCCTCAAGAATCACAGGCATTTTGTTCCCATCTCTATCCTGGCGTAAAAAAAGTGCTAAATGTGGTCGCATATTCAGAATAGACCACCAAGCTTTGGTTTCAAATGTGTTTAGCTAGTGTACGCCTGCAACTTCAGATAAACTTATTCAAATGCAGCTCAACTTTCCGGCTGCCCTTTGTTCAGTCCCTGTTCCAAAATCAACCCATATTCAAAATATTATTGTAAGGAAAACAAAAAAGTGGGAGAGGGCTGCAGCGTTTTGGAGGAGGAAGGGTAGGACAAACATAAAAAACACAATAAGTATTACAAAAACACAACACAGGGGGTTTGGAGTTCCTCCAGCAAACATCCAGATGAGAATCATCATAGTGTTTCAAACACGAAGAATATTTTCAATCAAATGGGACAGCTAACCTTACTGAAATAGTGCAGGATACTGCTTGGCGGCTGACTTACTGGCCCACAATACGAAGTGCTTCTGTTTAATGCTTGGTGTTGTCTACACCCAACTGGCCCCCAAGCTATTTTGGAGAGAAAGCCAGCCAAAAAAGTGATTTAAACAAACTTTGCAGCGTGCCCTAGTTTCTGTGCTTTGGAAGCCGCAGTGTGCTAACACAGGTGTTATGTCTCTTATCAGAGTTTTTGTTTGTTTGTCTGCAGCTTGCTTACAGAAGGGCACCAGATATTCCACAGACCTCAGCCTTGTAGAACACAACTTACAGATTTCGACCCACTTCCTTTCCAAGCTAATCTCAGGTAACAAAAAGACGACAGGCTGCCCAAGTAAAGGGACGGCCACGTCTGAAATCTGAGTCCGTTCACTGAGTAAACGTGAGCACTGCAAGATCTTTCCTTGTTGTTGTTTTTAAAGCATGTACCTTAATGTATGTTCTGAGGCCTCCAACTCTGACTGGGTGAATGCAATTAACCTTCTAGGCTTTGAAGCAAACCCGCCACATTTGAAGAACAGCAGAGCAGGTTGGGAGAAACCAAAGAAAAAGCCGCACACACGTGTGAAGTCGGTCACCTCCCCTTAAAACCTTCAATATTTTCACCTGGGCTGGACCCTGGTGGTGCTCAGTCTCGCTGGTTTGGGCCAGCGAAACGTCGGCTAGAGAAATAACCTGGGACTTACATAAAACCAACCCTCAAGCGGGCAAACCAAAAGGAAATTCCCCCCTTCCCTTCCCGTCCCGTCCTCCTCGGCAGAAAAGTCCTCGGTTGCGTGCACAAGGGAGGCGCGTGTGGCCATGCACCACCTGAAGCCTGGGGAGGAGGGGAGGGCTACTTGGCCTTCGAGTCCACATAGATCTTATCTCCATCCCGAATGCCGTAGGAATGCAGCGCCCGCGAGTTGTACTTCATCTCTTCGGGGCCGAAGGGGGCTTCGTGGTCCAAGTAGGTGACTAGCATGTTGCTGGTGGGCAACTGGACCAGCCCTTTCAGTTGCTTCTTTAACTCGGCAACCGTCTGATCCAGGCGGATGGTCATCTCCTCCACCTGGTCTTTGAAGTGGACCTCCACTTTGGCGCTGCTCCTGGGCCGCAGGTCCACGACGGCCAGCTTTTCCAGCTTCCCGTATTTCGTCACTAGGTCATGATACCTGGGAAAGTATGTGAAAAAAAAGAGAAGAGAAAAAGAAAGACGCAGGAGTTATGACTGCAACTGTTTGCCTCATTGCTCAAATGCTGACATGAGTGCTCACTGCTGTAACTATTACATTTCTACATAATTTTATTTATATCCTGGCTTGTTTGGGGTTCATTTGGCAAAAAGGTCCCTTCAAGGCTACTAACCAGTTATTGATGGATCTGCTCCAAGAAGTGAGTCAAGAGTGATAGGATGTGCATTTTTAATGAATGATACCACTGAGATTCCACATCCTCACTGGTAACATAACAGCCAAATAGGGTAGTTCCAGCTTATCAGCCTGTCTGGCTGCTGCTGAATTGATGTTAAATTAAAACTATCTTCCATTCCCCGCTTCTCCCCTCTGCACTTTTTTCTACAGGCAAAGAGTGACCAAATGTACTTCCTTTTGTTTGGCCTGCAAACCCCAAAGCCCATCTGAAGTTGCCCTCAAGGAACAAAGTGGACATCTGCTTTGCAACTCCTTCTCAGAAAGTGAACATTTTATGCAATTAGAAATTAAGATTGTTCATGCCGCAGTATTACCAACTTCAATACAGCGGCATAAACTATCTTAATTTCTAATTGCATAAAATTTTCACTTTCTGAGGAGTTGCAATTAAGATTGTTCATGCCACAGTATTACCAACTTCAATTGCCTTCTGAGCCCTGCCACGTGCACAATGGAGGACCTTCTGATAGCAACACCAGAGGCACTCCAAGTGGCCAGCTACTTGTCAAAGGACATTTAGTATAATTCCGAGCTCTTAACTTTGGTGTTTTTAAATACATTACAACTGTACCCTTGGTTTGCGCTTCTGACACAATAAATAAATATCAACTTCAATGCACGGGTGTGAAAGCTGGTCAAGGAAGAAAGCTGTCCTCTGCATATAATGTATTTCTGTCTGGGAGAATCTTATGCTAGTGTTTACAGTGAAGAAAGCCGATAGGAAAAGAATTAGCTCATCTGAAATGTGGTATTGGGTGAGAGACAAATGTATCCAAGAACAAAGCTTGAGCTCTCCCTAGAAGCCAAAAAGATTAAACTATCATACTTTGGATGTATTATGAGAAACACGACTTCATTAAACTTGACACACAAGAAGGTAGACGTCAGTAGGAAAAGTGGAAGACCATATTACAGATGGATTGACTCAATGATGGATGTGAATTAGCAAGACTAGAGCATGGCTCTTCAAAACAGGGTGGCTTGGAGGACTCTCATTCATAGGGTCACCAGGAGATGAAGTTGACTTGATGGCAGTTTGCAATAAAATCACCTTTGTCCAGTTTCTGCTCATGTGCAAGTATAAGATGGATTCTGCATCACAGATTCACATGCAGTGTTCCTGAACAGAGAAGATAAGGCATGACCGAGTTGGGAGAAGGGGGAAATGGAGCAGTGCCCTGCCTGGATGAGCATGAACCTGTTCAACGGGTTTCTCCATCCTCCCAGAGAAGTTCCTTTGTCCCGTGCCTTTGGGTAGATATTTGTCCCCTCGATGTTCTCTCCCCTCCATCCGCTGGGTATCTCTCTGACTAAGAATGAGGGGACAGAGTCTCTTCTGCCGGGCTGGGAAAGTGGCAAAAAGTCAACCTTGAGTACAAGGTAATTGAAAAGACAAAGGGTGGCCGAGAGAAGGTAACGTTTCAGTCTCCCAGCGATGGCCGAAACTGAAAACTTCTTTTGTCTGTGGTCCGACTCAGGGCTTGAACGTGATCGCTGCTGTGTCACTGCTCCCGTCAGGGGAGGATGGAGGGAGGCCATTGTGGCGAAGGAGGCCCCGCGCGGGACTCATGTGAGGCGTAGGAATGTTCCCTCAACAGCGGAGTCTCTGTCTGCCGGGAAGGCCAGGTAACTGACACAGCGCATGGCGAGGCTTTCTCAAGCGCCTTGGACAAAACCGGCCTTCATAGGGCGGGCAGCGGAGCCCTCTCGCACAGGCCCCTGGCTCTAGCTCTCCCGGCACCCATTAAGATACAAATCAACCTGCTTGGGAAACAATGGCTCCATCGCTGAGAAAGAAAAGCCCGCATTTTCAGAAACAGGGGTGGTTAAAGCTAGTAGTGATGGGAAAAAGGATCGTCCCAGAATGCATTTCAACACCTTCACTTACTGGAACCAAAACACTTCAAAGCACCATCCATGCCAAACAAAGCATGGGGCAAAAAAAAGGAGGAAGACTTTTTCCTGTCCAATTACTGCAAACCGAATTTCAATGCAGAGGTGAGGGCTGTTTCTGGCAACAGTCAAACTGCCATTCTCTTCTAAAGCTTAATAAAAGTATGTTTGGAATCAATTCTTCAATTGAGAAGGATCCGAGTGCTATTTTCCATTTCCGCTCCTTCAAAACTATGCTTTCTGTACAGGTGAAATGTGCATGGATTAATCCAAGAGTAAAATGAAGTGACAGGGAAAAGGTGTTTTATTCAGCAAACTACAGAAAGAACTGCTTTTTCGGACGCTGCGTGGGATAGTGAACTGAGAAAGCTGGCAAGAAGTGGGGGCGTTTGCTTCCTTCATTTTTAATTTGGTCTACATGTGTCTAGGATGGGACTGGATGAATAGCACAATCTGAACGGGCATTGAGAGTTTCATGTAAAGATTCCACAATACCTGGTGTCTAAAGATAACCCTGCTGTGTGCCTGCAAGTCGTTTCCAATTCACAGCGAGCCAAAGGCAAGCCTATCCTGGGGTTTTCTTGGCAGGATCTGTTGAGACGGTGTTTGCCTCTCTCCAAAAAGATAACCTAGCTATTCCCTTAATAATAAGAGGAGCAGATAGGGATGCAGAACAGGTACGGCATTTACACAAGAGCACAGTTCTGAAAGAATCACAGGCAAGAGAGTGCGACTTTGTTCCTGAAACGGGTGGAAGAGGAGACAGGGAATGGAACGGGTTAAGGCACCCCGCTCTCTTCCTCCCATAACAAAATGGCCGAGAAGTGGAACCTGAACTTTGGTCCCGGGGGACACCTTCTCAGCAACACGCAACCTGCTCTGATGATATCTCTGAAAAAGTCTACTGCTTCCATGAAGGTGGGGGGAGCTTTAATGGGCACACAAGTATGTCAGAGACCCCACGCAGACGGGGCCGCTTGAACAAAGGGGCCATTGAGCAGGGAAGGGGCCCGGGCCCATGTCCCAATGGGAGGCTGAATCCAATTCCCCCTCCTCTTTGACACACAACTCAGGCAGAACAAGCTGGCTGCAATAGTTCAGTTACCTTTTAAAAACAAGAACAGGAGTGCAGGAGGCAAGGCTTTCTCTGAAGCAGCAGCATAAAGGTTGGCTTGCCTCCTAAGAGAGGTCAGGCTGGCTCCATCCTTTTTGCTGCTGGAAGGTGGGCAAAGCTATATTTGTTCGTCGGACTGTCAGTATTTATTCCCGACTTCTTAATTTCATAGCGTTATAGAGCTGGGAGAGGCCACAAGGGACATAAGAGTCCAAACCCTTGCCAGGCAGAAAGGCACAATCAAAGCACTCCATCCAACCTTTGCTTAAACACTGTCAAAGGTGACTCCATCAGACTCAACAGCTCTTACTCTTCCTAATGTTTGGGTGGAAACTCTTTTGCAGTAGTTTGAATTCATTGCTCCATGTCTTAGACGTTTGGAGCAGAAGAAAACAAGCCTGCTCTCTCTTCAATATGACTATTCATTTTAAATCCTCTTTTTCGATTTTTTTAAAAATCAATTTAACTGTACAGGACTCTGGGAAGAGCAAATATATATTTGTAATTGTTACTGAAGACACAATAAAGGGGAACACAAAGTGAATCATAGAAAAGCTGGGGCAGTGCATTTCAAGATTAAATTTTGTTCTTAATGGAAGTTATACACTGCCTAATACAAGGAAAACCAGATGATTCCTCTTCTGTCTAAAACACAGACGTGTGCATTTCACCTTAAGAACAAACAAGCATATTGAGCCCTGAAGATGACCTGGGAAGGAATTCCACTGGAGCATTGCAGCACAACAACATACTTGGGAGTTACCCTGGAGCATGCCCTGACTTACAAGAAGTATAGCTTGACTATCAAGCAAAAAAGTGGGCACTAGAAATAATATACAGAAGCTAACTGGCATAACCTGGAGATCATAACCAGACACAGTGAAGAGATCTGCCCTTGTGCTTTGCTACTCTGCTGCTGAATACACATACCTAGTGTGGAATACATCTCAACACATTAAAACAGAGGATGTGGTCCTTAATGAGACATGCTGCATTATCACAGGATGCCTACGCCCTATACTGCTGGAGAAATTATACTGTTTAGCCAGTATTGCACCACCTGATATCCGCCGGAAAGTATCAGCCTGTAATGAAAGGATCAAGGCATAAACATCTCTGGCCCATTCTCTGTCCAGATATCAGCAAGCAAGCCAACATATTAAATCAAGAAATGGCTTCCCAAAATCTAAAGAGATACTTGCAGGAACATCTCAGCAAACGAGAGTCCAAAAGTGGGACCGGATGAGAAACTCCCTCCTGGACACACAGAAGATGGGGTGACTTAGAAGGTGCTAAACAGACTGTGGTCTGGCACCATGAGATGCAGAGCCAACCTTGAGAAATGGGGCCACAAAGTGGAGTCTACGATATTTGAGCGCGAAGAGCAAACCACAGACCACCTATTACAAGGCAGCCTGAGGACATGCACAATGGAGGACTTTCTTACAGCAACACCAGAGGCACTTGAAGAGGCCAGCTCTTGTCAAAGGAAATTTAGCATAATACAAAGTTTTTAATTTGTTTGTGGTTTTTTATACATTATAGCTGTATTCTCAATTTGCTTCTAAGACAATAAATAAATACAGTAGAGTCTCGCTTATCCAAGCCTCTGGATTATCCAAGCCATTTTTGTAGTCAATGTTTTCAATATATCGTGATATTTTGGTGCTAAATTCGTAAATACAGTAATTACAACATAACATTACTGCGTATTGAACTGCTTTTTCTGTCAAATTTGTTGTAAAACATGATGTTTTGGTGCTTAATTTGTAAAATCATAACCTAATTTGATGTTTAATTGGCTTTTCCTTAATCCCTCCTTATTATCCAAGACATTCGTTTATCCAAGCTTCTGCTAGCCCGTTTAGCTTGGATAAGTGAGACTCTACTGTATACTGATGTTATAGCTGCCTTGAGTTCTAGTCTTGGAGTAAAGGTATAAATAAGGGGACAGGCTTATTGAGTTTGGGATTTGGCATTAGGCAAATGGGTATTAGAGTCTTTATTAGCATCTACCATTAATGCAGCATATTTATAACTGTAATGACTGCAATAGGAAAGAACTATTTATTTATTTATTTATTTACAGTATTTATATTCCGCCCTTCTCACCCCGAAGGGGACTCAGGGTGGATCACATTATAACACACATAGGGCAAACATTCAATGCCCATAAACACATCAAACAGAGACTGAGAGACACACACGCAGAGGCAAGTTAACCTTCTTCTGAGGGGATGTTCGATTCTGGCCACAGGGGGGAGCAGCTGCTTCATCATCCACACTGACGGCACTTCCTCATTCCAGGTCGTAAATTAGTTAATCTTGCCTCCCCACTTATAAGTGGTACCTTATTTCCTACTTGATAGATGCAACTATCTTTCGGGTTGCTAGGTCAGCAACGAGCAGGGGCTATTTTTTATTTTTAATTGACGGGTGCTCACCCCGCCACGGGCTCGCCTCGAACTCATGACCTCATGGTCAGAGTGATTTAAGGCAGCTGCTCAACAGCTGCGCCACAGCCCGGCCCCCTATATATAAACTATAAAAGTTGTTGGCTTAGATATCTGGATGGTGGCAAGACAACACAGTGAGTTTCTGGCAGAGATGAGATCTGAATGAGGGGCATCCCAGTTTATGGTTCAATTTCTTGGAAGGTTCAGGACATCTTACCTGAAAGGGGCTTCTTCTGGAGGAAAGTCAATGTAATAACGAATGAAAAACCTTTCGGCATCCTCCCGCTCTCCTTCCACAATGACGCTCCCGTTCAGTTTGGTGATGGATGGCAACCTGCCATGTACAAAAGAAGGGGAATTATTAACATCTTAATAAGGGCAGCAAAAGCGGGGGAACTGAGTCCACAATTTAAGTCTTCGGCAAAAGAGAGATTTGTGTTCTCAGAAGAATTCCTCCCCCACCAGAATCAAGCGTATCTCTCAAAGGAATGGAATTTTGTACCAGCGCCTTGGAAGGGACCGTTTGATTTAAAACCATGCACTGCAATTTGAATATAAATGTATTCTATAATTCTCCAAGCGCCCTTCTTCTAGTTGGGCTTTCAGAAGCGCTTCATAAAATATCGCCTGCCTTTAAAAAATGGCTGCGGTCTCGTTCAACCAACTGTCTCTACATTTTTAAAGGTGGGAAGTGTGTAAAAGGATCTTTTGAACAGTATCTGTGTGTCAAACAGTTCCGGAGACCACTGAGAAAAAGAGCCATGCGCAAGAGAGAGAGAGGGGAGGATTGACTCATTTTTTGTGAAATACACAGAAAGAACATCTAAATGGCGTGGATCAGAAGCTTTACAAAAGAGGTATATGGGGAAAAATGATCATCGGACCTTGCTATTACCAGCTTCCTGCGCTCCTCGTTGGTGTACGGCTGAAGGAGAGGGATTCCCAACAACCTCACTTCTTCAAGTCTAGGAAATGAATTGAGCTTCTCAATGTCTTCCCAGGAATGCAGACCTGCTTTTTTTAAAAAGGAAAGGAAGCATTTAGGCAATAAAAGAAATCTGCAAGAACAGAAAGATGAAAGGGAATCACAACACCATGCAGATAAATTAGTTGGTGACTGAGTGGCTACACAGACAGGTCTTTTATGGGTGTCTGTATATTGGGTTGCGGTGGGTTTTCCAGGCTGAATGGCCATGTTCCAGAAGCATTCTCTCCTGATGTTTCGCCTACATCGATGGCAGGCATCCTCAGAGGTTGTGAGGTCTGTTGGAAACTAGGCAAGTGAGATTTATATATCTGTGGAAGGCCCAAAGTGGAAGAACTCTTGCCTGTTTGAGGCAAGTATGAATAGTGCAATTGGCTGCCTTGATTAGCACTGAATGGCCTTGCAGCTTCAAAGTCTGGCTTCTTCCTGCTTGTAAGAATCCTTTATTGTATTAAAAAAAACTCTAAAGTCAAGACAGTAAATAAAGAACAACGCTCAGAAAACTGGAAAGAATCAGGGCCAGCTAACACCTCCCAACAAAGGATTCCCCCAGGCAGGAAGAAGCCAGTCTTTGAAGCTGCAAGGCCATTCAATGCTAATCAAGCTGGCTAATTGCAACATTCACACTTGCTTCCAAACAGATAAGAGTTCTTTCTCCCACCCTGGACATTATTCCACAGATATATAAATCCCATTTGCATAGTCTTCCAACAGACCTCCCAACCTCTGAGGATGCCTGCCATAGATGTGGGCGAAACTTCAGGAGAGAATGCTTCTGGAGCATGGCCGTACAGCCTGGAAAACTCACAGCAATCCAGTGATTCTGGCCATGGAAGCCTTTGACAACACATTGTCTGTACATTGTTTTAATGAATTGATGTTTTTAATGTAGTACCTCTTTAAACAACTTTGCATTAGGTTTTAAATTCTATATTTTGATTTTATTCATATTGTGAACCACCTTGAGAGCTACTCAGGAGAAAAGCAGCATATAAAACAAATTGAAAAATATCTGTTCCTTTAATTATCACCTGCCTTGAAATTTTTTGAAGCTCTGCTTATTTTAGGGCTGTCTACATCTTTGTAATAATGTTTTTATATTAGTGCACCCCCATGATTTATTTATTCATATGAGTGTAGCAGTTTCAGCACTGAACTACAACCCACTGGTGACTCTAGGTGAGTAACACACTCTCAGCCCTAGAAATCCTAAGATTCGTCACAGGATTGCCTTAAGTCAGACACAACTTGAAGGCCTACAGAAACAACTTGGCTTGTAAAACAGTTCAGAATTGCTAATAATTAAATGAAGCTTATTTATCCCAAGGTATCCTTATATATACGTATGTATTGGCAGCAGTGATGGAGCAGGGGAATCCACCAACAAAACTTGCCTTCTGATTCAGCAGGACCCTTTTTCCTTCAGTATCTCACCTGACTTATGCAGGCTGATGGACCGCAAATTTGGGAACAGCCTTGCGAGGGCATCTTCCGAATCCTCGATGGTCGTAAGGTAGTTATTGGCCAAGACCAACGTGTCTAGTGATGGAAACATGACGCCTAACTTCCGGATTTCAGTCCAGTCCTTGAGATTATTGTCAGTGATGTGGAGCAACTTGAGAGAGTGACAGCAAACCGGAGAACAAGACACTGTTTTATAGTCGTTAAGGCACAGGAAGAGTTCCTCCAAGCTGTGGGGAGAAAATAAGAAACTGCTGGCTAGAGGAACTGTGGGAGTTATAATCCATATGCTACTGGTAATGACAGTATGAGATAACAGTTTTCCTCTGCTCTGCCCCAGCAGAACAGTAGAGCCAATGTCTGTCCTCTTATGGAAAGTGCAGGGAGCTCTTTAACTGGAATTTGTCAGCCAGCCTCCCTCCCGACCTTCATTTCATCTCACTCCAAAGCCAGTCCATTAGCGATTTATCTGACCTTGTTAATGGAGGAACGCCACAGAGGTATTGCATACTGGCATCAACTATCAACTTGATGGTCAAATGTACATTGATTTAGAGGATGGGCGCACCAAGCTTTGCACATAATGAATTCCTGACCCTTGAAATTATGTTACCCAACTGCGATCTAAATTCTTTAAAAAGAAAGCAGGACTCTACATGCAGCAGGATGAGCTTATTGCAATCTTATCAGGGTACAAGTGGGGCCTCCTATTTTTGAATGCACCAGCATAGAAAACTACAGTAGTCTCGCTTATCCAACCTTCTGGATTATTCAATGTTGTCTGCCTCCCATCCAGATCCACAACTGTTTCGCTACGCAGCAACGCGCAGCAGACCAACATGCCCATTAACAACACAAGTGCAGACACGCTCCCAAACAAGGGGCAAATTTGTTGTAAAATATGTTTTGGTGCTTAATTTGTAAAATCATAACATAATTTGACATTTAATAGACTTTCCTTAATCCCTCCTTATTATTCAACATTCTGCCAGCCTGTTTATGTTGGATAAGTGAGACTCTACTGTATTGTCAAGTGGAAAGCAAACATATCCGGGAGCAACAGTCCAGGTCTAAATTGGAAGCTGTTGATTAGAAGACCATCTCATAACCAAGAGGTCCCTGGTTCAAACTCTGCATGAACATACAATGTTGGCTCAGCACCACAAATACCAAACCAAAGTATTTTAGGGTCAAAAATAAGCTTGCACTAACTGAGGAAGTCCGCATATATTTTGGGATAATGTGGGTTTTTAGCTTCTTTCCAATGTACTTCCGGGACCTTTCGTCTACACTATGGACCCAGAGAAAAGGCAGCTGGAACTTGGAGAAGTCATTAGTCCAATTAGATTGCAGCTAACCTCTCCAGTGTCTGTACAATATGCCAAAACCAAGCTAGAATAAAGAGAAGAAACAAAACACACAGCCTCCCAGGTGAATCATTCCTCCCTTGCCTCTGGCATGCCTTTGTTGCTGTCTTTTTTTTTCCATGTCAGCAGCAACTTGAGAAACAGCAAGTTGCTTCTGGTGTGAGAAAATTGGCTGTCTGGACATTGCCCGGGGATGCCCGGATGTTTTGATATTTTTACCATCCTTGTGAGAGGCTTCTTTCATGTCCCTGCATAGGGAGCTGGAGGTGACAGAGGAAGCTCACCTGCTCTCCCTGGATTTGAACCGCTGACCTTTCGGTCAGCAGTCCTGCTGGCACAAGACCATGCCACCGTGGGATCCTTTCAGCAGAGGATTCCTTCTACTGTAGACAGCTCAAGGCATGAACGTTGAATTGCGTGTCTCAAGTTACAGTCTCAATAATATTTACAACCAAAGAACCCCAAGGTCATTGTTGGATCCCTCTGCCTCTCAAACAGCAACAGATAAGCACCCTGTATTGTAATAGAAACATCTCCTGCCCAATAATCTTTGATGTGAACTCAAGAGCTTCCCTTGGCAATCAAAGCAATTGCTAATGTGCAAATGCTCCAACTGCAGCAGGATAACAGGCCATTCCTGGAATCCTCAAAAAGCAGCATTCCCCACTCATGATTTACAACAGAAATTTTAGCTAGGTGAGTATTATCATATTCCTTCTTTCTTTAAAAGATCAGTTAGGGAAAACTTGCCAAATTTTAGCAACGAATCCTCATTGCTTCAGGAGAATGTGAACATGGGACTTCTTGGTCCACAGTCAGTTAGCCTTTTGTACCAGACAGCCTTCTGATCTGCACAGAAAGGGAGGCCATCTTTATTCTGCCCCGCTCCCCCTTGGCTTACTCTGGCAATTCTTGTAGTATTGTATGGACTGTTTCCCAGGATGCTTTGCTGTTGTTGAGCACAAGTTTCCGGACGCCGGAGAATGAGCCGGCGCATCCCCTCTCTAAAACCGACAAGTTCAGCGGGTTGGAGCTCAGGTTGAGAAACGCCAAGTGAGGGACGTTTGACACAATTTTACTGACCTGAGAGGGAAAAGGAGGGGAGGGAGACAAGCCATCAGGCAGTAACTGAACCTCAAATCATATTCTGTCATCTAAGAGAGATTTCACCCAAGCTTTCCAGCGCAGCTCATTCAGCCAAAGAATAATACGGCTCCCAATAGCGCATGAGATAGTCATCTGTAATTCATACCGCTGCTATTTGTTGATTTAGAGTGATTGGCTAATTGCTTGTTCACCTCAATGGTTCATTTAATTACACCTTTAAAAAAAGGCTTGATAAGGAAATGGGAAAAAAAGGCAAATAGCTGGCAGGCTTCATAAAAACCACCTGAATGGTAGCTAAAGGAAAAAAAGAATCTAAAAGCAGCCAAGGTTTCTCAAAGGGCTATTTTACCTGGGGCCAGACATCTTTTCTGCAATCTTACAAGCACCACGTTCCATAAAATGTTAACTGCTGTGTGCAAAGCGAGAAAAAAAAAGGCTGCAGACTTTAGTTGATGGCCAGTCTTTTATGGCCTCGACTCACAATTCCCTTCTGCAAAACCAAAGCCACATCTGTTTTGGAAAATGCCTCTATAACAGGCTGTGAGCTAAATATGTGAGCAGAAATTTTTGCAAAACCGAGCACATGTAGATCTGACACAAAGAATAGTGTGAACAAGATTACAATTTGGCTCAATCCACAGCTGGAGACCTCACATACAGAAGGTCCACTATTTTTTTTTTACATAGTGGTCGGTGCTCCTTAGTTTTGTGCTATTTGGGTCCCCAGATGTTTATTGAATGACAACGCCAATCCCTTTTGATTATCTGCCATGCGGACCAGGGACAACAGGAATTGCAACCCAACAGCACTTGTGGCTCTGAGTTTGGGAAAGGGTTAAAGGACATATTAAAGTAAGGAATCACATCCACAAGTCTTGCAACTCAATGCAAACCCCACTCCCCTGACTAAACCAAACAAACAGCAGCCTTCCAGATGTTACTCTATCACAACTCCCATCAGTTCTAGTCACAATGCCACATAAAAGGCCATGGGAGGCCAGATTAGGTTCATAGGTTTTGCTTTGGCAAATGTGACTTTGAACAATATCTGCACAGCTCCCGTACCTCATGCCAATCTTCCAGTTTATTGTCAGAGAGATCGAGTTCGGACACATGAGCACAGAAGGCGGCAATCTCGTTTTCATCCCCGGCGCACGTTATTCCGCAGCTGTTCAAAACCAGCACACTGGGGAGGTTGAGGCGATCTGGAAAGAAAGCCAGGAACAGCGGTGCACTACTTTGTGTGACAAACCTTGTAAAGGATCTCCTGGGTGTTTGAGTAAAATAAATCAGGCCAAACTATATAAAATATAGCAAACAATTCATACGTGGGCCTCGTAGGCTCGTTTTGTTTGTCTGCTCATTCATGTTACAAAGACTCAGCCATTCTTGATATCATAGACAGACATAGTAAAGGTTTAAAACTACCGCAAAATCACTGAGTTCATCGTCCTTCAACAGATGGGTCACGACCTGCAATGGGTCCTACACAAAGTTATGGTCAGTGGTGGCATCTTCTCTATGTGATTTTTGTAAAAAGTAGTAGAAAAGAGAGAGAAGCAGGGGAGAAAGTAAAAAGACAGAAGCATCCAGTAAAACACTTAAATATGTTCCATGGTTACCTGTAAGTTAATGGGAGGCCTTATGTGTGAACACATGTTAGACTTTAGATGTCACCTATTTCGCAGGCAAGTTCAGCAACTGGAATTCTCAACTGAGTTTATACAGAATCCATTCTGGATACATTTTTTTTTTTAAAAAAAAGGTTGCAACCAGATCCACTGCTGAGATGCTCTTTTCATCATTCCTTGGAGTTATTAATGGAGCATCCTGAAAGTTTCTGTTAAGGTGACTCCGCTGCAGTTAATTTTGAGTGGCATATGATGCACTTTGTCCTTGACTGACTCAACTTATTTCTGCTCTTTTCTGTCAAACTTGGTTACTGTCATTTCCACCCAAATAGTTTCCTTGTATTTTCCTCCCTTTGGGGTGGCTGTGATACAAATCAACCTGACAGGGATTTAAAATGACACTCTTTGTGTGTGTGTGTGTGTATACATGTTAGAGGTAAGGGTGAAGCTGTTCTATACACCAAAAGCAAGCGGAAATGTTATCCATCCTGCCCTTTACCTTCTACATAACCAGAGAAAGAACAGGGAAAGGAATATCAGTATTATTCCCGCTCTTCAGACAGATTTGTCAGCACATCAGAGACGACAACCAAAGGTCTTCCTCAGAACCTGTACCTTTCATAGGTGATCCCTGAGGGGTCGCTGGGACATGAACGCCCATCCCAGGACCACGTCGGTACGGAAAGTTTTCTGGGCTGTATTTCTCGCACAGAACTTGCATGAAGCTTCTCCCAGCAGGCTGATCCATGGTCCCTTCTTGAAATTCTATGTTCAAGAAAAGGAGAGAAAACAAAGTTGCTCTTTCCACCAGAAAAACTATTCCAAGACAGAAAGAACATCTATTCCTGCAAGTCAAGATTATCCCCATGTCTGAACTGTGAAACAAAACAGAAAGGTTGCTATCAACTGAAGTCCACAGAAATGCTTGTTATGTATGGTACACATATTGCTAATTACTGTTGGATGTGATGAGCTAATTGAGCTTCAAGATGGATAGGAATGTGTGCATATTTCATCTTTGTCCTAGCATGGACTCAAGATGTTTTACAAAAACAGAAACACAAACAAACAAAGGCTAAATCTTGATCACAGTGAGAACACAATTAAACAAGTTACTATATTAAAATGTTATGGTTTTTTGAAAGCGTAAAATCACAATCAAAAATACAGTACACACAACCAATAAAAGTTAAAAATACCTTTACACACAATAGATATGACTTCCTGCAACTGATTACTCATTACATGCCATTTGGCCCTTGCCTGACAATGAAAGGACAGAAGAAATGAAGGGAATTTCACAGATTGGGAGTATTTTAAGTACATTTTAATATGTGGTTTTATAGATGTATTTGACTATGTCATGCCCACCTTGAGCCGAAAAGAGAGGCAGGTAATAAATAAAATAATAAGAACCATAATCATCCAACAAGATCCTTCTCCACATCCTCACCAGACAGGCCTGTAATGATGGTAGGACAGGGAGAAAGTCCCTTCCCAAAGAACAGGTCATGGGGATGTACAGATAGTGCGGACCTAAGTCATATGGGACTTTATTGGCAGTTTTACATCTGCAGAACACAAGCTGCCCTAAGAACAGTCTTAACATAAGCCTTCCTTAAGATCAACGTTCTCAGTTCTAAGAGTGGTGCATAACTCCAATTTTATTCTGGAGCTATAGGAGAACATCCTGCATTCATCCAAGAGGATCAAAGGAGATTTATTTTTATATACCACACATTAGTTTTGTTTTTTTTACAAGAGAACATACACACATTATATTTGGGTGCAGGGTTAGATTGGAGGTTGGTTTCCTGATTCCTTTTTCCTACCTTTGATTTGTGCTTGTATTTTAAAATTTGGAAGGGGGGGGGGGGAGAAACTGGTTTAAAACAACAAAAATGACACATAATAGGACACTCTAGTACTGACAAATCTGTTTATATTTCTGTCTTCTATATATGAATTCACTAAGGATCTACTGGTAGATCTTTAGGTAATTTACAATATCTTAAACATTTCTGTGTCCTGACATTGACATCACAACAGAAACAAAATGGATCCCCCTCTCTACTTATCCTAATTTATACTTTTCAAAATAATGAAGGCACGCTATAGCCCGCTGTAATATTTCATGTGGAAAGAAATTCAATTCGGGTCTTGTCTTCAAAACTAGATCAAAATTCTCTAATCCTAATTGCCTGTCATTTGCAACAAGCTTCAGTTGGTGAATGTTAGTTGGTGAACAAACCCGACTGCAGAAATCTGAATTTTGCCTTCACTTCCTTTATATGTCTGTTTTAGCACCTCTCTGCTCCCATATGGAATTTACTTACTGGTTTCAGCATCAGCTCTCCATAAGTTAACAGATGTGGCTCTTAGCAGAATCAATTCAGCCAGCCCTTCATTTTTTTCAGAGGCGAAACATCACACATCCATGTAACTTGCTGCAACGGGAAGAAAGAGAGACCTTTAGCAACAAGGTTTAGCTTTGGCTTCTGGAAAACCTAAGGCCAGGTCAATTTGATTCAAATATGGCCAGAAGAACATCTATAAGAAACAGCTTTGTCCACCAGCTTCAAAAGGTCAAAGAGGGTGATCAAACCAATTTATGGAGAAGGAGAAGTCTATTAATGACTGCTTACCATCATGGATAAATTACATGTTCAGAGGTAGCATAACACTGCCCACCAGTTGTAATAGAGATGACAAACCAACAAGGAATGGCGATTGCCTTTATGTCTTGTTTATGGGCTTCCGAGAGGCAATTTGGATGAATAGGCAGGAAACGGGTTCCAGTAGAAGATTTGTCCTGATTCTCTTTAAGTTAAAAAAAGTTCTGGAAATGATGGTCATCATACAAAGGACAACACTCTCCAAGTTTAAAAATAATTCCAATGTTTAATATGTCACTAGTGCAATGGGCTCCCCAGAACTTCTGTTCCTTATAGAACCAATATACCCAGCCTTGATGACCGATGCTCAGGCACAATACCCTCACAAATCAGGCCATGATACACAGAACTTCCAAAAAGTGTTCCTAAAATCAGACCTTTCATCTGAAAGAAGATAACATGCAGGGGCCCCATTCTATACTTAAATAAGCACACAGAAAGAATTTACTTCAGTCTACTTTAAAAATAAAGGACAAAGACATTTCATGGCAGTATTATTCAACATGAAAGGGTTCTACAGGTCGACCGTCAGTTGCTGCTGCAGAGATGAAGGAAGGCATATCGCATCGATCACCCTGGCTGACTGACATAATTTTATCTGAAAACCTCAAAATGACAACAAATTATGCTGCTGACTGCACTTTTTCCTCCAAAGAGCAGAAAACTTAGGTCAAATACAAACCCAATGTAAATTGTGAAGCAGAAATTGGGAAACAGGCATTTATTTGGAAAGCTGTCATATGAAAAAGAGTTTCCAAACTTACTATCAATATGGAAAAGTTTCCAAACTGGTGCATGACTTTGGCAGAACTACTTTTCTCATATTGCTCATGTGTGAAACCCCTTCCTTATAAAAAGAACCAGATAATAATAATAATAATAATAATAATAATAATAATAATAATAATAATACCCACCTCTAATTTAAAAGCTAGGTTTATAGAGGCTATCATTCCAGCAAAGGATTATCGAACACATTATGGAACGGAAAATCTAGTCAATCTTGGCAAGCTATTATATCTGTCTCTTCTCCCATTCTTCCACCATAAAATTCAAATAGACCTGACAGGTACTCCCAGGAGGTCTCACATAAAGTTATTGATCAGAACTAGGCCCTTAGTCTCGCCCTACGTTTTCAAATTAAAAAATGGAAATTTGTGCTGTTGAGAAGATGAATGAGATAAGAACCTGCCACCTGTTCTGTGGACAGTGAAACTTTTATCAATACTAATGTAATACAGACCTTTAATCAAGAATACTAAATATACAAAGATTCTATAATCCAGAAGGGAAGCCAGTGCAGTATAGAAACATCAAGAGAGAGACAAAAACCTAAAACAGAGTCCTGCACTAACTGCTAGGAGATTGCTGGCTTACTGATTTATTTAACCTGCTCCATTAAGCAAAAAAGAGACAAGGTCACCTTGGCCATATGAGTATGAGCTCTGCAGGTCCAGAATTGAATAAGCCTGCATCCTCATAACATTTATCCAGGGCAAGGGAGTGTAAATTACTACTTTGCAAGAGGGACAAAAGGAAAATGCATTGATTTATCCAGTTTTTGATTACAAAAGCAATCAAAGTTCAAAGTATGCTTGGGAAACTCTGCTCACCAGTGACTGATATAAAGGCCAGTACAGGTCACGCTGGCTGATATTGAGTCAACTATTGATTTATGTATGCCAGTATTGTCTGTGCTAACACACACTAACATTTAGAGTTCTTACTGGTAGCAATGCCCAATACACTTCTTCATGAGAAGCTGCCTTATGTTAGGTCATATGATTTGTCTGCAGTGCTGATATGGGCTTTTCTGAGTTACAGGAGGCTTTCAAATTATACAGTTATAGCACTAAGGTTCCATTTTAATTGCCATGGCTACATGCTATGGAATCATAGAATTGGCTATTTGCTGGGTTGCTAGAGGTATCTGGCCAAGAACTTTCAATAATTTTCTCTAAGTGACAGCTCCAGGGATTGTACTGGGTGAAGGCACAATGGCGGAAATGGAATCACAGCACTTTAATACTACAGTGTGAAAAGATTCTAATACAAGGTCTTTGCCATAAACTGTCCCTTTTCTCTGGAGACACCAGGACCTCATCACACCACAGCCTGGATTCACTTTAAATCCACTTTAGGGAGGGATCTTTAAACAGCTCAGTCAGACAGATCCTAGGCCTTACCAAACTACAAACCTTAGAATTCTGCAGGAGGCAGAAACCGGATTTAAAGTGGATCCATGCTCTGGTGTGATGAGGCTGTAGGACTTTGCACATGCTCTGCTATTTGGTTGCTGTTTTAGAATGGAAATTTAGGACATTAACTCAGACCTTCTGTATCCAAAGCACCAGTTCCTATTTAGCTACAGCCCTCCCCAAAATAAAGAAAATGTATCTCTAAATACCAGCTATGGGGAAGAGGTGATTGAATGCTCACTGATGGAAACAGTGCATTAGACTAGACAGTCTTAGAATAATGTAACAAGGGAAAATATTAGCCTTCTTGTTACCACCAATCATAACTGAAACTTATCACAATGCATTTGTTTATATGTGTCTTGAAGTCACCTGTCGAGCTACAGCAACCACAATAATTTTGCAGTATTTTCCAAGTGAAGAAATACTCAAAGGTAGTTTGCTATTGCTCCCTCCAAAATATAGCCTGCAGCACCTGTTATTTTCCTTGGTGATTTTCCATCCCAAGTATTAAGCAAGCCTAACTCTGCCTAGATTCCAAGATCTGATAGTACCTTCAGTCTCCTTAACCTCCCACAATATCCTAGATTACATTTTCACCTTCAGGAAATGGAGCTCAATTGCTGCCCCTTCCATATTCCATTCTAAGTATAGAGGCACCTCATGACAAACATAATCTACTAGTTCTGTGCTGGAATTATAATGATAGCTATGTAAGTGATGACTATAACCTAACCTATTTGCTAAGTGATTATTAATGTCACAAGAATTGACCTCTGTTGTTTTGATTTAGGTTATCATTCATTATAGTTATAGGATTAGTTGTTTGGGAAGCTACTACACCTCAGAGATTATTTTTGGTTAGTTTTTGGTCCATAATCATAATTTGGCCCTTTCTCTATAAAAATAGGAATCTTAGTTACTTACTTCTGTGAACCAATACTATTAACTATGCCAGCTATGATTGAGAGAAGATACAGCCCAAAAACATCTGAAGAACACACCCCCAGCCTACATAAATAAAGTCAGATTGTGACAGCGCCAAGAGCAATACCATAGAATTGGACGACAGGAATTTGGAATGACAGGAAGGCTAACTTTCAGTGAGCAGAGTGAAGTGTATTATCTGAACCGACGATTTCCTGCAACAGTTGTATCTGTTAAATGATTTTAGAATGTTTATGTTTTATTTTATAGTTGGTCTTATTGTTATTGTGATTTGTATGGTTGATTGTATTGTTTTAGAACAGTGGTTACCAATCTGTGGTCTCTGGACCACCAGTGGTCCTCAAGAACTAAAATATGGTCTGCGGCCTCACCGTTACTAGATTATTGCAACAACAGCAACTGGTCTTGCGAAACCCTCCTAAAGTGCCAAGGCAATGGGGATGTTGGGAGGGGAGAGGCTGAGTACCCACAAAAGGTGCGACAACAAGCCTTCAGACTGCTGCTTCTCCTCCTCCTCCCTCCCCCTGAGCAGAGCTGTTCCATGTGGCGTCTGGAAGCGGGGGCACCTCGGTGTCTTCATTTTTTGTCCTGTTCCTGTGGTTATTTGGGGTGCTGATTCAGAAAACTGCATTGGATAGACTACATCAGCTCTAGATTATTAAATATGCTTTTCTGTGGGCGAGCAGGTGGCGATTACTGGATGGCATACGTTCTGTATCAGAAACTGGAACTGACGTGGTCTATTCAATGCAATTTTCTGAATCAGCACTCCAGATAACCAAAACGAATTCAAAGTTGACAAAAAACTGATTCATAACCTTTTGGTACCAATGTTGGAGAGTGGTCCCTGGTCAAAAAAAGATTAGGAAACGTTTAAAGTGTTGTGAGCCGCTTTGGGTCCCGTTCAGGGAGAAAAGCGGAATATAAAGAAACAATAATAATTATTACAGTAGAGTCTCAGTTATCCAACATGAACGGGCCAGCAGAACGTTGGATAAGCGAAAATATTGTATAATAAGGAGGGATTAAGAAAAAGCCTATTAAACATTATGATTTTACAAATAAGGCACCAAAACATCATGTTTTACAACAAATCGACAGAAAAAGCAGTTCAATACACGGTAGTGTTATGTAGTAATTACTGTATTTTGTAATCAATGTATTGAAAACATTGATTATAAAAACATTTACTAAAATTTGACTACAAAGATAGAATTGCATTAAATGAACGTATAGTACTAACATTGTTGGAAGTTAAATCCGTAAAAAGTTCAGTCCTTGCTATCAGGCACATATCTTATATCCTTTTACTTGCTTTTTCTTCTTCTTTCTTTTTCTTTTTTTCTTATCTATTTTCTGACTATTTCTATATTTTAACTATGTAATAATAAATCTCACTAAAGATTATTTTTAAAAAGTTCAGCTGTGGATCTGGTTGGGAGCCAGACTGCGTTGGATAATCTAGAACGTTGGATAAGCGAATGCTGGATAAGCAAGACTCTACTGTAATGATTGCCAACCTAGCAGTTCGAAAACATGCAAATGTGAGTAGATCAATAGGTACCACTCTGGCGGGAAGGTAACGGCGCTCCATGCAGTCATGCTGGCCACATAACCTTGGAGGTGTCTACGGACAACGCCAGCTCTTCAGCTTAGAAATGGAGATGAGCACCAACCCCCAGAGTCAGACACGGCTGGACTTAACGTCAGGGGAAAACCTTTACCTATATTACTGTAATGATATAGTAATGATATAATACAATATTCAATAGAGTCTCACTTACTCAAGCCTCGCTTATCCAAGTTTCTGGATTATCCAAGCCATTTTTGCAGTCAATGTTTTCAATATATCATGATATTTTGGTGCTAAATTTGTAAACACAGTAATTACAACATAACATTACTGCATATTGAACTACTTTTTCTGTCAAATTTGTTGTATAACATGATGTTTTGGTGCTTAACTTGTAAAATCATAACCTAATTTGATGTTTAATAGGCTTTTCCTTAATTTCTCCTTATTATCCAAGATATTCACTTATCCAAGCTTCTGCCGGCCCGTTTAGCTTGGATAAGTGAGACTCTACTGTATCATGATATTTTGGTGCTAAATTTGTAAATACAGTAATTACAACATAACATTACTGCATATTGAACTACTTTTTCTGTAAAATTTGCTGTATAACATGTTTTTGTGCTTAACTTGTAAAATCATAACCTAATTTGATGTTTAATAGGCTTTTCCTTAATCCCTCCTTATTATCCAAGATATTCGCTTATCCAAGCTTCTGCCGGCCCGTTTAGCTTGGATAAGTGAGACTCTACTGTATTGTAAAGATATATTACAATATAGTAACTGAATGCTTATATTGTGCTATGCTAATAATATATTGTATGTTCATTTGATTTGTAAGCCGCTCTGAGTCCCTTTCGGGGTGAGAAGAGCGGAATATAAATGTAGTGGCTTCAAACTACAGGAAAGGAGATTCCGCCTGAACATCAGGAAGAACTTCCTCACTGTGAGAGCTGTTCACCAGTGGAACTCTCTCCCCCGGGCTGTGGTGGAGGCTCCTTCTTTGGAGGCTTTTAAGCAGAGGCTGGATGGCCATCTGTCGGAGGTGCTTTGAATGCGATTTCCTGCTTCTTGGCAGGGGGTTGGACTGGATGGCCCATGAGGTCTCTTCCAACACTACTATTCTATGATTCTAGTAAATAAATAATATTACCATATAATGATATAGTACAATATACAGTAGAGTCTCACTTATCCAAGCCTCACTTATCCAAGCTTCTGGATAATCCAAGCCATTTTTGTAGTCAATATTTTCAATATATCATGATATTTTGGTGCTAAATTCGTAAATACAGTAATTACAACATAACATTATTGCATATTGAACTACTTTTTCTGTCAAATTTGTTGTATAACATGATGTTTTGGTGCTTAATTTGTAAAATCATAACCTAATTTGATGTTTAATAGGCTTTTCCTTAATCCCTCCTTATTATCCAAGATATTCGCTTATCCAAGCTTCTGCCGTCCCATTTAGCTTGGATAAGTGAGACTCTACTGTATTGTAATGATATAGTACAATATAGTAATTGAATGCTTATATTAAAAAGGTAAATGTTTCCCCCTGACATTAAGTCCAGTCATGTCTGACTCTGGGCGTTGGTGCTCATCTCCATTTCTAAACCGAAGAGCCAGCGTTGTCCGTAGACACCTCCAAGGTCATGTGGCCATTGGCATGACTGCATGGAGCGCCGTTGCCTTCCTGCCGGAGCAGTGCCTATTGATCTACTCACATTGGCATGTTTTCGAACTGCTAGGTTGGCAGGAGCTGGAGCTAGGAGCGGCCGCTCACGCAGCTCCCGGAGTTTGAACCTGGGACTTTTCAGTCTGCAGCTCAATGGTTTAACGCATGTCGCCACCGGGGTTCCTTATGCTTATATTGTGCTATGCTAATAATATATTGTATGTACATTTGATTTGTAAGCCGCTCTGAGTCCCCTTCGGGGTGAGAAGAGCGGCATATAAATGTAGTAAATAAATAAATACTGTATAATGGAAACTAAGCAAGGGAGGTTTATATATCTGTGGATGGTCCAGGGTGAGGGAAAGGACTCTTGTCTGTTGGAGGCCAGTGTGAATGTTGTAATTAATCACCTTGATTAGCATTAATGGCCTTGCAAGCTTCCCATCCTAGCCTGGGGGAATCCTCTCATCCAAAAAGAGAGGCCTTTTTGGATGAGGGACTCCAACTTGTGCTTCTGGAGATGGAGGCTCGTTCTCCATCTTTCCAAGGCCTCCCCTTTAAGTGACCCTTGTGCCAGAGGCCCCTAGGCCTGGCCTACCCACCCAATATTCCTTCCCCACAACCCACATGAAGGCCTTTTCCCTCCCCAACTCCTTCCTTCCCTTCCTTTTCCTCACCGCTTTAGGCTCCCGTCCTGGACTGACCCGGAAGCCGTCACCAGTCCTGGAAGAAGAAGAAAAAGAAGAAGAGTACGAGAACAAGCAGAGAAGCCAAACATCACGTGACTCCCCTTCTAGGAAGGTCACGTGAAAGAAAGATTTTTTTTTAAAAAAAACCGACGGGTTACTATGGAGAGAAAGGAAGAGGCGTGGCTTTGAAGGCCTCAAGCCCCGCCTTCTTTCGAGGGTTGCCGGGGAGACGCGGAAAGAAAGGGGCGTGGCTCTAACTAACGGTTGTGGAGAAGGGGAGGGGGGAGAGCGCGCGCCGCCGCCTTTCTGCGCATGCGCGCGCGTTTTTCGGTTTCCCTCATGGTTTGGAGCAAAACGGCCGTTTGAGGTAGAAAGGCTTAATTTAGAGGCCTGGTTTAATTATCTCATAATTGGAACATTTCTGAGTGTTGCTCCCAGCCCATTGGCTTCTTTAGATAGTTTTTAGATACTAGGTTTCATATCTGAATAATATATAATAATTGTAATAATAATAACAACAATAATAATATATTTAAAATATAAATTCAATAATTTCAGTGTTGTTTAAATTATAATTATAAATTTAAAGGATGAAAAGGATATTTAAATATAAATAATGTAGTATAATTATATATATTGTATATACATATAATATTGATAATATAATGTAATACAATAATTATACAATATACAGTAGAGTCTCACTTATCCAAGCCATTTTTGTAGTCAATGTTTTCAATATATCATGATATTTTGGTGCTAAATTCATAAATACAGTAATTACTACATAGCATTACTGCGTATTCAACTACTTTTTCTGTCAAATTTATTGTCTAACATGATGTTTTGGTGTTTGTGAAATCATAACCTAATTTGATGTTTAATAGGCTTTTCCTTAATCCCTCTTTATTATCCAACATATTCGCTTATCTAACATTCTACCGGCCCGTTTATGTTGGATAAGTGAGACTCT
This sequence comes from Anolis carolinensis, assembly GCF_035594765.1. Classification (NCBI taxonomy): domain Eukaryota; kingdom Metazoa; phylum Chordata; class Lepidosauria; order Squamata; family Anolidae; genus Anolis; species Anolis carolinensis. Next base: position 26,572,574 of record NW_026943819.1, read on the forward strand.
GCTGTTGAAAGGCTTAATTTAGAGGCCTGGTTTAATTATCTCATAATTGGAACATTTCTGAGTGTTTCTCCCAGCCCATTGGCTTCGTTAGATACTTTTTAGATACTAGGTTTCATATCTGAATAATATATAATAATTATAATAATAACAACAATAATATATTTAAAATATAAATTCAGTAATTTCAGTGTTGTTTAAATTATCATTATAAATTTAAAGGATGGAAAGGACGTTAAAATATAAATAATGTAGTATATAATATGCAATATAAAGTATAATTATATATATTGTATATACATATAATATTGATAATATAATGTAATACAATAATTATACAATATACAGTAGAGTCTCACTTATCCAAGCCTCGCTTATCCAAGCCATTTTTGTAGTCAATGTTTTCAATATATCGTGATATTTTGGTGCCAAATTCGTAAATACAGTAATTACAACATAACATTACTGCATACTGAACTACTTTTTCTGTCAAATTTGTTGTATAATATGAAGTTTTGGTGCTTAATTTCTAAAATCATAACCTAATTTGATGTTTAATAGGCTTTTCCTTAATCCCTCCTTATTATCCAAGATATTCGCTTATCCAAGCTTCTGCTGGCCCGTTTAGCTTGGATAAGTGAGACTCTACTGTAATTATATATTATATATTACATGTAATATTACTAATAATATTACAGTATAGTTGTATAGTACACTATATTAATATATAATGCTTATATTGTGCAGAAGGGCTGGATATAAATGTAGTAAATAAATATTGTACAATATAATAATATATAATATTAATGTAGTTCTATGCTGCTAATACATTGTTTACATGTAATGTTACTAATAATATTGTAATGTAATGCAATATAATACTAATAATACAATATTATTAGTGGCGCAGCGGGTTAAACTGCTGAGCTGCTGAACTTGCTGACCAAAAGGTCAGCAGTTCAAATCCGGGGAGCTAGGTGAGCTCCCGCTGTTAGCCGCAGCTTCTGCCAACATAGCAGTTTGATAACATACAAATGTGAGTAGATCAATAGGTACTGCTCCGGCGGGAAGGTAACGGCACTCCATGCAGTCATGCCGACCACATGACCTAGGAGGTGTCTACGGACAACGCTGGCTCTTTGGTTAGAAATTGAGATGAGCACCAACTCCCAGATTTGGACACGACTAGGCTTAATGTCGGGGAAACCTTTACCTTTACCTAATACAATATAATAATATAAAATAGCAATATTTTAGTATAATAACACTAATATTAATTATAATACTGGTAATATGTACTGGAACTTGCTTTGCCCTTTTTTTGTAATATAAGACAGTGTTCTGAAGTTTGTAGTTTGGCTGCAGATTTCAGTAGTAGTCAAGAGTCCCGAACTGGATTAAATGGTCAGTGTAGATGCCTTCATTCAAGGCTGTAGCTGGGCGGGGGGGGGGGGGGGGGTAGGGGTTCAATCCTCCCCCTGAAAAATTATGTCTGTTACCAGAAGTCAGTGAAGCCAGTCAGCAACACTGGTCTTGAAACTGTCTTCTCTGTTTTTCAGAGCCAATAAAAGAACAGCTAAGACCTAAGAAAGATGAAATGTGTTCAAACTAAGTCTCACCATAAATAGGTAAGTTTATCATTGCCCCCTTTTTCTAGGAGAGCTAGTAATTTGAGTGGAAAGAGCCACTGCAATGCTTGGGCATCTTTCATTGGCTTGGTATCTCTCTTCACAGCTATTTAAAATCATGAATTCTTGTTTTTCTGTTAGTCATTCAACTGTTTTTAATGGTTAGTAAAAGGTAATTGTTTTATTGCAGCTACATGGCCATTCAGAGATAGTTTTGTAGACACTTCTGGACTACATGCTTTTCCCTTTGGGTAATTAGAACACCTCGAACAAGCAAGCTGTGTAATTTCTGGGTGTGGGAACTATATGCTAGAATCTCATTGACCAGAATTCAGTCTGGGGTTATTGTTTCCTATCCAACCTACATTATGGATGATGGCACAGCTTCCCTTGTCTCAAATGCAACAGAGAAATGATGATTGTTCCCAAAAGCTTCATATAGATCTTGAATAGTATCCAGGAAAAGGTTGGACATTGGGGACAATTGGCAACAGGCTGGGAAATACCCATCTGGTGCTATAGACAAGAATTTGTTTACAGCCATTGCAGTTGAAACCAGTTTTTCTTTCTCTGTGTCCCCCTTGTTTCTCTCATCTTTCAAATTCACCCAACTACTGCCTTATAAAACTGCTGTGAAATGTTTTTAATCCCTGTTTGAAGTTCATCTCTGGAAAATACAATTTTATGAAAATACTTTGTTCTTAGTAGGCTTTAAAAAAATCCCTATGCATTTATTCTGATTCAAAGCGAATCATAACATTTAAATCCCCTATTCCTCACTCCTAAACTTTTTTTAAAAGTGCAGAGAAACGATTGCATGCAAATATATGCTATTTGGCAAATTGCATCTTCCTTTTCCCTATAGATGGTTCTTTAATTCTTCAAAGAAATCTTGCTCTTTTCATAAAACCCTTTTCCTTTTACTTAATTTAAACATTTTCAGCCAGTTTCATGATTTAGTAATGGGAAATAAAATTGGAGCTTTAATAAGTGTCAGGAAAAGAAGTCGCTCACTTCATCTGACGATTAAGAGGCAAGTCAAAGGTGTGAAAATTACCAATTAACCATAGTGCCCTGGTATGTCAATTCTATTGACTGTTCTATATTTCTAACTTTACAAACCCCATGGGAGAGGTCAAAAGCCTCTATGCATATCAGGACTGGACTATAGTAGTGAAATATTGTCTTGTTCAGATTTTTAGCAAAAGCCGCCAGACTCATTCTGTCAGTCTGCTTATAATACCTTTTGAATCCAGACTTATGCATATTTTTGTTCAGCCTATTCTGTGTGGGTTGATCTAGAACAGTTAATTCCTTATGTATACTTTTTCTCTCCAACAATGGGATTTCCTCAAAGTCATGCACCTTGGCAATGAGTCGTGCAAACCAAGCCTTTGTTTACCTTTTAATAATTGACTAGAAAACAAAACACTTTAAATGCAACATGTATAGTTGAGAAGAAACGTGTGCTGTAAAAAAAAAATTCACCATTCAGGCATTTTTCTACTACGAAAATGTGTTAAGTATATTGGATTCTCCTTCCAGACCATTTATTTCAGCTAACTGTTCCCAAAGACTAGGACAAGCCCCTACATTGCCCTCTTTCCGCAAGGAACTGAAAACCTCGTGGTTCTGGGAGGTCTTTGAGCAAGATCAGTTAGCTGTTCAACATGTTGACCTCGCTCTACACGCCATCCACCCCCGGGTCCTATGATACACTGAAGTACAAGTTTTTACCTATCTTTTAATTGATTATGTCTACCTTGCAGATCTGATTACTGTATTGGACTCCTTCATGATAATTGGTACTGTAACTGTGTTCATTTTTAGATTGAACTGTTTTTATTGTTTTATGATATTGTTTTTGTTATGTTTGATTGTTCATGCCATTGTATGTTGTTTTGATAACTGACTGTTTTGTACATACTGGAAACCACCCTGGATCCTCTCGAGATGGAGTGGTATACAAATAAAGGTTTGTTGTTGTTGTTATTATTATTATTATTACAGAACTGTTGAATAAATATTTAAAATTGTACATCTTAGGAAGTATGAAATGTTCATACTGTACACAATTTTTTGTTACTGTGCCTGCTTTCTTGTAAGTTTACCACGTTCCTTAAAATATTACAGTTTACTTTATCAGTTTAAGAATCAAGGCATGGAGCCAATGAAGCTTACATTTTTTTCTTTATTTTTTGGGTGGAATTTTTAATATAGCAGCATAGGAACCAAATCATTTCCTGTCTGAATTGAATAAAAATTGGCCAGTGAGCCTAAGAAACAATTAGGTTCATTTTGGTATGCACATCCATTTTGATGTCTTATCATGTTCATAGGGGAAATTGGAAAATTTTTGGTTTCTGCCTCCTGAGCTAAACTGCAGAGAAAGCTACAGTGAGCCATGAATGAGACAAAATTGCAGTCTCTGTGTTATTTTTGGATGTTACTGGCAACATGATTCTTGGGTTGGTAGCCATCTAATAAGCATGATACCAATGTTTTACTTGTTATGTGAATTTTCTTGACTTCAAATTCTATCATGTGAATTGCGGAGCCTTCTTGTGCTGTACTCTTAGAGAGCTTAAAGCTTATAACTAAAAACTAAATCTGTCACAGCTGCTAAACAGTCAAAGAAGTCTGTCCGTGTACGTGCATGTATACATATGTCTATGTAATTGTCTCAGTTTAGTCTTGTAAATGAGAGCAGAGGTTTCTTTTCTGAATAAGGTTATAAATGTGGCAAGGCTGTAGAATTTAAAAGAACAATATGATTTGAACAGACAAATCTGTCATCTTAACATTCACCTGGGAATCAGAGAGATTTCTCTCTGTGTGTTCATTTGCATTTCCTTTCGGCTTTGAAATAAATTACATCCAACCTTGGCTCCCTCAGAGCTAAGCCTGGAAAAGCTGAAGTGCTAACCTCATCATCTTACCTGGAAGCACAGATAAAGTTTTGACAAGAAACATTTTCTTTCCCAAATAAAGCAACAAACACTTTGAAGAAACCAATAGGAAGTGAGCAAAATAAGGCCATATTCCTCCCTTGGTACATATATATTTAATTAAAAACACCTTATTTACATCAGCAGGGGACCTGGTCTACATTGATTTACTGTCATGTGTTCTGCATCTTGGCAGTTTGAATATTGAGTTAGGTTTTGAGTATAAAAATAGTGGAATTAATATTACATTGTGGATTGGCAGCAGGTTAGATTAGCAAGTTATTATAAACTAAGCATAGCAGATTAAGAATACATCTTTAAAATTATTAGCATGTGTATAGGATTTTTTAAAAGGACACCCTACACATTATCTCTAATTTTATGACAATGAAATGGAGGCTGAGTATTATGATCTTCATCTTGCAAATTGTAGGCAGAGGGAATTTCTGCAAGGGCAGTTTTGTCATACTGCGTTAATGAACATCCACCTATCAAAATTATCTCCTTTTACATTATGAGTAAAGTTGTAGACACGCCTCCTTTGTATCTGGCCATGTAATGTGATATATTGAGCTTGGCCATTGACTCATCTATCTCAATATTATTTACCCAGGCTCAAGGCTGTCAGAGGTCTTTCTCAGTCCTACGCAGAAAGGGGCAAGCAATGAAACTGGGACTGTATGCGCAAAAGACGTGCTTATTTCCCCCCACATACATTTGGGTCTTGAACCTCAGAAATGGAAGTAGCTTAAGGCTGCCAGATCTCAAAACCTAGTTCCAAATTATGATTTAACTGCAGATGGGAAATCGGGGCAAATTCTCCAGTTTTTCTGGACTTAGCCCGAGGCAAGAAGCAAGTGCTGGGTGCAGATTTCTAGTTCAGGTGAACAGCAATATGCTACGATTTGCAAAACTTACTTTGTGGGTTGCTGTAACTTGCAGACTCTGCTTCCTTCCCTTTCATTGCCAAGGTGAAACCCAACCTTATTGTAGTTCCCTTCATGATAAAAAATATATATTCTGCTATGTTCAGGGTGAGATGCTGGTAGAAGCAAAAGTCATGAGACTGGCTCTTTCATCCACCCCAAAGCAAGAGAGTATAAATGTTTGGTAATTTATTTTGACCTTTCAGAACCACTTTTAGAACCACTTTGGAAAAATGGACCCATGCACAGCTCTATTAGCTATAGAACCTAAGTGGATCCAGAGTCAAATACCTCTGCCTAGATACTTTTGATATTTCTTTTGGATTTACCATATACACAAATAATTTAGCGATGTGAGGTACTTCTGACTAGATGCTTTGTGAAATTTTGTTCATCTCTAGGGAATGAACAATATCACCATTGTTCATGTAGCAAAAGAAGTTATTTCTCCATAGTCTCCATATTCTATTACTTTGGAACCATCACATTCTAATAGGATTTGTCGCATCTTAGCAGCTTTGTAACTGACTTGTGTACATTAATTTCTGCTTTACAATCAGTGATCCCATAGTGTTGAATGCCTCCTTGTAAAAAAAATGACCTGTTAAATTTCTTAAGTAGGAATTTGTATAAACCATTTGGTCCTTCTGCCATAGTATGTCTCTTCTCTGTCTTCCATGGGCAGCTTGTTCTTCAAGGATCTTTGGAACAATAGGCTTTTTCTAAGCTCTTTCATCTTGCTGTACTTCTCTGAGACGAATTCATCATTGTTGAATGTAGAAAGTGTTTTCAAATCTTAATCTGTCATAATAACCTTACTGAAGTCACTATTGTTGTCATATTACCAACAATTGTGAATGGGCTTAGAGCTTCATTTGCTTGAAAATAAATCCTCTTTACAATGATTATAATTGCCCCAGTAGTATACTTGAGTAGTAGCTGAATCGTAGAATCCAGTTTTCTAGTGCCAGACTGCCAAGAATGTGGTTTATTAAAACCATTCACAGTATTGGCTCTAAAGCTGTACCTGTCACCCATACAGAAAGGTACGTAGACAGCAACAGCAACCATGTATTTACCATACTTAAATCTCCTTTAACTTACATTCTAACACTAAAACCAGGACATGTATCACCAAGCAATGTCAGAGCATGGTCAAGATAGCAAAAGATATTGAGGAGGAGGAGTGAATAAGTCAGGGGAGGCTACAGCAGTTGGCTTTTGCCTGAGCATACTGGAATGGGGGTGATTCCATCTCTATTGACCTTTCCCTCTTGCTGAATTGAGTGCATACTGCTTTGCAATTTACTCAATTTGCAGCAGCTAAATTCAGATTAGGACAAAGGGGGAAAGTGGTTGGAGAATAGAGAAACTGAGACATGTTACAAGCAGCTGAAAGAGTGGGATAGTGGAGGATTAATCTCGAGTCCACCAAATTGAGACAATTGGAGGGTATATGCTTATGGTCTCCCATTAAACACTGGTCAAATCTGCATGTGTTTATCTTCGGCAGTATTATATAATCGTACACGTCCAGATAGTGAGTATGAAGGCATGTATAATACACTGATGTAAGTGGTGTGCTCTGTAGTCCCTAATGTAAGTTTTTCCACAAAGAGAACTTTCCCATGCCCTTCCTAAAATGACTTTTTGGTTTGTTTCTGCTTTACCCTGAGGAAATTGAGGGTATAGATCAGGGGTCCCCAAACTTTTTAAACAAGGGGCCAGTTCACCGTCCCTCAGAACTTGGAGGGCCGGACTATAGTTTGTTTGTTTTTTTTTAAAAAAACTATGAACAAATACCTATGCACACTGCACATATCTTATTTTGAGGTTAAAAGCACAGCAAAGCACCCCTGATAGATGGCCACCCTGCCTCAATGTTAATAATAACAATAATAAAATAATGAAGAGGGTTGGAAGAAACCCCTTTGGGACATTTAGTCCAACCCTCTTCTGCCATAACAACAACAACAACAACAACAACAACAACAACAACGAGTTCCGGTTATCTGTAGCCTCTGCCTCCCTCTCCTCTGCACCTCCTCCTGGGGCAGCCAGTGGAAAGGAGCTCGGCGAGAGCTCAATAGAGGGAGAATGACATTTCTCTCCCTCTTCCTCCACTAAGAGATGATTAGAAATATGCTCCCGGTTTCTAAGCCATGCCATTGGCAATACACTCAGCAGTAGCAATATACTCCGGATTTTATGCCAGGACTCCTGGCTTTAGCAAAGGGAAGAAACGCTCTCCCTTCACTAAGGCTTGCAGTCCTGGGATAAATCCTGAGCATATGGCTAATCAGCAGTAGCAATATACTCCGGATTTTATGCCAGGACTCCTGGCTTTAGCAAAGGGAAGAAACGCTCTCCCTTCACTAAGGCTTGCAGTCCTGGGATAAATCCTGAGCATATGGCTAATCAGCAGTAGCAATATACTCCGGATTTTATGCCAGGACTCCTGGCTTTAGCAAAGGGAAGAAACGCTCTCCCTTCACTAAGGCTTGCAGTCCTGGGATAAATCCTGAGCATATGGCTAATCAGCAGTAGCAATATACTCCGGATTTTATGCCAGGACTCCTGGCTTTAGCAAAGGGAAGAAACGTTCTCCCTTCACTAAGGCTTGCAGTCCTGGGATAAATCCTGAGCATATGGCTAATCAGCAGTAGCAATATACTCCGGATTTTATGCCAGGACTCCTGGCTTTAGCAAAGGGAAGAAACGTTCTCCCTTCACTGAGGCTTGCAGTCCTGGGATAAATCCTGAGCATATGGCTAATCAGCAGTAGCAATATACTCCGGATTTTATGCCAGGACTCCTGGCTTTAGCAAAGGGAAGAAACGTTCTCCCTTCACTAAGGCTTGCAGTCCTGGGATAAATCCTGAGCATATGGCTAATCAGCAGTAGCAATATACTCCGGATTTTATGCCAGGACTCCTGGCTTTAGCAAAGGGAAGAAACGTTCTCCCTTCACTAAGGCTTGCAGTCCTGGGATAAATCCTGAGCATATGGCTAATCAGCAGTAGCAATATACTCCGGATTTTATGCCAGGACTCCTGGCTTTAGCAAAGGGAAGAAACGCTCTCCCTTCACTAAGGCTTGCAGTCCTGGGATAAATCCTGAGCATATGGCTAATCAGCAGTAGCAATATACTCCGGATTTTATGCCAGGACTCCTGGCTTTAGCAAAGGGAAGAAACGTTCTCCCTTCACTAAGGCTTGCAGTCCTGGGATAAATCCTGAGCATATGGCTAATCAGCAGTAGCAATATACTCCGGATTTTATGCCAGGACTCCTGGCTTTAGCAAAGGGAAGAAACGTTCTCCCTTCACTGAGGCTTGCAGTCCTGGGATAAATCCTGAGCATATGGCTAATCAGCAGTAGCAATATACTCCGGATTTTATGCCAGGACTCCTGGCTTTAGCAAAGGGAAGAAACGTTCTCCCTTCACTAAGGCTTGCAGTCCTGGGATAAATCCTGAGCATATGGCTAATCAGCAGTAGCAATATACTCCGGATTTTATGCCAGGACTCCTGGCTTTAGCAAAGGGAAGAAACGCTCTCCCTTCACTAAGGCTTGCAGTCCTGGGATAAATCCTGAGCATATGGCTAATCAGCAGTAGCAATATACTCCGGATTTTATGCCAGGACTCCTGGCTTTAGCAAAGGGAAGAAACGCTCTCCCTTCACTAAGGCTTGCAGTCCTGGGATAAATCCTGAGCATATGGCTAATCAGCAGTAGCAATATACTCCGGATTTTATGCCAGGACTCCTGGCTTTAGCAAAGGGAAGAAACGCTCTCCCTTCACTAAGGCTTGCAGTCCTGGGATAAATCCTGAGCATATGGCTAATCAGCAGTAGCAATATACTCCGGATTTTATGCCAGGACTCCTGGCTTTAGCAAAGGGAAGAAACGCTCTCCCTTCACTAAGGCTTGCAGTCCTGGGATAAATCCTGAGCATATGGCTAATCAGCAGTAGCAATATACTCCGGATTTTATGCCAGGACTCCTGGCTTTAGCAAAGGGAAGAAACGCTCTCCCTTCACTGAGGCTTGCAGTCCTGGGATAAATCCTGAGCATATGGCTAATCAGCAGTAGCAATATACTCCGGATTTTATGCCAGGACTCCTGGCTTTAGCAAAGGGAAGAAACGCTCTCCCTTCACTAAGGCTTGCAGTCCTGGGATAAATCCTGAGCATATGGCTAATCAGCAGTAGCAATATACTCCGGATTTTATGCCAGGACTCCTGGCTTTAGCAAAGGGAAGAAACGTTCTCCCTTCACTAAGGCTTGCAGTCCTGGGATAAATCCTGAGCATATGGCTAATCAGCAGTAGCAATATACTCCGGATTTTATGCCAGGACTCCTGGCTTTAGCAAAGGGAAGAAACGCTCTCCCTTCACTAAGGCTTGCAGTCCTGGGATAAATCCTGAGCATATGGCTAATCAGCAGTAGCAATATACTCCGGATTTTATGCCAGGACTCCTGGCTTTAGCAAAGGGAAGAAACGTTCTCCCTTCACTAAGGCTTGCAGTCCTGGGATAAATCCTGAGCATATGGCTAATCAGCAGTAGCAATATACTCTGGATTTTATCCCAAGTCTCCTGGCCTTAGCGAAGGGAAGAAACACTTTCTCTCCACTAAGGCTTGCAGTCCTGGGATAAATCCTGAGCATATGGCTAAACAGCGTATTGCAAAACCCCTTAATAATTAAAAATTAATTGAATAATAATTAAAATACCTTTTGAGTGGCATAAAGGCAGAAAGGCAAGGCTCCTCCAAGATTTGTACAGGGAGAGGAAGAAGCCAGAAGAGGCTCAAAGACTCCTGCAGCAAAGTGGCGGGAATGGAGGAAAGGCAAGGCTCCTCCAAGACTCGTGTGGGGAGCAGGGGAAGCCAGGAGAGGCTCAAAGTCTCCTGCAGCAGAAAAGTGGCGGGAAAGGCAAGGCTCCAAGGCTTGTGCAGGGAGAGTGGGAAGCCAGGGAAGTTGCGTATAGCAGAAAAATGGCCGGAAAGGCAGAAACGCAAGGCTCCAAGGCTTGTGCAAGGAGTGGACAAGACAGGAAAGGCTGTAAAGCAGCGCGGGCCGGACTGATGGCCCCGGGGGGCCGCATGTGGCCCGCGGGCCGTAGTTTGGGGACCCCTGGTATAGATAGTAAAGTCACAATTATCTTTCTTCATGATGCCCTTCATGCTCTTTCCAAATGGTACGGGTTTTAGTTTAGAATCCATTTCTAATAGCACAAAGGCAGATTCTTAACTTGTGCTACAGTCATGGAGATTGAGTCAGATAAACACATTTGCTGCCAGTAATGGCAACAAAGAGCCCGGACTGTATTTGGTTGTGAGATCCTAGAGGTCACTTGGTAAACACAGCAAAGGAGTATACTGTCAAAGGTAACCAAATGGGATGAGAGAAAGTGAAAAAGAGCCTGACTGTTCTCTCTGAATGGGTCATTGTGCTGTTCTTCTGAGGAAGCCACCACAGAAAAGGTTAAGTAGCCATTCTTACTGGATGCGCTGACCTAAATAGGAGGATCAGTACTGCTTCCCTTATTATCAGGGCAGCTTTATCTCTCCACATAGGCTTTGGAGCTGCAAAGTGAATCTGGGATGATTTAACACAACCAGAAATCTCAGTAATTGCATCAGTGGAGTTTTGAAGCAGCCCGTGACCCTCATCAATACATTAATGCATCTGGAAGTCAGGTCCTAGGCTGGACCCCAAGGGGAAAATAATGTCCCTTTAGAGATGAGTGCAGATTAACTGGCCCAGAAATCAAAACTCATAAAACATTCATTACAGAAAGAAGCCCCAGTATCTTGGCAATCATATAGGAATTTCACCTAACCTGCCTTGAGCGCCAAACTTGGCAAAATTCCAGGATGAATATGGAACATAGGAGAGACTTGGCTAGAGAAGAATCTGAAATCCTTGCTTTATCTGCCTCTTGAGGGCTTTGAAGCCTAAAGCTTGTAATGGACAGCAGGTGTGGAGAAACAATTAAAAGGGATAAAGTAATTATATTTGAATTGATCTAATCTTCCATTTCCACTGGGATCTGGAAAGATATCTTTCTAGAATGATCACGTTTCATCAACAAGGTAGGCATTCTGGGAAAGTTCATTTCAAATGACAAAACCATGAACTTCATTTGCATGTGAGTGAGGCTGTTCAAAAGAATGAGGCCACCCAAAAAATGCTTGCGCTGGGCTAACAATGGTGGAAGGGAGGGGGAAGAACAATGTGTATCCTGTCATGAAACCATCCTCACCCAAAATAGCCTCTATTCCTCTATTCTCTCTCAGTTTAGAAATTTCTTGCAAAACTTATATCCAAGCCAACACACACACACACACACACACACACACACACACAAAGGAACAAAGCCAATACAAAGAGACTTTTGGTCTAGGAAATTGGATGTCAAATGTATAAAAGGAAAGGAGTTCCAATGAATTGTGTAGAACAAAAAATAGATCTCACCTGTAAATTGCCTTAATCCACTTTCAACACAGCTTTTATTTCTAGTGATGTCCTAGTCTTAGGGCCAGTTTACAAAATTCTTTGCGTGTTGGCTACTAAAGCTGCTGACTTTTTGTGTTTCATCTTTGGCCATCCCAAGGGCTGAGAAAATCTTGACCTGCTTAGTATCTATCTGGCTGCTTTTAAAGAGCCAGGCCAATAGAGAGAGAAAAACACAGGAAGCTTCATCAATGGCACCCAAAGAAAAGGTTAATAACATACCCAGCAGAAAGTGCCAGAAGGTCTTGTAACCAACTCTATGCTAATCTCACTTTTTAAATTAGTGAGAAAATAAAATGACCATTATGGGAGCAACTTTAATGTCCACCGGGTTCTTGCTTCACATGGTGGCAATCCAGATGCCCATGGAAACTCACAAGCAGGACACAAGAGTAGTAGATGATCCATGTTCCTACTTTCCAGTAGATGATATTTGGAAGAATGCTACCTGGGAATTGGGCACTTCCATATAACCGTCATGACTGCTAGCCATTAGCCAATTTGCTCTACAGAATGAAGATATAAACTCCTTCATGCTGAGTCTTAACAGCAACTATATGGTAGTTAAGTGTTTTGGCCCATTCATTAGGCTTAACTTAAATTCTCTTACAGAGATGTCCATGTACTTTACCTAGTGTGCATGGCTCCATGCTATGGGATCATAGGATTTATAGTTTAGTGAGACACCAGCACAATTTGGCAAACCTCACAAAACTATAAATCCCATGATTTTATAGCATGGAGCCATGTTAAAGTGATATCAAATTGCATTGATTCTACAGTGCAGATGCATCCCTGGATGGCATTCTACACAAGCAGCCTACATGATAAAAAACAAAACAAAACATTATATGCAGGTGTTAAAACTGCCATGTGCAAATTTTAAAAACAAAACTCGGTGTACAAAATTCAGTATCAATGGTGTGACTTAAATATTTGCAGGTGTGGCTGTATGTACCTGCTTCTTCAGTGTGTATTAGGGTTTGCAAGCTAAAAAGAAGTGGTGTTTTTGTGATCTGACTTCTTTCACCCTGGTGAAAAGAAGTGGTTTCAGTTATTCATGAGAGACTCCTTCCACCTTTGGGTGTAAATAAATGTTAAATGACCCTTTTTCATACGACTTTTCTGTACTGCTTGTTCAGATATGTCGGCCTTGAAACAGAATGCACCCACTGACAGTGGCACTTCATGAACATTTATAAGGGCAATCAATAGGACTGTGTCTTACTTCATTGTGTACCTGTCATTCAGTGTAGCCACAAAACACCTATGATTTGTACTCATGGCATGCCAATCAAGGGCCTTGGCTTGCAAGGTGTGATCTGCAATTTATAGTTATTCAGACTGCAAAATTGAGAAGAGCTTGGGGACATTACTATATTGGAATTCAGTTTCCAGAATTCTCCAGCCACTGACTGAGAGCCACTTCTGGAATACACATGAGGAGTTGTTTCCATGCCATGCTTCTGAACTTTCCAGAGGCCCCTGGCGGTCTTTGTGCAAAGTACAATGTTGAAATTTGTAGATCACAGGACAGTTTTCATGATCTGGAGAAGAAATTCCAGCAGGTTCAGATTGGTGGAAGTCTGGGAAAACTGTTTGCTACTATTAATAAGTTCCGTTTAAGGCGCCAGTCTCTTGCAGGCAGAAGATACATTAAAGTGGCCCATATTTTTAGAATTTTGTGTCATTTTATACCTTTGGTTAAACAATCCTAGTAAAATGTCATTATGTGCCTTCAAATCATTTTTGATTTGTGTGTCCCTATCATGGAGTTTCCTTGGCAAGTTTATTTTTCAGAATGCGATTACTTCATCTCAGGCAAGAGTATGACTTACTTGATGTCGCCTAGTGTGTCGTTATTTGAATTTAGGACTCTGTTAGTCCTGATCCAGCACTCAGCCCACTGTACCATGTTGTCTTTCAGTAAAATCATGTATGGACTGGCATGGTGTTTGGACTGGGACTGGGCAAATCAAGCTTCAGACGCCCTATTCTTCCATGATCATTATTCTTTACTCTGATTTATGAGAATAAACTTGAACAGGGAAGAACCGTGCATTGAACTTCTTGAAGGACTGGTAGGATATTAGTGTAATAAGTAGTTTGTAATTATCTTCATCTGAAGAATAGAAGTCCAGAATTTCTAGTTATTAAATCATAAGTAAAAACCATGAAGCCACATTTCTTTCTGTCTTCAAGCTGGGTTTAATGCCGATTACCTGGGGTTTGAGAGCAAGATTCCCTGTGGTTAAGCTAATCAAAATGGCTTATCTCCTATCTTTCTCAAATGTTACCATTACAGTTCACAGCATTCATGGTTTCAGGAATTTGAAAGTTCCCTTTCCATCCGAAAAATTCAAAAGAGAAAGCTAGGATTTCCTGTGGGTTTAAATATTCTAAAGGCATCAAATCCCTTCTGATCTTGGAAGCTAAGTAGGATTAGCTCAGGTTAGTGCTTGGATGGGAGATCACCAGTGAATAGGCTCTTATTTCCAAGGGAAGAACTGGTAAAACCACATCCAAATACTCCTTGCATAAGAAATCATTTGAAGTTCATTGTTTTGCCATGACGTGAAGGCATGTACATACATACCAAGATTCTCTATATTTTGCACTTGTGCTCAACCACCAAATATATTTGATTTGTTTTGGCTGAGATTGTGCTCTTATTTCCACAGTTCAGAATTTTATATTACCTATTAAGATAACCTCCAAAACAAATTAAGAGGACTTTGATGGATTGTTTCCCCTATGCCACTTTTGAGGTATGTTATTACCCTTTACACAAGTATAGTTCCACATAAATCAGTTTCTACAACCCAACAAAGGAGTGAGCTACGACTCATTCAGATTATTAGATTATGATATTTTAGACTGTGAGCAATGCAAAACCATTCCAATGTGCAATAGAAGGAATCTTTAAACATGTTCCAGTACTTATAGATTCCATCCCTAATGAATTGGGATTCTGGCTATTTCCATGTAGAAATGGGAAAGCCTATATTTATAGAAGGATGTATTTTATTTCAGTATATTAAAAAAAAAACAAGCCAACCCCCCAAGAACCAGATATTCTTTGACCTGTGTTTGTTTGCTACCCCTTTCATGATTTTTGCTCTTATTTTGTAGTTAGAAATTGCATAGAATTGTCGATCAGGAAATGAACCTTTCCCACGGAAAACTGCAAAGCATCTGTTAGGAATTGATTCTCCTCATTGGCTGTCAAAGTACACAATAGCAAGGATGTTCTCAGACACAAGATGTCAGAAATGACTCTATTCAACCTGTTAGTGTTTTGTGTGTGTGTGTGTTTGAAAAGATGGCACAAATAGTGAATGAGTAATTGTGTGGGAGGGTCTCTTCCTAATATTAGTGATGAGATTTGACTTTCGAAAGTTGATAAATTCTAACCCCCTCTGCTGGCGGCAGAAAGCTGACCACCACCATCGCTACCTACATGTGCCTTTTGAAACCACTTTATGGATTTGGGAATTCCAGATAAGAGGTGCTCAACCTATCTTAGGAACTTTTAAATTGAATTTTCCTTGCCAGCCTATATAGAAGCAAATCATTTATCCCCTTTTTTCTAGCAATCCTTCTCGCCAAAACTGATAACTGAAATCTTGTGTGCAGAATCTAGGTCTTTATCTAAAATAGATTGCCACTCCCCCCTTTATTCCAAAAGAAAATACTTCTGCTCTGTTTGAAGATGTTCACGAAATAGTAATTTTCTCATAGTTTAGGGGTCTTTGTGATTCTGGTGATCCTTTCCTTGGAGGATGGCTCTTGTCTTAGAGGCAAATCATTGAGAGGATCCCACCCCCCACCCCCAGCTTGATAAAGAAGCTTCCCTGGTGCATCAGGAAGTAGGTAGGTTAGATTCTCTTTCATATAAGACAGATAACAAAAAGTTCCCATTGGGCTCAGCCCCCAGCCTTAAGCTTTGATTTGCTCTTGAAAAGCTGGGAAGCTGCTTTATTAATTTAAAAATAGTTCAACACTGTGTACAAGTCTCATGTTCTGTAAAATGGAACATTGGCTTCTTTTTCTCCACATCCCCACTGCGTTACTCCGGTTCACTGCTGTTTGTAACCTTCTCCCATTCCAAGCTCTCATCACTTTGCATGGGAGAATCTGGTCCTGCCCGAAGCCGGAGACCTTGGAACCTCCGGCATTCCGGACATACTCGGATGTGCGTGCAGCCACGAGCAACCAGGGCGGCTTCTTGTGCAAGTCTCTGTGCAAGCTGATCGGGGTCTCCTCCACCGCAGAGTTTGCCATTGCTGAGTGTGGTGGTGGTGCGGGCTCTCCGTTCTTCCTGTATAATGGGGCGAGTCCGTATAATCCCCCCTCGCCTCCGACGGGGTTGGAAACTGTCCTTGCAGAGAATGATGCTACGCAACTCTGTCACCATCTCCTGGCACACAGACACCTAGCGTAGGGCAAGAGGCAGAAAATTACTTTTGGAAATCTCCTTCATCTGTTTAATTGAGAGACTGCTTGTTCTAGGTGTCACAAGATTTTCCTTTTTGTTTCCTTTGACATTGGTAAACTTTTTCATTCATCTTATTCACACCATCTGCAGATGAATACCTTCCATGATAAACCTTAGCAGTGCTGGAGACCATACTCTTTAAAGCAGTGGTTCTCAACCTTTTTTTTTCTTGACCAGAGGCCACTCTCAAACATTACTACCAAAAGGGTTACAAATCAGTTTTTGGTCAACAGTTTTGGGTGCTGATTCAGAAAATTGCATTGGATAGACCACATCAGCCCTAGTTTCTGATACAGAACATACGCCATCCAGTAGTCGCCATCTGCTTGCCTACAGAAAACCATGTTTAATAATCTAGAGCTGATGTGGTCTATCCAATGCAATTTTCTGAATCAGCACCCAAATAACCCCAGAAACAGGCCTAAAAACAAAGACAACAAGAAAAAAGTTTTTTGGTTGGGCTGTGTTATGTAACTGTGAGGCTAGCAACCATATTTTAGTTCTCATGGACCACAGGTTGGGAACCACTTGCTTTAGAGATAAGCTGAATCTGTATCTGATTTGAATGCTCATCCATACCCCTTGCCCTCCCCATCAAATCTTGCAAGAAGAAAACTAGATTCTGTCAGGCAGAATAATTCTTGTTTGGGCTTCGATGCCATTTCCCCACATTATAATTTCTGCATTACATTACTTGCATCTAAGATAGAGAAGTTCATCTAAGGTTGCCTGGTGAATACATAGTTAAGATAATATTGAATCCAATGACTCTCTGATTTATAACTATATCTTACTCATTTTACCGCATTATCTTTAAGAAGGATATGTATATTCCACCCTGCAAGTTGCAACGTAACCAGATTAGTCCTTAGATGCGGAACTAAGCAGTACTAACACCAAATGTTTGAACTGCTTTATAAAATATCCAGACTGATTCAATTAAAAGTACTTTTCTTAAATACATTTGTGCTCAGATGGCGATGCAATAAAAAAACAGTGATTCCAAGTCACTTGGGGACCTTGGTTAAATAATAGACAGCCCCTGGTGAGCAATTCCCCATTTTCTTCTGTCCTGGATACATTTACAAACATCACATAGCTTCCATTTTAATGCCTGTTTTTCTAAATCTCCATTAGTATGGTGAATTACATGGGCTTACATCTGTTAGCATTATAGACCTCAGCCGGCGGTATCTAGCAAATATTTTGGGAACATGTGTTTTTTCTGTGTGTGTGTATGTGAAGCTCCGTGTGTGTGTGAAACTCCAGAAAAATTACTCAAAATGCCTAGTTTTTCATGCTCATTCCCACTGATGCACCATAGCTGTACATCTTTAATTTTTTTAGTGGTTTTAAAAATAGCCCTTTGGATTGGTATGACTGAAGTAACTGCAAGTATGACAGTTCAGGGCAAACAAATCTTCAGGATAAGGGCAGGATTTCTTGAATAGGCACTGAAAGATCAGCTTCATTTGCCCTTTGCCCTTAGTGTTAGAATTTCATAGTCATGCTAACACAGTTATTTAGAAAGGTGCAGCAACATTTTGAGTGAGGAAAAAAAGCTGGATTTCAATTGATTATGGTTGTGAACAGGCTTCTGATAGGATTCTGGGGACAATACCTCCATGTTACATATAGAGCAGGTCAGCACAACGTGTCATTTAGTAAGCGGCCAAATCTAAATAGGCTAAGATTTTTGGGACTGCGAATAGGTTTTTAGCACCTCATTTTCCAAGAAAGATCTAATTAATAATTAATTAGGATTGTTGTTGTGGGCACTTCAAGTCGTTTTGCACTTGTGGCGACCCTAAGGGGTTAAAGTGGTGCTGGCACTGGGAACCACATGTCTTGCAAGTTTGATATAGAAAGTGATGGTATGCCAATAAAATACATGGCCAGTAAATGGTATACTTTGTGCAGGTCATGGACCGTAATAAAGTGTTGTTGTTGTTGGTATACTTGGTTTCTTCAGGTACTTCCACACATAGTGGACTAAATCATACTTGTTAATCTAACTACAGTAAACCCACAAACAAATTAAACGTAGTTGATTGAATGGATCTACTCTAGTTGGGAATAACCAACAAGTTGCCAAGTAAGATTTATGGAAGTGGAAGCCCATAAAATAGATCAGAAAAAGGTGGCAAATTGGATGCGTAAATGTTTACAAAATGTTTTCAGTTCAGCCATAATAAGGAATAATCTGGTACTATAACTCCCTGGCTATTACAAGTTTTAAGACATTATTATTAATTGAGGTTTTCATCAAAAGGTAGGCCTCGCAAGGTAACTGCAGTCCGTTATTTGTGCAGCATTTTCATTTTGAGGTTTCTATGAAATCTAAAGCTATTCTTAGGTATGCAAAAGTATGGTACAAATATATGCACAGGTTTTATGCAAAGTAGACATTTAATAGTTAACACATTAATGGTTGTCATACAATAGAAGGAAAAGTATCTTGCAGTTGCTGCAGAGTAAGCATTTGATCATTTGAACTGGCAATGTCTGAAAGTAACATTAATTAGAATGGCTTTCAGCCCAACATTCATTAGAATGCTATATTCGTTTTTCTTCATATCTGGAGGCAATCATTGTGGTGAATGATGGAGTTTTTAAGACATTTCTTTTGAAAAATGGGACAAAGAATTCTTCTCTTCCTTGTCCCACTTTTGTTTGCTATTTTTGAACTCTTTGTGCAGGAGAATCATAAAATAATTGGTTATAAGATTGGTTTTAAAGTCAGACAGCTTGAAGAAAATGGCCAATATTCTAGTTCAGCCATTAACTATGTAATTGCAGGCAGTCCTCTGTATCCACAGATTCTGTATTCACAGATTCAATCATCCAATCTAAAAGAAGGAGCCATGATTGTTTTAGTTACGGATGCATAACTCAGTTCAGCATTTGCAACTGAGATTGTGATATCCAGAAAATGTTTTTATTTATTTAACATAGAAGTGGGCAATGTGTGGTCCTCCATATGTTTGGGGTTTGAAACTACAGCTGTTCCTCGAGAGCAGGCATGGGCAAACTTTGGCCCTCCATGTGACCAGATCTATTGAGCTGATTAAATTTAAACATGTCTTGACTATGGCTTTATTATAGTGGGAAATAACCAGTAGGATCTTTAGTCTACATATGTTTAAAAAATGATATGCAGGATGACGTAAATGAAGACTGTTACCATTAAAATGTTATTTTAATATTGACTAAAATGTAGTATGCCTTGCGTAAGAATACCCCAAGAAATTTGTGGAGTTACCATAAGTTTACAATTATATTCTGAATTCTACCATGATACGATGGCTTGGATTTTTAGTTATGGCTCAGTGTTAACATGACAATTTCCTTAGAAATTGGTCTTCTACAATAACATTAACATAGTAGCATCACTTGTGCATTATGCCTGACAAAATACTAGAATGCACACTTCTAATAAAGACTTACCTCGGAGTGTTCAGAGTGTCGGAGGTTCCATAAAAACTCCAGCATTGCCATAAAAATCGCTACGATTAAACCACATATCAGAACCACAAAGATTCCACCTATATTTTCCATTCCCAGGCCTGGCAAAACAAAACACCAAAAGAAGGGAAGATGTTGATGCAACAATATAATTTCTAATGAGTTAGATCAGTGGCTCATTCAGCCCCCTTCCATTGAATCTGAATTGGGTCCAGACTTTAGTCCTATCTTCAGAAAATATGCTTTTTGACTTCTCCTAAGAAAATTAGGTAGTAATTAGGTAGTACATCCTCAGTCATGCAGAACACACAGTTTATCATATTATTATATATGTTGTACATATTGTATATACATATGCAAACACTGTAATGCTGTACATACAGGCAATGAAGGTAAAAAGTCACAAAAGTCTGAAATTTCTTTTGCCTTCACTCTTCCTGCACTTTACAGTTCGTGGGAACAGGACCTTACTTACATTCCTGTACATAGCAGGAAAGTTTGTATGAGAGCCATGGCTTCAATAATCCAACATATCAAATCAGGGATGAAAAGATGGCTAAGTGATGTTGGTTGCCAAGCAACAGCAAGCAAGCAAAGATGACTTTCCGATATGTACGTACAAATGGTTAAAAGGATTGTTCTTTTAAATCATCTCACAAATAATTTTTCTCTACAGATATACCTGAAGAACAGAAGATGGAATAAATGCAAGGAAAAGCAATAATGGTAGTCTGATTGCTTCATACCACTACCTTGTCTGGCCAAGTCATTAAAAACATTGCAAATAGAATGAAAAGGAGGCGTACACCAGCATGCAAATTAAAGATAAGGAAGACAACAATGAGACCAGAATATTAGCAGGATTAACACAAGGGAAACAGCAACTTTTCCATCTGGACTGATGGATGGCATACAACTATGGCTATTGAGAGTCAAAATCCCTTACCAAGATTTTGACTTGATATAAATCACCCTTCATGGTGATTTCTTTTCTTTCATGGATAAAAACACAGAAGATGAAAGCAGAGAAGAAATCAGATTGATGTAAGCCGTGGCTTAAGTCAGTGGCAGAACTAAAAAGATGTTCAATTTCTTCTCTGCCCACTTTGTTCCATCACTTCTTTGAGGTTGTGCATGACCCTTCTATTTACTAGCCTTCAAATATCTGTTGTTGCCTATGGAAAAAGTCTTTGACATTCAGTAAATGCCCTCTTCCATGGAATGGAGCCAAGCTAGTAATGAAATGAATGGTGGACAACTCGGAGTGAGTCCAATTGAAGACTGGTCTCAGCCCATTGAAAAGCCTGCGTGGTGCATTTGAGGGCAGCAAAGAAATCATTTTTCTCTGCCACCATTGCCTTTGCACAGTATCATCCACTGCAGTGCCTTGAGTGCTCAGGGGCTTTTTATGCTCTGCCCCACTACTCAGTAGTCTGCTGTGAGGAATTTGCATGATACTCTGAAAATCACTGACCCGCTGTTTTATTTTTGAAGAGCTGGTGTTGCTGTGTTGTCCTTTGTCATTCTTTTTTTCAGCTTCAATAATAACAAATTCCTGCTGAAACAATGCACTACATTTGATAGGCAGTCATTTTGGTGTCACTTCATGGTGGCACCCAGTGTGGTCCGCACCCTATAGTGATGCCACTGCAGCTTGGACCCCCTTGTTTGCATGAGAATCAATCCACCTGATGCTTTGGCTGCCTGGGATTTGTCGGAGCCTGCTCTCTTCCTCTCTACTCCTCAGTGAGTGACAGACAGGTCCCTCGTTGCCATCCTCCTACTCTGTTCTTTCTCTGTCGGTGGTAACTATTTCATAATTTATCAGTTTATTTTTGTCCCTTTGAAGCTCAGTTATATGTTGGAGATGTCAAGATAAAGCAATTAGTGCTCTCACAAGTCTCTGGACGGCTAATGTTGGCCAGGAAGGCACTCAAAAATGCTTCTGTAATGCAATCCTGTCTCGACAAGAAAACAGCCTGGAAGCCACACCAAATGGCTGAAAATGGCTTTAAAAAGCAAACTAATTTCAGGGTTCTTGATATAAGATTTTGCATTTTGATGAAAGACTCCAGGAACTTGAGGAACAAGCTTCAATTTCCTTTAAGTTTTCTTACCCCGCCCCACCAGTTTCAAATGTGTTCAGCCAGGTGAGGGGAGACACAGAATTATTTTCTTATTTCAGATTTCTTTCTAAAGCTTCATTTTCCCCACAGACTCTCATCTCAATGCTCAAAATTAAATTTTTGCAGCCCACACCGTTTCCATATTTCCCGTTCTTTGTTTTGACCTGCGAGAGTCCAACGCAGAGCGAAGATTATTTGCCAGATGTTCAGTACTCTCTTGCTAGTCTTTCTCTTCATGCTCAGTTTTCCAAAGTAGCATGAATCAAGTCCATAGCTTGCTTTTTTGCTCCATGATCTTCTCTTTCCCTTAATTTTCAATCTCCAAAGAAAATAAATCTTTTTAAAACTTAAGAGCGACTGTCAGTGAATTTTTGTTTAAAACAAAAAAAAAATGTTTTTGGCTGCAGTAGTTGCCAGTCCTCAGATGTCAGCTTCAAAGTCTTTTCTGGTGATTTGCATATCTCTCCCAGAAGGTCTTGCCCTTTACTTCCAGAGATTTATTATTAGAGTCTAGGTTATTTGCTCTCCCACTTCTAACGGGTTTTTTTAGATTGGATCATTAGCCATCAGTCTCCATTGCCTTTTAAAGGACCTCAGGATTTGGATGCCATCCCTCAAGTGATCTATTTTCTGCTAAAAATGTGGTGGACGTTCATTAGAAGTCCATTTGCCCTCCATATGCCTCCAATATTTGTCATCTGATTGTTTCCATTCTCTTTGCCCTAGGCAAGAACACACAGCATGAGGTACAGCAGCCGCTGACTTGGCTTTCTCCTCTGATTATTAAGAAAAATATCTCTAGATCTAGGGATATTGTAAACTCCTTGAGTTGGAAAGGTGACCCAGTCCTGGAACTTGTGTACTTAGTCAGCAACCACTGTGTGTAACTAATAAGTAAAAAAAATTAGTTAGAAAATCAACCCCCCAAACTTGGTCAACTTATCCATGGCTAAGTACGGTGTTTTGCCTCTTATCAGCAAAAGAAATATCTGTGAGTAAAGTGACAAAAGGCGAGAGCTTCATTTGTCCTGGGAGAATCTAGATATACTGGCTTCCTTTGCTTTCTTTGCGGCAATGCAACTTCTTTTGAAGGTCTGGCAAGAAAGTGATGATGCTGGCCAGGTGCAGCTGGTCCCCTGAATGAGCATTACTGTCTTCCCTTCTTCATGGAATGACTTTGGACTTATCCAGCGCTCATATAAAAAACATAGTTTTGGCCCCAGTTTATGCCCTCGACATATACACAAGATCACCATATATATGGGTATAAGAGTACTTCTGTGCTGAGCAAAGTCCATACTGTATAACTTCATTTTGCTGTCATTGTGTGCCAACTCTTGTTTCCAACTCTCAGCTACCCTAAGGCGAGACTATTATGGGATTTTTCTGAGGGATTATTTTGTTTGTTTTTGAGGCTGAGGTCACCTAGCGGATTTCCATGGCCATGCGGGGATTTGAACCCTGGTCCCTCACACTTCCAATCAATATTGGGAAGAAAGTTGTGAGCTTTACCTTTCGCTCGGTGGTCCTCTTCTTTGGGGCACTGCCCTCCCTCCCACCACTTTCGCTTCAAGATTTCCAGGCGGTTGTTCTCCTGCAGCTGAAGAATGGCCAAGTCAAACTCATCCCGAAAAAGCGAACCTGCAAAGCAGGGAGAGAGACACAGAGGGAGATATTTCAAAGGAGGAACAGATATGCTGAATTTCAAGGTGTTTTGGCCTGCTTGGTTTTTTATTTTTACAAAATGCATAATTTATTGTACAATTGAGATATGCAGATGTGGTCTTTTTAACTTCCCATTTACATATATATTTCAAATTTTAAGACTTTTTTTGGAAAATATATGACTCTTTTGCAGTGTTTTTATTCACCGGCCCCAGGTTTTTAAAGTACAGCACCAAGCCTATTGTTATACAACTGTGTTCATGGAGGAAAGCACTATAACATATCCACAACTGAACTGGTACTGGATCATTGTAGGAAAAGGGAATCAGAAACATTATTTTGAGGATTGAAAAAACACATTTTCAATGACTCTGCAATGTAACAATGCATGGAGAGCAATATTTTGTGGTAAGGTTTTGTTTTTGTCCTTTGATGTTTTATATTTTATCATTGCTTGTATTTTGATTTTGTTGTAAGCCGCCCCGAGTCTCCTTCGGGGAAGATGGAGGCGGGATATAAATAAACATTATTTATTGCTATAATAATAATACATATATTGCTATAACGCTCTTAACAGCATGGTGTGATAGTGCTCTAACGCTCATTGCCATACTACTTTGTTTAGAGTGTTATCCTTCTCTTCTAAGCAGTGAACAGATAAATATGCCCTGTTCCTCACTATACCCGCAATATATATATAATCTCATCTGTTTCAAGAGGCACAATGAGAATGTTATAATGTGTGAGGCCCTTGTGACTCCCAGGCTTTGAACAGTATTTGATTCAATGAAGAGGGCTTCTCTTTAGGTTTATTAACTCCCAGGTAGCAAAGGGATTCTTTTCTTAATGAATGTGTTAGATGCTTCAGAACTAACTCGACATGAGAGTAACCTGGGCTTTGTTTTTCATCACTGTTCAGCCTGTTTTTATTCCTGTTGAGAAGATATAAAACAGATAGACGGGACAATTTAATTTAACAAAATGATACGCCAAAGGAACTTTGCTAAACCTTCCCTTTACCCAAGTTTCCCTATCACCTGTTATCCCAGTTGGGATCTAAAAGGAAATTATAGTACAACCTCATGAGGAAATATGTTCCCGGATTTTATGTGGATACACAAAACCATGGGTAACAACCCTGTTGAGATTAAAGATTTCCAGACCAAGAACACGAGAAAGTAACCTTGTCGTAACTTGGGACCTTCTCTAGGAAAAAAAACTTCCTACTGAGCTTTCCCAAGAAAGCAATCCTTGCATGGAGAAAAAAGTTGAAAGAAAATGGTGTGTGTGGGTGGGGGGTCAGTCTAAATAAACCCAAAATGTAGTGAAAATACTTCCCACATTCTCTACAGGGCACTTTGGAGAGTCCTCAAACCTGACGGAAATACCCTTCAAACCTTTAGCCAGCTTTTGTAGGCATTTTAGAGCATTTGTTTTTTGTACGGCCTGAAGTTGTGCTTTGCTTACAACCATTTTAGAGCAATCCATTTTTTTATTCAACGGTTCCAATTCTTGTATCTAGTGAGGTTCAGTTAGGTAGTCAGCAGATTCAATTTTTCCTCTTGTGGAGTTGTGACAGGGCAATACAATCATACAATGCAGCTGTCAGGCACAGATGGCTATGCTATTTCAGCCCAATAGTAAGATGAAACTATGCTAACTATGATATAAAATTCTTTTTCAAAAGAGAGATCCTGTCTAAAACATAGCATTGATGCATCCCATTCAGTCTTGTCTTCCTGATGGACAATGGCTTTCCGTGGTTTCAGACAGCGGACACGAAAATGCTAGGGATTGAAGCCGGCTCTTACAGCTGTTGACAGCATTTAATTTTGCTCAGAAAAATGTGGTTATCTATCCAAGCATTTCCAAAAGGTTGCAAGGAAATGCAGCCTGCTTTGTAGCTCATGCTATTATGGCAGGGCGCCTTTCAAGGTTTCCGACAATACCCTTGAAGAAGCCACACTTGAGGCATGGATAACAAGAGACACCCCTCCTTATCAGATGTAGCAAACTGAATCAGAGCAGGGGCATTTCCATCCCGCTGTCTGCCATCATGGGCAACTTCTAGGCATTTTCTAGGTGTTCCAACATGACTCTACAGTATTCTTCAGCTGGATAGCCTTTACTTGAATACGGTTTGCGATTACCCAGAGCTATACGTATCAATGCACAGTCCAGGTATGCATCTTCTGCAAATATTGGGGTCATCCTATATTCCATTTGCTTTCTCGAAAGAAGCAACCCTCTTGTCTGCATTGCCTTCCACCATTAATATCAAAAGTGGCACTAGAGAAAGTTATGATCCGCAGCAGATAAATTTCAGATTGAGGTAGACAGAACATCTTTGTACAAAATTTTTCCTGAGGCATAAGAACATCAGCCATATGGTAGCAAAATTGGAAGCCATGGGAATTCAACACTCCAGCATTTTGAACTTATTTGTTTGGTTCTGAAGGCACTGAGGTAAATATTCCAACTTTTTCGTAGCCATGGCATGTTTGACAATGATGTGAGGCTTTTTTTTATCAACAAGCTTCAGCTTAACTAAAGGAAAAACCATCTACAAATCCTGTCATCCTGTCTTGACAAATTTTTGTTCATGCTTTGCGGGATTTTTTAGCTTCACTGCCGACTTGTATTTAATTTTTAGTTGTTTCTACTATTGTTAATTTTATGTCATTCTTATTCTGTGTTGCTATTTAACTAGTTGATTTCTGCTCACAGTATTTTTTCTACATCAATATCCTTATTGAAACCAAGCTAACTCAGTGGTTCCCATGGCTGAGGAGGGATTTCAGTTCTGGTTTCCAGAGTACTTAAACCACTGCACCACATATTATGTCTCTTTTTCTGCTTCCTTTTGAAAAAACAAGCTACCCAAAAGCTTAATTTTTGGTAAAAAAGAAAGTACATAAAGTTATGTTAGTGGAACTCAAAAGGCCTACATAGTCATTTGTTCACACATGCTAGTTAGACACAAATACAAATGCTATCTTTAAAATGCATTCCCAACTATATCTGGAAAGAACTGAGTCAAAACAAGGCACAAACTGCAAATAGCATAAAATAATACAAAATAAAAATAAAATGGAGCAGTACTGATGAAATATATTTAAACCTTTATCTAAGATAATATATTGTATATACATGTAATATTGATAATATTATAATGTAATGCAATATAATACTAATAATAATACAATATAATAATATTAATTATATATTATTTATTACATGTAATATTACTGGTAATATTACAGTATAGTGGTGTGGTGCAATATGCTGGTATATAGTACTAGTGTTGTGCTGTGCTATTGATATAATACACTTTATGTAAATATTATTTGTAAGCTGCTCTGTGTCCCCTTTGGGGTGAGAAGGGTGGGATATAAATGTAGTATATAAATAAATAAGATGCCACCCAGGTAAATGAACCAATCAAACAAGTATCCTGCTATAGCTCAGGACTGAAAAATGCATCCGGCATCTGCCCTGGAATTCCCCTTGATTCCCCCCGCAGACAGCTCAGAATAGCTAGAATTTTGCTCCGCTGCCTACCGACTGGCATGCCAATCCCGTAGCCCTTGGTGTCCAGAAGGCCCCCGACCTGCGTGAGGTTGCAATTGCGCTGGCGGTAATACTCGTTCATGGTCGACTCCAGCAGGAAGGCATAGTTGGAGTTGAGCACCCGTGCAATCCCTTCCTCTGTGCTCTTGACAAAGACGCTAGGCTGCTTTGAATACATGTAATTCCACATTCGCTGGTACGTCTGGTACCGGGAATTCTGCAGGAAGAGTAAAGAGATGCTGGGATGTAATGAGGATTCTGACCAGGGATCAAAGGGAGGAGGGCTGCATGCGACCCCAGCTTCCTTCAGCCTGAAATGGGTATTCAGGGCAAATCCACATAACATTGAACGCGGAGTCCCTGCCTGCACTTGCATCAAAGGGACACGAAAAAGACCAAAGCCATATACCAAAGAGGAAGGGGGACACCCCACAAAAATGCATTATCATCCCAGCTATAGAGGAAATATATACGTTATGGCTGTGCAATCAATGAAAAAAATGTTTCAAAACTCATTGCAAAATTAGGAGGCACCACCATTTTGTTTCTAAAGTGTTTCTAATGTATCGTTAGTGAAAATTTCATTACTTTTTTGTTATAGTAATTGCGCAAGTGGGGAAACTTCAGGGGCTCCTTTCTCCCTCATTTTTACAGCTATTGGGGTGAAACATTCTACAATGATATAACACATTTACCACTGCTGGCCTATCACATTTCAGAATGTTTCACGTATCCATGGATTTTCAAAGTTTTTATAAACAACATTTTTTTTAAAAAAACGACAAGAGCGATCTTGAATTTTCTATGCAAGACACAAGATAATGGGGTAATTTCCCCCAACTTTCAGAAATATTCATACATCATAAATCAGCGAACTCTGCTTTCTCCCTGCTGCTTCCCTCTCCTAATGGCGAGAGGCCATTAATTTAAAGAGGAAACAGCCTTTTTGGCTTGGCTTTGCTTCTTTGTGCTGAAAATGAAACTGACTTTGGGAGGCTTCTGAGATTTACAAAACTGAAATGAAAAAATATTGAGTAAGTTTTGATTCACATCATAAGTACAAATTGAACAAATTTGATATGATGGCTTACGAAAATATTGTACACCCCTAATATACGTAGCTCATGTTGGAAGACTACAGTAGGCCCATCACTTTTGCAGGGATTAGGGGCGCTAGTCCTTGTAAAAATTGGGAAGCTTTTTTTCTTATCTGAGAGAATTCCTCTATAGGAATCTCTAGATCCTCCAAGGTGGCTCCACGGTCAGCTTTTACATAATGGGCGACTCTGCATTTAATAATCGATTGAACAGATTGACTGCTTAGAAGAATCTTACTTATCTCATTAATGGTACCCACTGTTCTATCTATCAGGTGCCTTTAATTTAGGATGATAAATTAAATAGCTTGGATTTTTGTAGAGTATTTGATCCTCTTCTAGATCCCCAGAATCTAGATTCCCAGAACTTATTTCGTGTCAGTAAATAAATAAATAAGTAGCCAATCAAGTTGACTTGGTATTCTGGGAGCTCCAGTCCAAGAAAAGACATTTTTCCAAGCTTTGGGTGTGAGCAGCATAAAGGCATAGGGAGGGGACAGAGAAGTTTAGTAGAGAAATCCAAAGGTCTGAATGTTATTTTTTGATCATCTTCTGGGGGTCTGCTGGGAACTGTAGTCCAAAACGGTAACATTCTCAGTTCTGTTCACAGTTGTTTTCAATGCACTGCCTCCATATCCTTTTTGATAAGGCAATAGATATTCAGACACAGTGGTGTGCGGGTAAACATACTGGATGAGGACTGAACAACCTTAGTTCAGGTCCCTACACAGTCATGAAGTTTGCAGAGTGATTTCCATGAAGGAAGGGCAGCATAAAAATCTCATAAATAAAACAATCCCCCGCACCACAAATTCCTCCAGGGAAAAAACACTACCCAAGGCTTTATTTCCTGTATATTTGAGTCAGCTCCTTATGAGATAGCACAGGGCTTATAAAAAAGTGTGGAGGGCTTGTTAAATCCAAATGCCTTTTACACATGGGCACTGTTTGAGATGCAGACTAGAATAAAAGTTCTTATACAAGCCAGGTGAGGAATCTGCTGAATTTGAATCAGTTGAGAGCAAAGTGAAAAAAACTTACCTGGAAGAAGGTCATGCTGGAACCGCCATGGATTGTGCCATATTCAATAGCCGTCTGGTCAGCAAGGTCATCGACTGATTCAATGGGCACATCCATGCGCTGTACGGTGAGAAAGGCTGCCAGGTTGGCCGTGTAGGATGAGATGATGATCAAGGTGAAGGCCCACCTTGGAAGAAGGAAGGAAGGAAAAAGAAGCAAATGGAAATCGTCCCCACTTGGCCTTTCTCCTGAAGGAAGAGACATAACTATGAAAGCTACTGCTGTGCTCCAAGGATTCTGCCAAAATGTTGGTGGTTTGGGGGGAATAAAGCCAAGTTGTATTTGTTTTTGGTAATACAGTAGAGTCTCACTCATCCAAGCCTTGCTTATCCAAGCCTCTGGATAATCCAAGCCATTTTTGTAGTCAATGTTTTCAATATATCATGATATTTCGGTGCCAAATTCGTAAATACAGTAATTACAACATAACATTACTGCGTATTGAACTACATTTTCTGTCAAATTTGTTGTATAACATGATGTTTTGGTGCTTTATTTGTAAAATCATAACCTAATTTGATGTTTAATAGGCTTTTCCTTAATCCCTCCTTATTATCCAAGATATTCGCTTATCCAAGCTTCTGCTGGCCCGTTTAGCTTGGATAAGTGAGACTCTACTGTAATGAATAGTTCAACTGCTAGAATTGATGGAAACCTTCTAGTTGTGAGCATGTAGGAATCTTGTAGTTTTAAAGGCAGATGATCTTACTCGATAGGAGAAATTTTGAAAAGCAATGGAAGAGAGAGTCACCTAGTGACAAAACGGCTCCAAATGTTCTCAGTCAGAGCAACATCTGGATCAGGAGTCCCAGTGGTGTGTTAATTTGTCAGTACTTGGAGACCCTGTAGCACCTTTGAGACTTAACTCCAACACCTGCCACCAAAATCCTCCCTTAAAACCATCCATGCATCCATGCAAAGCTTTGTTAAGACATCACAACAGGAAAGATGAACCGAACCGTTCATTCTCTTACCAGACTCCGCTGACGCAGCGTGTGGAGAGAGCCCGAGGAGCAATGGTGGACCCTTGCTGCATGAATCCACCCACAGGGAACCACAAGCTGTTCCCAAGAGAGTACTGATTTACTAGCAGGTTGCACCTCCCTTGGGAGCAGGGGTGTGGGCTGTACCACTCGTAGGGTGTCAGTCTGTGGCATCAAAACACAACACATTCAATTACTCCGGAGCACAAACATTGTTACCTGGAAGCGACAACAATAAAAGACACAAGCTGCTGGGTGGCAGAGTTTCTCAGGTGTTTAACTGGCAATTGGTGCCCAGAGTTTGGCAGTAAAAGTCAACTGTGAGCACATAAGTGTGCTTTGTAGCTTTTAGATCAGGAAAGAGTGCAGAACAAATAGACCGTGCACTTTTTTTTTAGCCTTTATCATTGGTTATTCCCAGGGTTTCTGTTAAGCATTTTGTCTTACTGTACAACCGTCCTGAAAAACTGAGGAGCCTTTGAGATAATCAGGACAATATGTGGCCCAAAGTGTGGAGTCTGGAATATGATTTATTAGTTCCAGCTAGAATAGTCCGATTCAATCAGTTGTTGACTGTATGAGTAAACCCAACTGATTCAATGGTTGCACTCTAGTTGGGACTAACCATCGTCTTCTTTCGTCTTATAGTTAGTTGGGACTAACTATGGATTTAAGCCATCGTCTTCTGTTCTCTGATGGTACTCTCTAGTAGTTGTTGACTGCTGAATCAACACATATGTGTAAACCCAACAGATTCAATACTTGCACTCTAGTTGGGATTAACTGGATTTAAGCCACCGTCTTCTTTTCTCTGATGGTACTCTCTAGTAGTTGTTGACTGCTGAATCAACACATGTGTAAACCCAACTGATTCAATGCTTGCACTCTAGTTGGGACTAACTATGGATTTAAGCCATTGTCTTCTGTTCTCTGATGGTACTTCTGTGTAGTTGTTGACTGCTGAATGAACACATGTGTAAACCCAACTTATTCAATGGTTGCACTCTACTTGGGACTAACTATGGATTTAACCATCATCTTCTGTTCTCTGATGGTACTCCCTTGTAGTTACTGGCTGCTGAATCAACACATGAGTAAACCCAACTGATTCAACGGTTGCACTCTAGTTGGGACTAACTATAGACTTAAGTCATTGTCTTCTGTTCTCTGATGCTACTCCCTTGTAGTTGTTGTGCACCAGTGGACTTTTATTTGTCGAATTAGATATGAATCAATGTGAGTATTTTAGACTAGACTAATAGTTGGGTTCAATGCATACTGCACACTCCATGCGTGCAAAGAACGCACATGTACAGGATCTTCACCCATTTGAGAGAATAAGGAAAGATTTTCTTTTAAATAAAGGACTTTAGTCCACAACAATAATGCAGGAAACCCCTGCTGCTAATAAAAGCAGATTCAACAAAAGGAAGAGAGATAAGATTTGTGTCTTTCAAGATAAGCTTGTGTTTAAATAATTCAGGGAAAGAGGAACATTTCTTTTTCTTAAAGAAAGCTTTGGATTTTATATGCCTTCTTCCCCCCCCCCCCCCTACCTTTTTGTAACTTCACGATAATGCATCTTTATCACTCTAGGATCTTTCTACATTGGCCAAAGAAAGCATCTCTCTTTCTTCACTTTGAAACAAAAAGAACATACACTATCTGACTGCAATGCTTTGACAAACACGTAAGAACCCTATTGCGGCTCAGCTGGAAAGCGGCAAAGTGTTATCTGAAGCCCTGTCCTCTCCTCCTGAACACGAACAGCAGTGTCTTGCTTCAAAAACGCATCAGCAAAAGCCATATCTCTGTGTAGACAGGCCAAGGATACATTATCAAATGGTCTTAAATGCTGTGTGATGCTAAAAGCCGTTGAAAACCCATGAATTTGACAGCTTTCGCTGCACCGAGAGGACCCCCGAGGGACTGCATGCTTCAATTTTAGCAATAGCGTTGCAGCTTTCTAGCATTATTACTGCACCTACAAACAACGTTGAAATCTCTGCTGCCTCTTTTGAACACTTAAGGGATATGGTAAAAAAAGGTTTGTGAACTCCAGCTTACAGACAATAAAAGAACCAGAAAAAGAACCCAGGCAACAGAAAGTTGTGTTTTGATAGAGTAGGTCAGTCTCTGATAATCTTTTAGGACAGTGGTTCTCAACTGGGGTCCCCAGATGTTTTTGGCCTTCAACTCCCAGAAATCCTAACAGCTGGTAAATTGGCTGGGATTTCTGGGAGTTGTAGGCCAAAACACTTGGGGACCCACATGTTGAGAACCACTGTTTTAGAATCATCAACACCTGCAGAAAATAATTGCATAAAATATCTAACAAAGCATCTACATATATAGGAAAGAGTCCAAAGGAAAATACAGCATCAGACTAGAGAGCTTGCATTCAATCCACCTGTTGTCGTGCAGGCACATCTACACTAGAATTAATGCCATTTTACAACCATTTAATTGCTGTGGCTTAATGATATAGCCTCCTTGGAGATGTAGCGCTCTCTGACAGAGTTGTAAAACTACAACTCCTATGATTACATAGCACTGAGTCAAGTAATGTCAAATTTTAGGGCCATGGTGGCACAGTGGGTTAAACTGCTAAACTGCAGAGCTTGCTGATTGGAAGGTCTGCAGTTCAAATCCGTGGACTGGGTGAGCTCCCATTGTTAGCCCTAGCTTCTGCCAACCTAGCAGTTCGAAAACATTTATTTATTTTATTTATTTACAGCATTTATACTCCACCCTTCTCACCCCGACGGGGACTCGGGGCGGATCACATTACACATATAGGCAAACATTCAATGCCTTGACATAGAACAAAGACAAGACAAATGCAGGCTCCGAGCTGGCCTCGAACTCATGACCTCTTGGTCAGAGTGATTGGTCTCAGCTGGCTGCTCACAAGCTTGCGCCACAGCCCGGGCCTGCAAATGTAAGTAGATCAATAGGTACTGCTCTGATGGGAAGATAATGGCTCTCCATGCATTCATGCTCATGGGTGGGGTGTGATGCTCATCTCCATTGGCTTAGAAATGGAGATGAGCATCACCCTTAGAGTCGGACATGACTAGACTTAATGTCAAGGGAAAACTTCACCTAATGTCAAACTGTTACAGTAGAGTCTCACTTATCCAAGACTCGCTTATCCAAGGTTCTGGATTATCCAATGCATTTTTGTAGTCAATGTTTTCAATATATCGTGATATTTTGGTGCTAAATTCGTAAATACAGTAATTACTACACAGTATTACTGCGTATTGAACTACTTTTTCTGTCAAATTTGTTGTATAACGTGATGTTTTGGTGCTTAATTTGTAAAATCATAACCTAATTTGATCTTTAATAGACTTCCTTAATCCCTCCTTATTATCCAAGATATTCGCTTATCCAAGTTTCTGACGGCCTGTTTAGCTTGGATAAGTGAGACTCTACTGTAATTCCTTAATGTTGACACTCCCTTTGTGGTGCCTCAATTACATTTGCATTCTTTTCTTGTAAACCATTTATGTGTTTTAAATGCATTTTTTTATCCTGTATTTTTGTTTTAATTGATTTATTGTATTACTGTTTTATCTTTTTATAGTGTGATTTGTATTATGTTGCCTATGTTTTGTCCTATGTTGTTTGGGCTCTGCCCCATGTAAGCCGCCCGGAGTCCCCGCGGGGAGATGGTGGCGGGGTATAAATAAAGTTTTATTATGATTTTATTAAACCTCAAATTTATTTAGTTTTGCTGTAATGTTAACTTGACATAACAAGTAGGAATTGTAAGAAGAGTAAAAGAATATCTAAACAACAACGACAGGAGTAACGAACAGCAAAGCAAGAAGGATAGATAGAATAAATAGAATAAAAAGCCACAATAGCTGAGACATAGCATCGATGTACATTGAGCCATTAAAAACCCTGCAGATATTTTCCCTGCACATCTGACATGCGAACCCAGAT